>NC_140487.1:53613869-54073869 GCF_964271855.1 Acomys minous | reverse complement strand
ATAACTACCTGACATGTCTTAGCATTCACCATCGTTACCATCTTGCTAGGACTTTGCCCACACAGTTCCTTTCCTCCCTGAGATGCTGAGCACTTGGCCGTCGTCCTATAGGGAATTCCAGCTCTACTTTCCCATCCTCGTCTATATGACTGTGCAGGTCTCCTGTGTGGAGATGTTCTAGGGGGAGGGGTCACATCCTGGACACCAGCAGCCGTGTACAGTCTCTCTTCAGAACCCTGTTGCTTCATTCTTCAGTCAACCTTTTCAGCCGTTCTGGCTGCCTTCTTTACTAAGTGCCTCCCGACTGCTCTACTTGAAGAGCCAGGATGAAGTGTGCTCTGAGTTATTTTCATCTCGTTTCAGGAGTTCCCGCGTCACTGTGGAACACTGGTGAGGGTCTTCCCTGGACAGACTTTTTCTGTGCTTCCTGTCCCTGTCCTCTCTTCCTACAACTTTCCGCTGTCACTGCCCAACATGCACCAGCACCAAGACAGGAAAAACACGTGGCTAATCTTACATTTGCACTTGTCACATTGCACTTGGCAAGTATAAAGGAGAGACAAAGGCTCTCTTTTGGGAGACCCGACAACTAACCAAGATCTGGGTACAGCCCCTCAGGGACCAATGTTTCTGAGAAATATTGGCATCAGTAAATGGCACTTCAGTGCGACATCACGTGCTGCCATTGTCATCATCTATGCAGGGCTTCTGAGGACAGCTAATTCGTGATGGTCCCCTCAGACAGCCTGTCAGTCTAGTGTGAGTACTCAGTCCCGAGGCTGAGCAATCCAGAGCGTGCCTCCCATAACCTTGGACTAATCCTTTATCTCAACATGTAGTTTCTAAGCTGATGTTGTTTGCAAGTTTTCTCCAGTGCAAAGAAAAATGTTACACAGTAGATCTTTGATTCAGGGCTGCAGAAGGGGAGAGTCCATGACCTATTACCCTGCCATGTTTTCACACCATGTGGGTGTACTAGGAGGCCTGTCTCACTGAGGGAGGGAGGGAGGGAGGAGAGGAGAGAGAGAGGGGGGGAGACAGAGAGAGAGAGAGAGAGAGAGAGAGAGAGAGAGAGAGAGAGAGAGAGAGAGAGGGAGGGAGGGAGGGAGGGAGAGAGAGAGAATCTGCATCTTCATTAGCTGGATTCTTAGCTGCATCTAAGATTACACAGGATTTTTCCTAGACATGGTGACAAAGACAAGAGACTTTCTTGATAACTTCCTAATTCAAGGACTGAGTGTTCGTTTGCTCTGTTTGCAGATGTACCAGGTACTAGTGGCCATTTTAGGGCCCCTTGCTTTTAGCAAGAACAGCATTTCTGCCTTCAAGGATGCAGATGAGTAAACAGCTACCATCTCGTGCTCTAAATAAATAGCGCTAAATAAATAAAGGTGCTAAAATAAAACAGGGTGTTAAAGATCTTGGTCCGCCATGAGGGTCCAGAAGGATTTCTCGAGGAAAAGAATATTGAAGGAGGAAGATGTTCTCAAGCGAATAAGAAGCAGGAAGATGTTGTGAGATGAAGAAATGGTCTGGGTGAAGGTGGCCAGAGAGAAGATGGTGAATCCAAAGGCTTAGCTGAGAAGATTAAGATAAGATGGGGGCTGGCCTTATAGGTTCCATTATAGATAGTACTGAATTCCTTGGGCTTCATCCTGGGAGCAGAAGGGAATGACTAGGGCCTGACAGCTGACTAGTTTAGAAGGTAGGAGTTGCGCTTGCGAAGGGAAAGGAATGTGGGCCTTGGAGCCCCAGAGCCCTGTGAACCCAGGTTGAAGATGCTAAGAGAGCAGACATGAGTGCCAACAACAGCTGCAGGAATTGGCAAGGAGCAGAAGGTCTGTGGGAGGCAGAATGTGACAGATCAGATGGCAAGGGGGGTAAAATCAGGGAGGCGATAGGGCAGTCCCAGTTTGGGACTTGAGAGAAGCAAGGGCCGTAGAAGGGAGCTAGGATTCTCTTAAAGGGGCTTTCACTGCGATAGGATGGCAGCTGCCAAGGTGAAGGACCACTGTGTGCACTAAGCTGAGACCATGCGTGATGTACCCACTGCTGTCCCAGTGAACGCGTCCAGCAGTAAGCTGTGGGCAGGGCGGTGAGACAGCAGTCTTGTGGATTCATTTCTGTGTATGTATCTTCTCCTCAGAAGCTGCCCCCACCCTCCCCCACGCCACCCCCCACCCCCTGATTTATGCAAGCCTGTTAGCTTCCGAGCTTTCTTTTCATCACCAGTGGCTGAACCTTGAGCTGGCTCAGGTGATTGTTATGATAACGCGGGGGAGTCCTTATTAGCCATGGGTCTCCGTAACTCCAACAGGCAGGGTTTCTTCATCAATGATGAACACTTTGGGCTACAGAAAAGCAGAGAAAAGACAGGTGAAGAAAACTAATCTCACCAGGAGGGTACAGGCCTGAAAAGCAAGGAGGGGCCTCGGGAGGCCATCAGCCCTTGTCTTCCGCTGCGTGACTGTCCTTCCTACCCACAGCATAAAAGGTGGTGAGCTCTTCTTTGGCTAAGGGACAATACTGTGAGAAAGCACGGTATATTGTCATAATTATTTTATTATTGTCACTAATATCTTACTGTACCTACTTTGCAAGTTAGATTTCATTGTTGGAGTAATTGGACTCTCTAATACTTGCCACGTCAGACTCTTGTGGGGTTTTGGAATATATCCTCACAGTTTAGGAAGGACAGCTGTAGAAGATTTCTGTTTGACCTCCTGTGTTCAGCTCCTTTAATATGGTCTGGAGTAGGATTTCTGGGTTATATCATTACTCCTGTTTACATATGAAGGGGACACACAAACTGTCTTGTTTGTTTTCTATTGCTGTGTTTAACACCTGACCAAAGCAAGTGTTTGTTTGTTTGTTTGTTTGTTTACATATTAGAGTCTGTCGTCTAGGAAACCAAGCCAGGAACCTGGAGGCAGAGACTGAAAGCCAAGGCCACAGAGGATTGCTGTTTACCAGCTTGCTCTCCATATCTCAATTTCTTATAAAACCCAGAGCCACAAGCCCAAGAATGGCTGCCTGCAGTGGCCAGGGCCCTCCCACATCAATCATCAGCCAAGGAACTGGTCCTCAGACAGATGGAGTCATTTCCTCCTCTGAGATTCCTCTTCCCATGTGTCACCTTGAGCCACAACTAGCCAGCCCATAAACTACCACAGAGGCTGCACCACTCCGCTCTCTTCTGAGCAACAGACCAGGGTTCCAAGTTGCCGGTGTCCCTGACAAAGTACTTGCACTTCCCAATGTTTCATTATGGCTAACTTTATGGGTATGAATTAGTATTTCATTATGGTCCCAAGGCCATTTTTCATTTTACATGCGAACGACTTATGAACCTACAACTGTTTATTCACAAAAAGCCTGTGACATAAATATTCAAAGCAACTTAATTTGTAATATTCCCAATCTGGAATGTTTGGGACTATTACAAATGTACACTAACAGGCACTGGCATATCCGTACAATGAAACGCTAATTGGTGGTAAAAAGGAGCAAACCATACAGAACATATGGGTAAGTCTCAAGCCATCATATGTGGCTCAAGCATATAAAATTCTAGAAAAGACAGAACTCACAGGTGCCAGACCTGTGATTTTTCTGGACTGGAGGTAGTGACTGGTGACAAAGGTACACGTGAGAAGCTTCTTGGGTGACAGAAACAGTTTATATGTTGGCCATGATTATGGGTACCTCTCATATTCATTATTATCTCATACATATTCATTAAACCCCAAATGAGTGCGTTTTGTTTATATAAAACCTTTTTCCAGGCTGGATATATGGCCCAGAGGTTAAGAGCATTGACTGCTCTTCCAGAGGTCCAGCTTTTTTTTTTTTCTCACCTAACCAGAGGTGGACAGCTGGTTTATAAATATTTGACAAAGTGAAGTGAGCACAGGTTATAAACCACTCAGGTCTCTTGGATACTTTTCCTCCTAAAGATGCCAAGAAGTTGCAGAACTGCCCTACGTATATACACCTGCAAGTGTGTTTGTTGTAGCAGAGGTGTGGGTGGTGAGCTAGCCAGGTGTTTGGTGGGTGATGGGAGGAGATGGGGTGGGGGTGGGTGGGTGGTGATTCTTTTTGGGTTACGCTTTTCATTAGAAATAAATTTAACTGTAAAATTAGATTCCTAAAAATGTTCCTTTGCAAATTAGACTGTCCTATTTGGAAAGGAATGGGGGGGGGCAAATAAATAGATTCTAGTGTTCTTGAAGGATCAAAAAGTAAGAGAGAGAGAGGGAGGGAGGGAGGGAGGGAAGGAGGGAGGGCGAGCCCTATACCCCTGGCTTACACCAACAGTCCAGGGGTAGACAGGTGCTGGCTTCTGCTTGGGTGCCTAGCAGAACCACACTGTCTCCATCTTCTCCTCCATCATTGTAGATAGTGGTGGTTGACATCACACTAATGGTTTCTTGATTAAAATCTAGTTGTAGCATCACTAAGCACTGAAGAAGCATAAAGAGAATAAGGAGTAAAGGGCAGAGACAGACAGATACACACACAACTCTGATTTCCAATTAATTCACTGGCCAGAATCAAGCCAATTCAGGTCTCCAGTCTTGGTAACAAGCGCCTTCACTAGCCAAGCCACCTCACCTGCCCTTGCTGTGTTCGTTTTGCTAAGGATCATGGTTGTTGTTGTTGTTTGGGGACGGGCAGGTTGCTCTGTTTTATTTAGTCAGTCCTGGGAATTGAACTCAGCTACACAAGTGTTCTGAGAAAGCCTAGGTGATCGGGAAGGGTCCTGTTGCTCTGTCGTTAGACTTTGACCAGCCGTCATCCATAGAGAAGATGGGGACAGTGGCTTAGCTATTTGCAGCATGGCTTCACCTGAGGGAATTAATCCTTTTTGCAATGTCCAGAGAAAAGGGATGCAGGGAGTAGCACACATGCCATGAGGCCCTGGGCACTTGAACACAAAAGTCTAATGATGTTTTCAGCCCCAAAGAGCCCCACTCTACAGACACCCAATCACTTTGAACCAATCTGAAATACTCTGTCCTCCAGCGACTGTCTAGCTTGCAAGATAAATAACTATGTCCGCGGGTCTAGTTTGTTCTCAGGGGCTCCATAGAAGACTTGGTGGGGTACCTTCAGGACCATGGAAATGTATCTTCTCTGCAAACTGAGCTTTTCTTCCTTTTCGAACCAGGACACACGTAGCTAGCTAAGTAGTGAGAATGAGGATTAACAACCTACAGGTGTGTCCTTGGGTGAGGCCTTGGACTTTCTAGTAGCAATTATTCCTGCAAAAAGGTTAACTGACTTTTAGTGGAAGTATAGCCCAGGACCGTCCGTGTATTATGGTTCTGCACATAACTCCTTCTTCATCTAAATCAAAACAGAAAGCTGTATACTTGTCAACACAAAAGTGAAAGACGTCGTGAGAGTATTAATCTCTGCTATAACCATAAGCCTGTCGGGCTATAAACCTGAGCACCTGGGAAAGTAGCTGAGGGCTTTAAACCCTGTGAACGGAAAGATAGGTTGCTAGCCTGAGTGGGAGGCAGCTGCTGGCACTGACTGACTCCCTCAAGTGTCCTCCTGAACACCTCCGCTAGCACTGGAGCCAGGGCTTTCTTTAAAGGCAGAGAACCTGCCTCCTTCCTTAGCACACTGCAGCACCCTACAGAGCAACAGCTCTTAGAAGAGCCTCAACACTAAAGGACTAGTCAAGAGTGCAGCAGGACACGAGAGACTGGCAATACTGGCCTGTGCTGCAGCAGCACAGTATACTGTAGCCTCAGGCACAAACCTTCAGCACTCCCCCACACCCATGGCAAACGCTGGACAGTGGGGACAGTGAAGTGGGACTGGGATTTGCTGGCCACTCAACTTCACTCCCAAGGCTTACTCTAGTTTTCAAACTGCCTTCTCTCCCCTTCGGTCCCACCGGAAGCTACTTACCTCCCTGTGTTACTAGGATACTTTGTGCTCACCTTTCATTCTCCTGGAGCAAGCGTCTCTGTTCACCCCACCCCCACCCCCCAAGCCCCAGTCTGAAGTGGGTGACCCTCTGCTTGTGCACACTGGATATGCTCTTGGCTCTACATTGTATCTGCTCAACCTCATCCAGACAACAAGCTATCCTGTTTCCCCTTTGTCCTCTTGCTTATGGCGCTGCCTGGGGTTTAGCGAGGGCTCAGAAATGTTTGTAATACATTGAGGAGGTGGCGAGCTGGGGGATGAGGGGGGCGGGAACGACTCCAGCCCTAGACTCCATTGTCCCCGCGGCTCATACTTAGGACTCTGTACCTGGGAGGTGCGCGCCACGCAGCCAGACCTGCCTCCTGGGTGCCAGAACGGCCCCGCCCTCTGGCCTGCGTCCCCGTGCGCCAGGCGGCTAGGCTCCCGGGCGGCCGCTACAAGCAGGTGGGGGCGGCGACTCCGCCTCCGCGTCCCGGCAGCACCAGAGCCGGGTCTGGAGCGGTCGTGAAGCGCAGAGCTCAGCTCAGCCTGGCGCGCATAAGCAACGCCGGGCACGGTCCACAGACCAAACGGGAGCCTCGAGGCGGCAGGGACGACGGGGACCGCGGGGACGGAAGCACCAGCTAAAGTCCAGTCGGCCCGGCCAGGGCCAGCTGCAGGTAGCTGCTCTGCTCGCGTCCGGGCCGTGGGTGGAGTGGCTGACGCGTACTGTCGAGGGGGTAGTGGGGACAGCCCTGAGGTGGAGTGGCCTCTCGCAGTGTCAGGGACGCTGGGCGCTAGAGGGTGTCCAGGAACCCCTCCAGACTTCAGTCCCCAGCCGTGACTACGGTCGCGGCGCTGCTCCGCGCAGCCCTAGCGCCAGCCGCTTGCTCCCAGCCAGCACCGGGTCAAAAAGAGACACGAGGTCACTTCAGAGCTGCTTGGTGACCTCCCAGGACAGCACTCTCCCTTAAGCAGCTGCTGTCACGGAAGTCTCCTAGGCCTGGTGCCCTAAGGGGCACTGGTTCCCTTCCTCACGTCACCCCCACCCCAACCCCCGAACAAAAGAGTGGGTCTCGCTGGTGTGAAGGCTGTTCCTAGGAAGAGTCTTGACAATTAGGAGAGATCTGAGAACTTGTACAGTCAGAAGGGGCTTGAGGGTACTGGAGCAGCCCCAGGGAGAAAGCCTATTCCAGAGCCGAGAAGTGACTTATCCAAGGTCACACAGTTCCTGGTGACAGAGCTGAGACAGGAGCTCTGGTGTCCCGACCCCCACCCCCACCCCTGGCTTATCTGTAAACCTTCTGAGGTGAGGAGTCAGGGAGTGTGTGTGTTTCATCCATTATCTCTAGTCGTTTACATCTGGCCACAAACAAACAAACAAACAAACAAATGGCCTTTAAAGTCCTTTGGAGGTGTGGAGGACTGGGTAATTGTGGCCATTACCTTGGATACACTTAGCCAGGAGCTCAAGGGGGAGCAAACTTGGGGAAAGAGCATGCTGAATTCTCTCATAGGTTAGCAGACCCCGGTCCTGCTTGGGAACAGTGCCTTCTGAACACCTGGAGTGCCTGACGCATGAGTGTAAGGACCTGAGGCCATTAGCTGGACAGATGATGTACCGCGGCAAAATCCAGGAAGCCAATCCAATGGCCTCAGGACAAACCAGAAGTATCTCTGGAACACACTCTGGGGGACACTCTGAGGAAAGTCACAAGCAGGACACTGACAGTCCACTTCTGTGCCTGTGTCTTTGGATGTAAATGGAGACGTTTATTGGACAGACTTGTGTGATTTTTAAAAGTTTTCATGCCTTGGTCTTCTCCTGGTTAGAATCCTTGTCGGCTCAGAGAGGATCGGAAGAGGGTTTCTTGCCACAAGTCAGTATTATAATCATCAGACACACCAGCCTTATTTTTAAAGATGTATTTATTGCTTTTACTTTCTGCCTGTGAGCCTGGTGCCCCTAGAGGTCAGAAGAGGGCGTTGGATCCCCTGAAACTGGAGTTCATGGATGCGTCTGAACCTCCATGTGGGTGCTGGAAATGAACCCGAGTCCTCAACAAGACCAGGGTTTTCAAGGCTAAACTATCTGTCTGGCCACAGCCGTCTTCTAAAAAGCTATCTTCTCTAAAGTACAGAGTAGAGGTTAGAAGTGGGCAGCCTTTGGGCTTGCTACTGCCCTAGGCAGGCCTTCAAGGCACTTTGGCTCTGGACATGCTCCCCAAACATAGAAACTCAGGAAACTATGTGTTTTAGACTTGTGCATGTGACTTGTGTCATTTTTTTTAAAAAAAACTTCAATAACAACTTGAGTGAATATTTGATGCTGAAGGGCACTGGCCAGGGCGGTGCATAGACTGCTGCTGTCTTCCAGCTGATGTACTTTAGAGATGCATTTTGAACCCACAAAAACCAAGTCAGGAAAGCAGGAAAGGGGTCATGGAGAAAAGACAGTGAGGAAGTGGCTAGGTACTGTAGATGCCTCCATATGTATTAACTTAAGTGTCCCATGGTTCCTGTAATTATTATGTCTTGATGAGAAGTGTAAAGTGGCAGGGGTTAACTGGCTCAAGGAAGTGGAGGATAAGGGCCTGAGTCTTTAGACTTCAAACTAGAAATGCACCATGCATATGCAACTTTTGGTGCCCTAATCTGGACAGGTGTCAGGCTGCCTTCCTAGAGCCGAAGGGCTGCTGCGCACCCCCTTTTAGTCCTTCCAGGAGCCTCGGTTTTCAGGCACTCGTGAGCGTGATATGGTGCTACACTAAGTCAGCCAGCCAGCAGAAGGGGCGGAGGAGAGAGTGTGTGTGGTGTGTGTCTGAGAACATTCAGTCTCGGGGATGGGAGAGAGCCAGCTGGCCCAGCCTGGCAACGCTCTTTTTAGGCAATTATTGTTCAGCAACTGTACAGTACAGGTTGAGATTTTTGCAGTCATTCCAACACACAGAAAAGGAATAATAGGGCCAGGCAAAGAGCTGCAACACCAAATGCGATTAACACAGGAGAACAGAGAAGGGTTTTCATCAGGAAGGCTCGACTACTTCTACCTTCTATGGTTGACAGATATAATAGACATATTAGGGCTAAAGTTTTAAAAAAAATCTACAAAAGGGCAGGAGAGATGGCTCGGAGGGTAAAAGGGCTTGTGCCAAGCCTGACAATGTGAGTCCAAACCCCGGACCCCATGTGGTAGAAGGAGAGGATTGGCCCAGCAAATTGTTCTCTGACCTCTACAAGTTTAGTGTGACACCTACATACACACACACACACACACACACACACACACACACACACACACACACCAAAAAGTGGGGGGGATGTGAAATGAAAACCTGTAAAAATAATGGAAGAAATAATATTTATTTCCCACAAACCGGATACATTTTCAGGACACAGTCACATTATAAAAAGAGTGAGGTCCTGAGAAATATGCCCTAATGTGTTATCGAATGACCTTATATGTCTGCTCTGAGTCCTGAACTTAGAGACACAGAAACACGCTTGTTTTACCACAAGCTTCTGACTGCTCACTGAACATTTGTCGTTGGGGGACTGTGAGGTTTAGAGATGGAGTCCACTGAGCAGGGCTGCAGAGGGGACCCCTCAGCAGTGTGTGTGTGGGTCCCCTCAGCAGTGAGCCTGTCACAGTTATCTCCCAGCGGCGAGTTGTGCCTTCTCATGGGATGCCCCTACCATCTGGCTGCTGAAATATTTAGAAAGGAATTGTAATATCTGACTAACTTGGCTGATAGCATATGACAAAACAAACTTGAAGAGGAATCTAGTAAATCAGAGTTCAGCTTGGTGAGGAAAATGACTAATTCGTTCTTTGCCGCTGCCATAGAGCGGAGGAGCAGTCTAGCTCCTGCGGATGCTCACACACCACGAGCTCCTCCCTGGCTTCAGCCAGTGATGCACTTGAAACCTTCCCTTGCTACTTGATCTGGCTCTTTCCTTTGGGGTGGGGAGGGGGGTGGCAGCGGGGGCAGGGAGATATGGCAGAGGGGCTTTCCTCACACCAGGTATGCATCACATCCTGAACAACAACATTCATACACCAAGGGCGATATGGTGAAATAATAAATGTGGTTTAAAAAAACAAAAAAACAAGCCCACTCTGTGGGCACTGAATGAGCCAGACACCATTTGGACCATGTTCGGGAACATCCAGAAGGACTGTTCATCCCATCCTTTGTGGGTGATGGATTCCAGTGACAGGAAGAGTCTCAGATGACGGCACCCAGAAGAGGCCATCAGACCTATCTTTGGCCTGGAAGTTAGAGTCTGCTCCAGGGTTAGCTGGGAGGAGATGTGGTTGGCTTCAGATCAGTGGACGCAGCTGTCAGAGCAAGGCACCCGGGCTACTAGGTACTCTTTCCTAAGATCCAATGGCTGGCTCCTGCCAGGGCTGAGCTAAGAGTCTGAGAGATGCAAAACCATCCCAAGAGCCTTCACGGGGATGAAGGTTTTTTTTTTTTAGATTCAGCTTGTGACCTCAGGATGCTTCCACGTCTTGCTACCGGAAACTGGGGATTATCCGCATGCTGTATGCTTCAGAACTCCTTGGCTTGAGTTTCTCAGTTATTTGCTGCATGGCACTAGGCAAGTCCCCTATGTTCTGTGTGACTCAGTTTCCCTCTGTAAAATGGGAATAGTAAAAGGGCCTTCTAGCTCGGGCAAATAGGACAATGCTGTACTCATGGTGATCCTCAACAAATTACAGATATTTTTGTTATAATGGTAAGCTGGAACTTTTTTTTTTTTAACAAACTGTGGGCCTCCTCCATTCATTGTTCCCCACTCCATAAAACAATTGAGTTTACCAGAAGCAGGTACAAAGCAACTGAAAATTCATAATGAATTGGGCCAGAAAGTAAGATCAAATCAGAGATAATCCTTAGAGCAGGAGTGTATTATTAAGTGAAGGCAGTTTTCAGAGGGGGAATCAAAGACTGGCTGGAGCTTCCCAGCAGCCAAAGCAAAAAGGGAAACACGAATTGTTACCCTATCTGCAGCAACCATGAGATAAACACAGATCGGTCACCAACTCTTCCTGGTCTTGAAACCCAGGATAACTTTCCCCTGGCAGGTCTTTAAATCTAGCACTGTTGCCATAGAGATCCAGGTCTTCTGGTCATGCCTACAGACAATGGGAGTTTTATGGCAGAGGAAAGTGCATGTTTCCTGGAACGTTGTTGACTGTGGTTCTAGAGACATGTCGGAGTGCAGCCTAAGAAAGCGCCTATAAAGGGCCAGGATGCTTTGGTTCAGAGACTTCCTGTTTTCCCAGCCACTGAGAAACCATAAGCCTTCAGAGAGTCAGGTAGACAGGTTTGGCTGAAGCTTTCACAAGAACCCCAACAGTCAACCAGAAAAGACCCAAGGGTGTCTGGGAGTGCAGCCTCATTAACAGATAATGGAGCAGCCAGTGCTTTGCTGTACCTGCAAATTATTTTCCTTTTTCATGAGGCTCTATGTGCATGCATGTTTGTATGTTTGTGGGCACATGTGTATGGATGTGCACTCATATGGATGCACATGCATGTGGAGACCCAAGATTGATGAGAATCATCCTTGATTGCCTCCACTTTATCAACTAAGGCAGGGTCTCTCAATCAAACCCAGAGCTCATCAATATGGCTAGTCTCACTAGGCAGCTTGCTCTGGGGATCCCTGTCTTGACCTCCAAGGATGGGGTACAGGTTCACCATCCCACTTGACATTTGCTTAGGTTCTGGGGATCTGAACTCTGGCCCTAACACTGGCATGGCAAGTGCTCTGACCACTGAGCAATCCGATCATCCCCTGGCCCCACACTGGTAATAGTTTTAGCTTCCAGTTTAGAAATGAAAAAGACACTGCTGGGAAAAAAACAAAAAAGAAATATTGTAATATTGTGTTTTAAGCAGTCTCAAACTGAAATACTGATAGTCATTTGTTTTGACTTTCTCCCTCATGTGCGTTTCTCTGTGTGTGCATCCTCTGCGTGTGTCTGTATGGAATGCTGTGACTTTGATTCAGTTAGGATTGCATTCAGCAGCCAAAATAAACAGGAAGAATGTGTATATCTAGTTCTACCTTAAGTGTGTGTGTGTGTGTGTGTGTGTGTGTGTGTGTGTGTATGCGTGTGTGTGTGTAAATTATTTGTTATGTAAAACCAGACTTCCCAGTAAAGGCCATCTGGGGCTGCATCAGAGACCAGCTCCTTCCCGTCTTTCTATCTCCGCCCCGCAGGTTAGTTTATAATGCTTCATCCTAAATCTGTTTGCCTCGTGGTCACAAAATAGCTGCTGTATCTCTGGACTTACCTGGACCGTCTAGGTAAAGAGGAAAAGGAGAGCCCAAAGGCTAAAGACTGGTGTCATTCTAATAGAGAGGTTTTGGCTTTTTATTCAGAAAACGATGGCCTCCCCCAGAGTTCCGCTCCCATCTCATTGGGCAGAATGATGTCACAAGATTAAGTATTAAGAGTCAGAGAAAGCAAATCTTTTCAGCTGGGTAACACACACACACACACACACACACACCCGATTAAAGGAAGGGGGTGGCTGGTGGGTAGAAATTAGCATTGCCATCCTTAGTCCTGGTCCTGACGTAATTAGCAATTACAAAGGTGACTCAGTCATTTTAAATGCCACACTTTCCTGATCTTGAAGGCAGAGCGCTGGAAGAGGAAGTGTGGCCTACTTGAAGATTCCTAGACCCCTCCTTAAGCCCCGCCCCTTTCTGGGTCTCAGAGCCACATTTCCCCTCACTACAGTGCTTCAAAGTCGTTTCAAATTAAACTCTCTTCTCTTTGCCTGTGCTCCCCTCCCCCACTTTCCTCTTTGGCTCTAGGTGGCCTGGCAAGGGGACCTGGAGTTTATCAGGCCTTGTCCTTCTCCCCATCCCAGACACCCAGCATTTCCCGTTGGTGTCAATCAAATTCAAATGAACAGTGTTGATTCCTGGATGATTTTCGCTGTGTCCTCTCTACAGACTGTATTCCATCCGCAGCCCATCAAGACTGAAACCACAAACCCATGTCGTAGTGCCTGCCAGCCCTCCTGGATATCTTTCCCTTATTATTAACATACAAGCAAAGTCACTGGGGAGCTACCACTTGCATTTGATCTAAAACCTTACCAAACAAAGCCCCAGCCAGGCGCCATGTGGTGGTTTAATCCTTTAATCCCAGCAGAGGCAGGCGAATCTCTGTGAGTTCAAGGCCAGCCTGGTCTACAAATCGAGTCCAGGACAGCTAAGGCTACACAGAGAGAGCCTGTCTGCAAAAAACCAAACCAAACCAAACAAAAACAAACAAACAAACAAACAAAGCCCATGGACAAATCTCATGGTAGCCTGTCCACTGTGAACAACAGTGGCGCGCCCTGCACAGGACAGAGCTGGCTTCAGGCCACCACCCCTGCGGTCAGGGGAGGCCCACCCCTAGTTCCTTCTTATGCTTTGTGTCTTCTCAGACCCGTGGGAGTGGTTCCTTCCTTGGCTCCTCATTCGTGTTTCCAAAGTGCCTGTATTTCTCTTGATGTCCTGTGCCCTGGATTCTGCCTTGCCTGCTGTGAATAAAGCTGCTCTCTCTCTCTTTTAATTACAGCTTCACGGAGATATTTACCCATCTTAAAAATTACCCTTTTTAGTATGTAAGTGATTGTGGGACTGTGCAGTCATGAAGAATCATCCCCAAAAGAAATCCATCCCCATGGCTTCTCCTCTCGGTTTTGGTTGCTACTTGCCCACCTTTCACTCTAGATGTACTATTCTGGGCATTTTTAGTAGATTCATACAGGTACAGGTGTGTGTGTGTGTGTGTGTGTGTGTGTGTGTGTGTGTGTGTGTGTGTGTGTGTGTTTACTTTTCCTCATGCAATGAAATTAAGGCAAATCCACAGTACAGTGTGAATCAGCCACCAAGGCTTTTTATTGTCAATACTGCACTCATGAATTAGCGGCCATGAGCCTTGATTCTACCTGCTATTGACCATAAATAACACTGGTCTGGGGATATGGCCCCGCAGTAGTTAGAGCGCTTGCACTGAATGCACAAGGCCTGGCTTTGATCCCATCATTGCAAAGAATGAATAGGAGGGTTAGGAAGAGGAGGAGCAGGGAAGAGAGGAGAAGAAGAGGGAGGGGGAAGAGCAGGCAGAGGAGGAGGAGAAGGAATAGTGCCAACCATGAGGAAGTTTAGTAAGCACGATCAGTGCACATAAGACACATGCATCAAACTATACTGTGCCCCATAAGCATGTGGTTATCACATGTCAGTAAGCAACAGTACCTGTGTACCGTCCTTTGCCAACTGTGGGAGGTGAACGGACGTGGCAAAGGATGGATGTAGAGGGACACACACCAGGTATCACACTGCCCTTGGTGCCCTGTGGGCGTGTGATACCCCAGCTGTTGCCTCTCAGGGAGAGTATGTACATAAGTGAGTCTTCTTTCCATATCTTGGAAATGGGGCTGCTATTGTATGTCAGGCACACTTGGGTCTCTCTTTTAGCCAGGGAGAGAATTGTATAAGTAGCAAGCAGATTGCTATTTATGATCTGAACATCTGAACTGTTGTTTTGTTAATAAATTACTTAGCAAAGTATTCTTTCTTTTTTCCTTTTTTTTTTTTTTAAGTTTTTTGAGACAGAGTTTCTCTGTGTATCCTTGGCTGTTCTGGACTCAGTTTGTAGACCAGGCTGGCCTCGAACTCAGAGGGATCCACCTGCCTCTGCCTCCTGTGTGCTGGGATTAAAGGTGTGCGCCACTATGTCCGGCTTAGTAAAGTGTTCTTGTAGCCATGCTTTTCGGAATTGTTTTGGGCATGCTGGGGACCGAACCCAGGGACTCTGCACACGCCAAGCAAGTATTCTCCTATTCAGCTCAGCCCAGACTGAGCTCCGTCAAGTAGACACCAACCATGACCATCAGGGTATAAAGTTATAATAAAAAATGAATGTGCCTTATCAGAGCGGTGCTTTCTACTTCCTTTTAATGACAGAAATCAGCTTTAATTGTCCAGTGTCACTTAGAGCTACTCTTCATTCTTGTGTTCTTTTGGTACTTGAATGAGATGTTTTTGTTTCCCTTGTTCTGCTTTACAGGAAATCAGAGGAAAGGTTGAATCCTTGAGACATAACCACTAAACATGACAGACGGACAGCTGTCCTGAATGTGAAATTTGCTTCACACTTCAACACTTCACACCTCAACAGCTTTTGCATGGTTTACTGTTGTTGCTACGACATTTACCCGTGTGTGTGTGTGTGTGTGTGTGTGTGTGTGTGTGTGTGTGTGTGTATTCTAAGGTCTAGAAACCTACTTGCAGAATTCTAAAAAGAAGACAAGGTACCTGGCATGCATCTTTCTGGTGTTTACGGATGCTCGTGGGTTCTCAGCAACAGGGCTTGACTCCTGTTCACATCATCCACGTAAATTAGGTGCAGGCAGATGTGTGTATGCTAACGAACAATAGCCAGAATACCTGTCTGTGGGAACTCTAGTCTGTATTCTCTAACGAAGGAAGAAAGCCACCCGTTGTTGTTTCCAGGCAGTGGGTCTTGTGGCCAGCATCCTGTGGTGTTCCACTGAATGGATGGCAAGGGTGGTCCCCAGCTGGAAACAACTCACAGATGACTCACGTCTAGTTGAGTACAGCTCCTCTTAAACTGTGGGGTCATGTAACTGAATGAGGCAGTCTCAGGGGCACAATGACTGCAAAAGGTTCCTGAGTGGGCAGTGACCAAACACTAATTCAAAATTATACATCAAATGTGCCATGGAGTCCCCTGGGTCTCACGCGTCACGTGCCCTCCGTGAAGCTCTCACCTATGATCACACATGTTTGACTCCATGTGCTACTCCAATCACCCAGCATCAAAACAGATACCTGGAATACCTCAGCTCAGACTCCAGAGCATTGGTACTCATGGTGTTTTGCTGGACATGCAAAATTTTCTGCTTTTATGGGTAACATGGGGATTTCCTTATTCCCCAGCATGTATCAGATTAGATCAAATATTTGAATTTTAAAAATTGCTGTTTGGGTTTTTTTCACCTGATAATCCATTAGTTTGGGGCCAGCCTGGTCTACATATTAAGTTCCAGGACATTCAGAGCTGACCTTGTCTTTTAAAAAAATATTAATTTAATGAATTTTAGTTTAGGATTAAGACAGAATTTCCAACAATTTCTGATATGGCCTGTGCTTTGCTTTTTTTTTTTTTTTTTTTTAGTCAGTTTAATTTAGTACAAGCTAGGGTTATCTGAGAAGAAGAGACACAAATTCAGAAGATGCCTATGTCAGATTGGCCTGTAGGCAAGGTTTTGGGGGCATTTTCTTGATTAGTGATTAGGGTCCAGGCCACTGGTATAGGTGGGCAGTGTCATCCTTAGGCAGGTGATCGAGCTGGGAGCCTTAGGGAGCAAGTTGGCAAGCAGTATTTCTTCTGGGCCTCTGTTTCAGTTCCTGCCTGCTGGGTCCTGCCTGACTTCCCTTCCTGAAGGATAGTCAGCTGTAAGATGAAATAACCCCTTTCTGCCACAAGTTGCTTTTGGCCAGTGATTTATCAGAGCAACAGAAAGCAAGCTAGAGCAGGCTGCTGGTGTTTCATACTGCAATTCTTCATGAAGGAACAATATCAGCATTTATTATAAAACCAAGTTATCAACCAATTCTGAAAAATATTGAAGATGAGCTATATCCCACAGTATCAAAATTCAGTCAAGGTTTAGAACTTTATGGAAAAATTAAAAAGTGCATCTATGTCATTAGTATGCATATTTGCTTTCATCCTTATTAAATGGAAAAATTACATGATTATCAAAGGTTTGAGGGCGTTTTATTGTTTATATACTATTGTTATTAATTCATTGAGATTTTTATACAGTGTATTTTGATCATGATTTCTTTATGTTTTGTTCTTATTAGCTGTCGGATTTTTATACCTATTTTGCATATCTGTATGGTTGGGTGGCACAAAAACTTCTCAGTGAAAAAGAGTCAAAAGTGGAGAAGGGTTAGGAATGCCCTCATCCTGTGTTTACATAAGCTAGCAGTGCCGGGAGAGTGGTTTACTCCACCTTTGCCTAGTTTTCTTGTATGCTTGCCCAGTCCTCCTGGACCCCATGGATGGCAGTGGCTGTCCTCCTGGACCCCGTGGATGGCAGTGGCTGTCCTCCTGGACCCCGTGGATGGCAGTGGCTGTCCTCCTGGACCCCGTGGATGGCAGTGGCTGTCCTCCTGGACCCTGTGGATGGCAGTGGCTGTCCTCCTCCACCCCGTGGATGGCAGTGGCTGTGTGGGAATCCTCACAGGAGCAGACCCTGAGGCTCAGCTACAGCTCTTGGCACACTGTCAATACTGATTTTTTTTTTTTTGTATTCATCTATACTTTCCATTTAGGCACAGAGGTCTCCTGATTTGAGTACTATGAGGCCTTAAAAAGAATACTTCACAGTTCCAAATAAGGAACCCAGAGCTAGCAAGGGTCTTATTTAATCTGTTCATCCATGGTTTTAAGTTGGGAACAGGTAATACTGCACAGTTGCTTCAAAAGTGTAACTGAGTGTTCTCAGGCCACCTAGCTGTTTCGTTCTTCTAGACACTTCCCACGTATGTAAGCATAAACACGGATATAAATACACAGCATAAATAGAAACCTACTCAGACTGCATGCATTTGCTGCCGACTAGTCTTTTCACTTGCTGTAACCTGGAGCTCCTGCCATTTCCACACCTAAGGCTACTATATTCTTTTATAACAGCCATCGAGTTAACCACTATAGAGTATGAATTAACTTAGCATCCAGTTCCCTGTTGATAACAGGGCTATGCTTTATTTCTGGTCTTTTGCTGTTAAAAAAAAAAAGATACTGTTTCTCATAAGTATAGGTGTATCACAAAGATAAAGTTCTGAAATTGGAAAGCCCATGTAAAAGTTTGATGTATTTGGGTTCACACTCTGTCCAATGAGAGAGAGGCGGGGGAGACCCCATACTCTCTCCAGCACACAAGAGTGACTCCTGCTCTGTCCAGGGCATGATAGTGAGTGACCCCCCACCCCACAGTCTCTTGTGAGTGTTTATCCAGCTTTTGAGCTTGGCTGGTCTGATGGGCACATAGTGGTAAACTGTGTAAGTTTGACTCACATTTTCTCATGAATAATAAATACTGAGCATCTTTGAATGTGTTTTTACTATCATTTATACTTTTTTAAAGCTATGAACTGTTTAGGCCCCTTGTATATTTTTATTACATTATTGATCTTTATTATGAATTTATAAGAATCTTTGCATGGAAAATAAAAAAGCCATTTTACTGTAATTTATAATTTGATATGTTTCCCCCATAATTTGTAGTTTGCTTGTTTCAGAATGATTTTTCTCCAATCTATAGTGATATATGTCTTTGATATAGCATTGTATGTAGTTATGTACTTAATAACTGCAGAAACATTTTCTCTTACAGCTTTTAAAAAAGGACTTTCTGGTCTTGAAAGTTTAAGAGTGTGTGCTGTGTGTATAGGGCGCGGGGTGTGCATGTACATGCACAAGTGCATTATATATGTGTGCGAGATATATTTATGCATGCATGACTCATGCATATGAGTGTACCGGTGCATGTGTGTGTGTATGCAGGGACGAGAGGGTGACATCATCGGGTGTCTTTCTCTATTGCTCTAAATCGTATTCCCTTGAAGTAGGGGCTTTCAGTGACCCTAAAGCACAAGCTGGCCAGTGCAGTCCCAGAATTCTCTTCCTGTTCCCGCCTCCAATGCCAAGATGTCACAGTCATGACCCGTTGCTTTATGTGGGAACTGAGATTTCAAATTTGAGTCCTTATTTCTTCATTATTTGCTAGAGCTCTCACCGACTGAGCAGTCTCCTCCACACCTTGTCTTGAAGGGGTTTATAACCTTTTCTATTTTTCATATAATAATAGTTTCATTTTATAGAAATTAACATTTTAGAACCCTGGGTTTTATTTTAAGGCATGGGATGCTTACGTCAACACCTGTGTGTCTAGTTTGCTCCCCGGTTTTCCCAACAAGTTTTCCCGAATAACGTATCTTCTTTTTCCCTCCTCCCACATGCAGTGTCTTTTTGTAAAAATTACAGCCAAAGCTTCTAAAAATAAATGTTTGGGGCTCTCAGACTCATTACCCAAGCAACTGCCTGTTCTTCTCAGTGGTGTGGCCTTTATCATCTTATTATCCAAGGGCTTGGGTTTTGCATGTGAACTCCAGAGTCTCCTGCCCAGTTGTGAAAAGCAATCAAGTTGGTGTTTCCACCATGGCCACTGAAGTTTACAGCACAGTATGGGGCCGAGTTGACATTTGTCTGGTGTTTCGTCTTTTCTGCTGAAAAAAAAAAGTGTGTGCTGTTTTTTTCTGCATCTTCTCTGTTTCTCAGCTGTGTCTTACCTGTCGATTTCATCTCTGCATATTCCGTTCCGTACTTTCAGGCTGACTTGCAAGCAGTATTCTCCAGCAGCTGTTTCCTGCACACAGAGGTCATGATGAGATTATGCTTGCTGGTTCTGAAGAGTCACCTTTACAATTTTTTCTTATGATTCAGTCACCTTCCTATCTGTTCCCTTAGGTTTTCTATGTGCACTGCCCTATTCCTGAGGGGGCGGCAAGTGAGCCGCCTTCCCAACTAGTATAAAAATATATGCTTTATTTCCCTTACAATTTAATTGTCTGCCACCTCTAGAATGACGACATCAGGTGGTCACAGTGTATTCACTCCCGACTTGTTCCTGACTTTAAATGGAATCTACTGAGTCCTCATTTACTGTGACGTTTTCCATGCTGTTATAATCAGGAGACCGTTATGGAAATAATTCTACTTATTATCATTGTGTGTGGGGGAGTATGATATGCGTGTGAGTACACGTGGACCAGAGCTCATGCGGAGGTCAGACATCAACGTTGTAGGGTTGTTGGTCCTCTCATTCTACCTTTACATGGGTTCCGGGGCTCGAACTCAAGTTGTCAGGCTTGCGCAGCGAGCACCTTCACCCCCAGGGCCCATATTGCTGCCGCTGGTTTTCTTCTTCAGCGTTCCTACTATGAGAAGTTAGATCAGTAGGTGGGTTTTGCCTTGAAATGCCCTTACCTTTGTTTTTTTGTTTGTTTGTTTGTTTGTTTGTTTGTTTTTCAAGATAGTCTCGCTATGTAGCTCTGGCTGTCCTGGCACTCACTCTGTAGACCAGGATAGGCTCCAGCTAGCAGAGATCTACCTGCCTCTGCTGGGATTAAAGGGTGTACCACCACACGCAGCTGAATTGCCCTCGCCTTTGAACAGGACTTGTTTTGTGGGTGTTATGTTAAACATTGTAGAATTCTGCTTAATTATGTTCCTCAGACCTCGCTCATAAATGAGATAGGTTAGTGCTCCGGGGTTTGGGGTCTGTCTGTCTCGGCTTTGGGTCTGTTGGCTGCCAGTAGTTAACTTCTTTCCCTAACAGCTGGGTGGAGTCCATGCTAGGGCCTTGCTGCTTACTGACAATAGGCCTTTGACGTTTGTTCCATCTTCTCTTCTCTGGGCCACTTTACTACTTCATATTTTAATCGACAGCTGTCCACTTTAATCTGTGTTTTCAGATTAGAGCAGAAACTTTCAGCATCTTTATGGCTGTCACTAGTTCATTTCCTTCTGATTTTTTTATTTTTATTTTTATTTTTATTTTTATTTTTATTATTATTGGTATTCACTGATCTTTTGGAAGATCCCCCCCCTTTTTTTTTTTTTTGGTTTGTTTCTGATTTTTAGAGTAACTTTGGGCATTTTTATAACATTTATCATTTTCCTAATTTCTAAATATCTGCTTTAAATCCACAACTGGAAGCTAGTTCCTTTCTCTCTACTCCCTTTAGCAGAGCTGTTGTCATTACAGTCCTCCTTGGGGGCGTCCTTTCTGTCCTTCGGCAGTGGCGTTGATAGCGGTGACGTGCTCTGGCCTGTGCTTTGGCAATGTTCCATCTGTCACAGCCTTATTTCTCAAGGTCCTTTAATTCTTTACTTAGTGGCCCAGTGTTTTCTATGTTGGCGTTTGAAGGTGTTCTCTGCATGTCTACGGAGCGTCTCTAATCTACTGCCTTCTGGGAAAGGTGATTTTCCTTTGCACAGTTGCAGCTAATGTGCAGTGCTTCTGTACTCAACTTAAGGACAGCTTAAAGACTGGATCTTTTATGCTCAGGAAATACAGTCTTTTTTTTTTTTTTTACTTCCATTTATTTAGGTCTTTTTGTAACCTGGTATATGTATTGTTCATGTGGGTGTGTGCACAGGTGTGAGCACACATGGAGGTCAGAGGTCAACTTCAGGTGTCTTCTTCATTCTCTCTCTACCTTGTATTTTGAGATAGGGTCTCTTGCTGAACCCAGAGTTCATCAGTTCAGTTCACCTAGCTGCAGTGAGCTCCAGAGATCACCTGTATCCTCCACTCCCAGCCAGCAGTGAGGCTAGTGATGTTAGTCCAGCTTTTATGCAGGCCCTGAGGGTCTGGAGTGGGGTCCCCATGCCTTTGTGGCAGGCGTTTCAGTACTTAGCCGTCTCCCCAGCCTTGGCATTCTGCTTAAAGTGCTGTCTGATAGGTTCAATGGGCAGACAGTTCTGCAATGAAAACCCCAATTCTGTCCGTTCTTCCTTGGGTTTCTTAGAATAGTTTTGTTAGTTTGTTTGCTTGCTTGTTTGCTTGCTTGCTTGCTTGCTTGCTTGAAAGACTCACTGTGTAGCTCAGGCTAGCCTCAAACATGTAGTCTTCCTGCATCCACTTCCTTAGTGCTGGAGTTATAAACATGATCTACCACAGACTGCCTGCAATTTTGCTTTATTGCTCTGGTTACTGCGATTTGGCAGTTGATATTTCTATCACTAACTCATTTTTTTGTATGTTATATTTTTTACCATTGTAAAGAATCCTCCTTTGTTTTATTTATATTTTTGGACTGATTTCAACTTCTTCTGATGCGGTGAGCACTTTTTAGGTGGATTTCAGTCCAATCTAAAAGCATCCTCGGTTGCTTGTAAGTTTAGCTTATGCTCACACGTTGACGGACAGATACACTTGTTTAGTTTCCATAATCTACCTGAAAGTAGACTATTTTGTGTTTTTCCAAATGCCTCTATAGTCATAGTTGCCTCTGAGTTATAGCTGTGCTTATGTTTTTCTAATACACATTGCTCCTTCCATAATCAATACCAAATACTGACCCTGCCTCATTTCTTTGGAAATCTTCTTTTCTAGCCATCCAGTTTTAGCTGATAGGGTCACATCCCTGGAATTTTCTAGTGTTTATATTTATATATATTTAATACACTTTTATTCTTGAAGATATGTGGTTGATTCGCTTCAAGGATTTTTGACTCTCTGTGGGGCATCTAAATAACCAGTATGCGAGTTTTCCCCACTTTGTGGTCCTTTCCCCTGGTAACCCTTGCTGGCTGCATCCCTCTGCGCTGCTGTTTTGGATAATAGTTGCATTCCTTTCTTTTTACTACTTTTTAAATGTGAGAATCACTTTGTTCCCATGCACCCCCTCACTGTTCCCTCCCCACCCCCTCTTGCTAGTCTCCTACTTCCTCCAAATGGGCCTCCCTGCTGTTTTCAAGTCAGAAGTACAATCTCCCCTCTCTTCACTCCTCTCCTCACCTTTCAGATCTTTCCCTCCCTGTCATGATCCTGTGTCTCCTCTCACCACACACACACACACACACACACACACACACACACACACACACATACACACACAAGATCCCGCATACAAGAGAAGGCATGCAATACATATATGGAAAACTGATAGGTAAATGGAAGCTGGAAAGAGAAAGTAGGCCCAAATAAATGGCAGTGATACTGTATTAACTGTAGAACCAAGCTTTTCCTATGAACTATCATCAGTAAAAATTTAGGAACTCAAATCTGGCATATTTAAAAACATTTCACACTTGCCTTTTTACTGCAATGATAGTTTAGCTGGGTATATACTCTTGGGTCTTACGATATTTTTCTGGAATTCTGTGACATGCATAATATCTCCAAAGCTGTATTTTTTTTATCATCAGTTAATTTATTTATTTACTTTGCATCCTGATAGGAAGTCCCCTCCCTCCTCTTCTCCAAGTCCCTCCCTGTCACATCCCCTCTCTTCCCCCTGTGCTCCTTTCCCTTTCTTCTCAGAGAAGGGGAGACTTCCCGTGGGTGTCAACCCGCATTGGCATATCAAATAGGACTGGGCCCATCTTCTGCTATTGAGGATGGATGAGGCTGTCCAGTTAGGGGGAAGAGATCCAAAAGCAGGCAACAGAGTCAGAAGCTGTCCCTGCTCCTGCTGTTAGAGGTTCCACATGAGGACCAGGCTGTGCATCTGTTACATATGGGGAGGAAGTTAGAACTAACTGTCCCATGGATGCTCTCTGGTGGTGGTTCAGTTTCTGTAAGTTCCTGTGGGTCCAGGTCAGTTGATTTTGTAGGTTTTCTTATGGTGTCCTTGACCTCTTTGGACCAATATATCAAAAAAAAAAAAGTCTAAAATGTGTGGTTCTACAATCCAAGACTGTATTATTTTTCCTCAGTTATCACAAATACCAAGATTGGTCTTATGTATAATAAAAGGACACCCCAGGAAAGATGGCTCAGTAGCTAAGAGCACTTATTATTCTCGAGAGGACCCATGTGGGACAGCTCTAGCCACCTATAACTCCAGTTCCAATGGAATCTGACACCTCTGGTCTCTGCTGGCACCTGCACTCACATGCATATACCATGACACACACAGAAACACAGACACAGAAGTAAAAACGAAATAATCTTAAAAATGAAATGACATACAGATGAGACTCAGAGGAAAGGATCTGCCCTCTGTGGTGCCCTTTGACACCTAGTCTAGTCCATGTGACTCTACCTCAAAGGACTGCATTTCATAGTTCCCCAGCAAAGAGGTGCCACCTAGCTGTTAAGAAGTTCCAAACACCCTCCTAGTGAAATCTAGCATCATAAATTAAAGAGGTGACCAGTGGCTTTATAAAGTGACTCATTATATTATAATGAATGATGATCTGATAATGTTAATGGGTAAGGCGGACTCTGTTTTTCAGAAGTAGAGGTGCATGTTTCAGAAGCAGAACTGTTGCATAAAGTGATGCTTCCTTACAAATGTGTGATTAATGTATTTTTAATTAGCCCAGTTCCTCTTTTAATCAACCCAAAGGTAGATAACATAAAAGACAGGAAACCAGCCTTTCTCCCCTTGCCTTCAGGAAACACACACACACACATACACACACACACACACACACACACACACACACACACACACACACACACACACCCCAGTGGTTATTATGGGTTTGAGTCATGGTGAATATTATCAATATCTCCAATTTTCCCTTCACCAAGTGCTGTTCAAACTTTATAAGGAATTCAATGAATGAGCTGGTAACCAATTTGCATTTCAGCAAGAGTCTAATAAAAGGAAACTGATGCGTGAGTTCAGTGCGGGTGTGACGCTGAGTTTTATACTGACTGTGGTTAGGCAATGTATCACTTTCGAATCCAAAGAGATGAGGCTATGAGAGTTCAGCTGATCACTGACTAAAACATCTGAGCAGGACAGAGCTCCGGAACTGGTCCTGGGCTGCTGTTTCTTGGGTGCTGCAGTCCTTCCCAGGGCCTCTTTGAAATGGGACAAGCATCCTTACCCTGCCTTAGTCATTTCCAACTTTTAAGTACAGCCTGCCGTTTGCATGGGTTCACTGAAATTCAGTGAATCGGTGCAAAATGCAGTTTTCTCAGAAAGGACACAGTTTGTGGCTGTGAGCCAGTGCTCAACATCCTAGGCACAGGCCTTAGCCACCATGTTCACCCCTTACTGGGAAACTTCTGCCAAAGATGCTGATCCTGTGTCAGGCAGAGACACCGTCTTCCTCACAAGCTATACCACCAGAGTCTTTCAGAGTATGGTCCCCAGGGCAGCAGTGTTGTGGTTCCCAGGACAGCAGTGTTGTGGTTCCCCAGGGCAACAGTGTTGTGGTTCCCCAGGGCATCAGTGTTGTGGTTCCCCAGGGCATCAGTGTTGTGGTTCCCCAGGGCAGCAGTGTTGTGGTTCCCCAGGGCAGCAGTGTTGTGGTTCCCCAGGGCAGCAGTGTTGTGGTTCCCCAGGGCAGCAGTGTTGTGGTTCCCCAGGGCAGCAGTGTTGTGGTCCCCAGGGCAGCAGTGTTGTGGTCCTTAGAGCATCAGTGTTGTAGTCCCCAAGGCAGCACTGTTATGGGACCAGGGCATCAGAGGAAATGGGGAGGAGAGCTTGTTAAAAACAAGACCCTATGTTCATCTTCTCTGAAAGTAAGTGACCACAGCCCTAGGCCTCTACCTCCAAGGATTTGGCTTAGGGTCCCCTGAGAAATTTGAGATGAATTTCAAGGGCAGGTGGATAGATATCATCAGTTTGATAACAATTGTATATATTCTTACTATTTCCACTTATGGTAAGTGCTCTTACCTTACCATTTACAGTCAAAATTTAAAATTCCCGCAAAAAAATAAGCATATTATCTAAAAACATGAGTTGATTTCAAGCAACTGCAAAAAATATAAGGTTCAGGTTGAAAGGAGGAGGGTTGGCTCAGGCCCCCCAAGACCAAGTTATCCGCACAAAGGAGATTTATTTTCCCCAGAAGGACAAAGGGAGAAAGAATGGAGATAGAGGATGAAGGAAACGGGAAAGAGAACAAAGAGGAAACAAGTATTTTTCCTGGAGGACAAAGGACTTGCCTCTGGGTAGAGAGGAGACACATGGCTCATAGGAAAATGGCGGTTTATAACGGTAAAAGGGGGAAATCCCGTGTTAGGATGAGGCGGTTGATTTTAATTGGGCATGTTAATCATGTGAACCAAAGGGGGCTTTTGTTTGCTGGACTTCAATACTTTGGTGACTGGACCTTGGTAGTCAGCCCTCAGGAGGCTGAAGTGACCAAATGAGGGGACAGACCTTGGTGGCTAGCTTTGGCAATGTAATCTAAGGGTTTTCAGCAAGGCGTAGGCGGGGACAGGGGAGAAGAACAAGCAAGGCCTGCCAGAGCAGTGCTCCCCACACTGGCCAGAGTCCCTGCAGAGGTGGTGGCAGCTGTTGTAGACAGTATAAAAGCACAGGTGACAAAGACCAGCTTAGCACTGAGAATGCTGGGATCTGGGCCAGGACGGCAGCCCCTTCAGGGTTCCGTGTGAGTTCCACAGAGCAACCTAAGCGTGGCTATGTGAGCCGCTCAGGAAAGGAGGCAGCGGCAAGCAGTGGCAGGGTTCCCTGCTGCACTCCACAGTACAGCTCAGGGCTTCTGTAAGTGTTCGGAAGAGGAGTCTATGTTGTATGTTAAGCGTATTCCTCCTAATTCTCTCTACCCCCACTTCCTCACACCTCCCTCTCCCATTAGTCCCCGCGGTCCTCCTACACAGTTTTACTCCTAATGTCACGTCATATGTACATGCATGATTTTATGTAGCTATATGAAATCCAGGAGACACAAATGAGAAAAACATGATATCCTTTTTTTCCCCCTGAGGTTGGCTTAATCCATGCAATATGATTACCTTCGTCCATTGCTTCTGTGAATCATATGACTTTGTTCTTTATGGCTGAAATGTTGTATGTGTCTGTCTGTCTACATTTTCTTGGTCGAGGATTTAAGCCTATACTGTTTTATTTTCTGCTACCCTGTCCTCTTCTTACTCAGGTCAATGTACCCTTCCTTCCTCAAAGTTACCGCTCCAAAAGGCAAATATTCCTAGCCACCTTTTATTGTGGAGAATGTGCAAGGGGCCACTAGGAAGACAGTCTTAGGGGAGAGTGAGCTGAGCAAGAGGTCCTGGGGCACTGAGGAGCTGCTCAGACAAACAGCTAGACAACAGATGGCAACCGGGAGTGCTTGTAGGCCACCTGCAAAGCAGCTTTAAATCATAGAACTCCTCTGTTATTTTGTATTTAGAGGTGTGTGAACTTTCCACATGTATTTTGAGGATCCTTAACTCTCATTGTGTTTGCCCAAAGGCAGAAGTTATGCTGTCCTGGCTGCATGCTCTTGTGATAAATATGCTTAAGTGACTGGTCCTTAGGTGTGACAGGCCCTTTGAAACCAAGTATAAGTGTGGATTACCCCCCTGGGGTACACACACACACACACACACACACACACACACACACACCACAAGTTCAGAAGAAACACATCTGGTTTCATGAGCCAACAAATTGAAAAAACTCAAAGAAGTATTGAAACAATTGGGGACGTGGGAAAACCTTACTCTCACATTCTCCTCCTGAATGGACACAGATGGCTGGCCATGCAAAGAAAGAAGGGGACCCAGGAGCAGTAAAGGGATAGTGTGTCACCTGTGTCAGCTAGGGATCCACACTCCAAGCAGCCAGAGCTCTCCGGAAAGAGCTTGCACTATTACAGGTTGTGAGAGCTGTGTGACACCCAGGCTTGCTGGCCCAAGGGGACATTCAGATGCTTTTAGAGTTACAGACCAACAGCCCTGCACATCCATGAACTCTGTACTTGCTGATTAAACCAACCACAGACTGAGAACACTTAGAAATAGTGCATCTATGCTGAGTGTATGTGCGCACGCACACACATGCACACACACACACACACATGCACACACACATGCATACACACACACATGCACACACACATCCCTACACACCCATACCTGTCTGTCCATCTGTACCCTTTCCTCCCATTGCTATTATTCCTTGGACAATGCAGTGCAGCAGCTGTTTGCACAGAATTTACATTGTTTTAGGGGTTATGGGTATCTAGGGAATACCTAGAACTCCTCAAGGCTATATGTAAGTCATGTGTGAATAAACCACACATGCCACTTAATAAACATAAGGACTCAACTGTCTGAGAATTTGGTGTCCACAGGAGTTCCTAGAAACAACCCTTGCAGATACTGAAAAAAAAAAAACCATCCTTACCCACGTTTCAAGATTGAATTTTTAAAACCTGGATATGTGGTTTTTCTTCTGGGGAGAGGAGAGAAAATTCTGGCCAATACTGGCCTTGCATTCCTGTGTAGTACCAAGCTTCCACGCCACACCCAGGTCTCACCCCATTAGTCCTCTCTCAGCTTACAAGGGGCGCTGGAAAAGGGGTCCTGGCTTCTGGCTGCCTCACGCTATGTGCAATTACTTGTATGTGATAGAGAATGCGTTTAAAGATAGTGGATGGCCACAGGACAAACACCCACCTCACCCAAGGTAAGAGACAATTGGCCAAATAGTTGAGCACCACACAAACTCCTGATGTTCCTAGCCCTCTGCCCTCTCTCCTACACAAGTAGACACTTTTGTCTCATTCTGTTTTCATGCCACTCCTGCTAACAAGGACAGATGTCAGAGCCACCTGTGTGCCTTTGGGTAACTTAGTAATTCCTACCAAAGGTTTATTTATTATGCCCCCATTCCAGACTGAGTGGTGTTGCTTTCCCCACGGTTCCAACTTCCACTGGAGCATTTACCCAACTTCTTTTGTGATAGTTACTCTAGTTATTCATGGCAGTGACACAAAGCACACCTGCTGTGTCCTGGGACTTGTGTGATAGTCTGTCCTGTGGACTCAGTTTAAGCTAAGGATGACGCCCTAGAGCACTCATTTTTCCCGATAAACTGTAGCTGGGTATGAAGCCAAACAGACTGGGAACCCAGGTTCGTGTGAGTCTCAAGCCAGCACTGCCTGGTATCTGGATCTCTATGAAGCATATAGCAATCTGTTCCCTTCCACTCTCCCTCATGTTAAATAGCTAACATGTGTGTGTGTGTGTGCGTGTGTGTGTGTGTGTGTGTGTGTGTGTGTGTGTGTGTGTGTAAATGATACTTTTATGATTACATGAGTTGGGAGAAAGTATAAAAGCCTTTGGATATCTTGCTTTTTAAATGTCTTGCATTTTGAATAAATTTCAGAACAAAATAAAATGTTTAGTGGGTGGGGGAGCAGGAAGCATCAAAAAGCTCACTGGTGCAGCCTGTGACTTCCTGGAGCTTGGTATTCTTAACTGTCAGACTCTAAAAAAGTACCTCTCTAGAAAATTGCTTAATGATTAGATCTGTCAAGAAAAAGCCTCCACAGCCATAAAGCACTGCACATAAAAATATCCTTTAATCCCAAACTTAGGAAAATTGTGCCCTGTGATTTCAGCAAGGCTCCCCGGTTCCTTGGGACAAAGCCAGGTGAATAACAAGGGCACAGAGGGATAGACTAGCAAAGAATTATTCTCACCTTGTGGTTCCCTCATTGCTCTCTCTTGGCCTGAAAAGCATTTTTAAATCTTTGCAAACTAAAGCAATGTAAGTAGCGCAAACTGGCTAGTTTAATGAGAGATGTGGCACAGCTGAGCTGAGGAGGTGAAACCCCACCCCCCAGACCAGAGCTCAAAACTCATCTGTGGTCTTCTGAAAGTTGCTAGAAATCGCATGAGCCAAAATCGAATGGGGCTATTGCACAGTGACGTTGGCATGTGCCGTGGGATTGGTGGGAAGACCTGACATGTGCTGTGTGATTGGTGGGAAGACCTGACATGTGCCGTGTGATTGGTGAGAAGACCTGATGGAGCAATGTCTTACAGTGTCCTACAACTGCGCTGGGTACACTCTGGGGAGCTCAGAGCTTACATAACCCGATGAGAGTTAGACATTGGTAGACAGAACATGTGGAGCCCATAGATGACCAATCAGTACCCTTGTGTCAAGCCGACCCTCCTCATTTGCAGATTCACCAACTCAGCTCTGGAACGAGTACTCTGGGTGCTTTTGTGGCCATGCCTGAACAGGAAGGCAGTGACGATAGCTGAGGTACCCTACTCAGGTGTCCCCAGCTGAGGCTTGCTCCCTCTCTGTCACTCAAAACATGTCACCTTCTCTCAGTTTATTTAACGCCTCGCTCTTAAGTGCTGTAGGGTGGTCTTAAACTCAAGAAAGCCACATGTGTCCTTTGGGAAGAACATATGTGTGATGCAAATTTCCTTCAGACTCCAGCTACAGTGCTGCTGGTTGTGAGTTCTGTTGTTCTACCCTGCCCTCGGTGGAAGCCATGATGCCCACCCCCACAGGGAAGGAGGGCTGTCCTAAGTTTATGGGTTCAAATGTTACTTCTCTCAGAAGTGCCCTGGTAGACATAAGTAATCTAGGAGTCCCTTAGCCCCGTCCCACTGTCACTTGAACTTAGCCGTCACATACAGTGTCCAACCACGACTTTATAGAACACAGCTACAGTGCTGGTTTGATTATGCCCTAGTTAGTGCTGGAAGGAATAATAAATGAACCCTAAAACCTCACATCCTAACACCAGGAGGCTTGTTTCTTCATGTATGTAAAGTCTTAAGAAGTTGTTGGCAGGCGACCTTACAGAAGGTGGGTTAGGAGCCCATCTCTTTCATGTACCAACAACACAGGACTTTGGCTTCCAGCCACTGAATGGAAAGAGACATGAAGTCCTGGCTTGAAGGTGTGAGCCAATCCGGAAATTCTGTAGGTCACTTCTGCTTTATTTCTATTGGCTACATCTCAGTCACATGGTTCTACCTAACTGCAAGGGAGGCTGGGAAATGAAGCTGAACTGTGTGCTGGGGTTTTCATAGATAGTTCTGCTGCAGTTTTTGCTAAAACTATTACCTTTATTATTTTTCTATACGTAAATAGTAAGACTCTTAGGTAAACAGTGTTTTTATGCTTTAAGTTATTTTCAAAAAACTTTTTTTCTAATGTTTTGCCACAGAAAGCAAGCTTTTATCCCCTTGTGTATCCAAGATGAACCCCTTATGTGTCAAGGCTGTGCTGTATTCTCTTGTTCTGTTAATATTACTGCCAACTCTTACTGCTATAGTTTTTTTTTTTTACTGAAAATATTATTTGCCACTGAATAAAAAAAAATTATATAAAGAATCCATCTAATCCTATGGCCGGAGTGTCTGATCCTGTGCTACGGCAGGTGCCAGACCATGAATAGAACACAGCACTCAGCCTGCCAACTGTGCCCGACCCTGTGCTAGTGCAGGTGCTAGACTGATACTTGAACACAGCACCCGGCCTGCAGAATGCCAGCTGTGCCCAACTCTGAGCCATTGCAGGTGCTAGACTGTGACTAGAACACCAGCTGTGTCTGACCCTGCACTGTTGCAGGTGCTAGACTGTGACTAGAACACCAGCTGTGCCTGACCCTGCACTGTTGCAGGTGCTAGACCGTGACTAGAACACCAGCTGTGTCTGACCCTGCACTGTTGCAGGTGCTAGACTGTGACTAGAACACCAGCTGTGCCTGACCCTGCACTGTTGCAGGTGCTAGACTGTGACTAGAACACCAGCTGTGCCTGACCCTGCACTGTTGCAGGTGCTAGACTGTGACTAGAACACCAGCTGTGTCTGACCCTGCACTGTTGCAGGTGCCAGACCGTGACTAGAACACCAGCTGTGTCTGACCCTGCACTGTTGCAGGTGCCAGACCGTGACTAGAACACCAGCTGTGCCTGACCCTGCACTGTTGCAGGTGCCAGACCGTGACTAGAACACCAGCTGTGTCTGACCCTGCACTGTTGCAGGTGCCAGACCGTGACTAGAACACCAGCTGTGCCTGACCCTGCACTGTTGCAGGTGCTAGACTGTGACTAGAACACCAGCTGTGCCTGACCCTGCACTGTTGCAGGTGCTAGACTGTGACTAGAACACCAGCTGTGCCTGACCCTGCACTGTTGCAGGTGCTAGACTGTGACTAGAACACCAGCTGTGCCTGACCCTGCACTGTTGCAGGTGCTAGACTGTGACTAGAACACCAGCTGTGCCTGACCCTGCACTGTTGCAGGTGCTAGACTGTGACTAGAACACCAGCTGTGCCTGACCCTGCACTGTTGCAGGTGCTAGACTGTGACTAGAACACCAGCTGTGCCTGACCCTGCACTGTTGCAGGTGCTAGACTGTGACTAGAACACCAGCTGTGCCTGACCCTGCACTGTTGCAGGTGCTAGACTGTGACTAGAACACCAGCTGTGTCTGACCCTGCACTGTTGCAGGTGCTAGACTGTGACTAGAACACCAGCTGTGTCTGACCCTGCATTATTGCAGGTGCCAGACCATGAATAGAACACAGCACTCAGCCTGCCAACTGTGCCCAACTCTGTGCTAGTGCAGGTGCTAGACTGTAAGTAGAACACAGCACCCGGCCTGCAGAATGCCAGCTGTATCTGTCGCTGTGCCACTGCAGGTGCTAGACTGTGACTAGTACAGTTAATCCTCAGCCTGCAGAATGCCAGCTGTGTCCAGGTGCTATGTAGCATGTAGGTTGCCAGGGCCTAGGGCTTTGTGAGGGGACACTGCTCAGTGAGTGTGGCATTCTGTTTGGAATGATGGTAATGTGTGGGGGACGGGTAGCAGTCATGCTTGCACAGCACTGTGTGTTTGTTTAACGGCAGAGAATTAGCAAATACTCAAAGTAGTTCAAATGGCAAGGTTTGTATTATGTTCTTCCACAATGACTAAAAGTGACATTGGAAAGAGGTGGGGCTTGAGCCCTTGAGCCAGGCCTGGGTTGGCCAGTTACCAAGTGGGGCAGAAGCTTCATTTCTCAGAATCTTCTTTTGTATCCCTGTGGGAGCAGATGAGGTCCTGAGTGAATATGTGTTATTGACATGAGCACAGTCATGTCAAGGACCCCAGTGCCTCAGACCTCGTGGAATGGCAAATTCTTTCTCTGGATCACATATGAATGGTTTAGCTAAAACCAGCGTATCAGGAAAAACCAGGGTATCAGGAAACTCTCAACCACAGCTTGATAGTTTTCTTGGATGCCCGCCACCTGTGACTGCTGCCTTATAGAGCCCCCCTGCCAAGATTAGTTAACTGGCCTCCTCCTCACTCAGCTGTAAAAAAACAAACCTGCCCCCTCATTCAATGATCTACATATAATAAATGTCCTGAGTTTCCCAGCTGCTGGTGGTATATTTCCATCAGAGCACACAGCCCACCTGACCCCAGCTTTTCTGCACATGTGTCTGTCTTTATTTCATCACCCCAGCCACCCCAGCCAGACCAAGTCCGAAGCTATGCAGGTTGCAGCATATATCTATAAAAACAAAGGCAGTCCTGCTCTTTGTGAAGGCCTGCTGTGGGAACTGTGACAAGCTGTGTCATAATCTGCACCATGTATAAGGTAAAGAGAGAAGTAAGTGATTGCAGTGTTGCACTATTGAGTTGCATAGTTGTTTTTTTTTTTTTGCCTCTGTCATAGTAGGGATGTAAATATGTGCATACACACATATATATGTGCACATTTGGGGGGGAGGGTTGCAGAGAAACGTTTGTGTCCGGAGATCAGACATTGTATAATATTAACCATTTGCAGAACCTCGCCAGAAGCTCTGGGTGTCACAAACACCGGGTAGAAAGTCTATACACAGGAGACCACACCGAGAGAGCTATGCGGAAATGACAGTAAGGGAGCAGGAACAAGGAAAAGAGTAACTGACAGGAAGATGTGAACACCCTTGTAAGCCTTGTTGGCATCCTGTGAGGCTGAGTGTGTGACGTTAAGGAAAGGGCAAGTGTCGTTCCGTGTATGAAGATGGTGTCTACGCAGAACACATTGAAAATGATGGAACTGCAGGTTCACTGGTAATGATGAAAGAGTCAGTCATAAGAAAGTCACTGTGTGTGTGTGTATGTGTGTGTGTGTGTGTGTGTGTGTGTGTGTGTGTGTGTAAATATTCGCTTTCTGTGGGGAGTCGAGAGTAAATTCTATCAGTTTTGTCACCAAATTAGAATCTATCTGCTTCTCTCACTGCCAGCACATAGCCCAGGGTCTCCTCCCAGTCAAGGCTCTATGACTGACCAATCAGATGAACTAAGCAAGTAGGGAAAGAATGGAGCCATCTACAAATGCGCACATCAATAAGACCTGAGTCAGCTGTGTGCAGAAGACATCCATGTTAAACAAACAAACAAACAAAAAACAATCTCTTTTCTCTCTTTTGCAGACCAGACACTACTCTCTTGGGACCTTTTGTAAGCGAGAGACGCCAACACTGTGACATATGCCGGTGCCACCACCACCACCACCTCCTCTGCCTCCACCTCCTCCACCTCTGGGGGCTCCTCCCCCACCACCCCCACCAGGGCCACCGGTAAGGCCTGTTTGTTTTGTCTCTCTGCTTTCCTGTAGAAGCACGGGCCTTTGTGTATGGGGTTTTAAATGACCTTGAGCAGGAATTTGATGTTTGGGTACAGCTGCCACAGGTACCCATGTGACAGGTGCACCTTGGGATGTTGGCTCTGGCCTCTTTGGGGTCTGACTCCTAAGCAGTCTGTACCAACTGTTTCTCTCTGCTACTCCTATGCGCACTATTTGCACCTTACTTTAGTCTGCATTTTTTCCCCTTGAATTCCCACTGCATGGCACAGGCTTTCCCAGGCCCCCTGAGTGACTTTCTCTCTCACTGGATACTCTGATGAGAGGCTTGTACTGAAGTCAGACCCTTCAGACACTGAGAGGTCAAGTGGCATGTGGGGGTGTCATGTCGAAAGTGATGACGGTTCCCCGGCCCCCCAGTTCTATGTCCAGCAAGGTACACATTGGGTGAAAAGCTACAGGGAAATAGGACTCACGGACAGAAGTTTCCAGTGTCTGCAGCACTGACTCTAGTCTGCTTCTATGCAGGCCACCTTCCCTTAGTTTAATCATGTGATTTGTGTTAGAAGAAGGCCACAGAGGGTGACTGTTCAGTCTGGAACAGAGATCCAACCAAAGCACTAGTGGCATTGGGACCAACTAGCTGGGGTAGGGAGTTGATCAACTGTACTGTTTTTAGGATATTTAACAATGTCCTCAGTCTCTATCTATGCAATGCCAGTAACAGCCCTCAAATGTGGCAATAAAAATGTCCTCAGATACGGCCTAGTGGAGGAAAATTACATACATAGACTAGGGATAAGTATTGAAGTTTCATTGCTGACCTAGACCCCACGTGCTTAAAGTCAAGGCCATCACTACAAACTGATGAACAGTTGGTAAATAAAGAAAACAAATGAGAAATTATTCATGGATCCTAGATGTGCTGACACTGAAGAAATGCAACAGCCAGAAAAACAGATGCATCAAAAGTAATTAGTGGATCTGGGAAGATGACCTTTTGCAAACACTACTGGTGACACACATGTCCAAGCTTCATAAATAGTGAGCAGTTCTTTCTAGAATGTTCTAGACAGGAAACAATAAACCCATGTGCATCATTGTATAGTCAGGTAGTTTTCCTTTTTAAGAGTGGTTAAAAAAATTAACCCTAAAGGTACCAAAAAATTATGCAAAGGTATGCACAGAAATATGCTTTTTACTAGTAAAAAAATAATAGTTTATGAGAACTAATTTTTAATGTTACATTGTAACTTAAAAACTGTATCATGGCACAGTGTTAGTCAAAAGCCACATCTATGGTTATTATTTTTAGAACACTGACAACATGCCTATTGCCCATAATGAAATCTGTTGTATAACTTACACCATAAATAGAAAAGATCATAAGGAATTTTGATAAGATAATATAAAACTTATTGTTTCATTAGGAAATTCTTTGGCTAACTTTTTGCATCACCTTTCTCATTTTTTAAATGTCGGCTTGTGGAAGAACAGGTCACTTGCAGCAGAAAATAACTATATAAATTTTAGTATTTTCAAAATAGTTTCTGCAATCTGGGAAAGTATTTAGTGTGCATAATTAAAGGCAAAATTAGTTCATGTCATTGGTGTTTACAGAGCTCCTATAGATCAGCATGAAAGCAGATACAGTGAAAGAGTTTCAGATTTGAAGCATTTTGGATTTCAAATATTTGAATTAGGGATGTTCTGGAAAATCGACATAACTATTCCTAAGCCTAAAATTACCTTTCTCATCATTTCTCACAAGAAACGATCCACCTGTGCTGAGAAAACATGATTCGTCGGCTGGTTTGGTTATAAGAGGTTTCAAACTTGGCTAAAGTCTTGGAACTCTTAGTGGGACCAGAAGTATGATTTCCTAAGGGACAGTTTTGTAATCCCTATCAAACCCTTTTATAAGTGGATGTACTCTAGGAGATGGTTTCATTCCAGACAATCTTTTTTTTTTTTTTAAAGAAATGAATGATGGGAGGCAGTGGAGATAGAACACACCAATTAAAGAAGGCCCCTAGACACAACAGGACTGACACACGTATGAACTCAGAGAGTCTGTGGCAGCACACACAGGTCTAAGCCAGATGGGGTCCCAGTGCTGAGAGCAGAAGTGGACACAAGTGCCACCCCTGACCCATAAGCTATCTCCAACTGATAACAGCTCACAACGGAAGAATTAGTTTTTTCCAATGAAGTCTCGCTGGGTACACAAACCACACTTAAAGGCAGGCCCATGCCGGGCAATAGATGCCAACAGAGCAACTCAGTGGTATTTCTGGCGTGAGGGCTTTTGTCACACAATTCCTTGTCTGGGTGTTCTTTTTAACCTTACAGATCTTGTGTTTGTGTATTAGGGTTTCTGATTTTGTTTTTATGGGTTTTCTGTGTGTGCAAATGTGTGTGTCTCACTGTCTGTATATGTTTCATGTGCTTTTCTTTGGCTCTTTTTGTTGGTGTCCTTTCTTGCTTGTTTTGTCGTCTGTTTTTTTTTTTAATCTTACTGTTATTTTTTAGATGCTTGTTTGCATTCTAATGAGAGAGGAAGGGTGTAGATTTGGGAGGATGGGGAAGTAGGAAGGGTCTGGAAGAAGTTGAAGCAGAGGAAACCATAATCAGAATGTATTGTGTGAAAAAAATCTATTTTCAATTAAAAATTAAATAGTGAAAATAATAAAGGTGTCTGATATTCTGAAAAAAAAGAGTATATAGCTACATATATACATATATATTAATAAGTGGATTACTTATAATGGTAACCAAAAAAGAAAAAAAAAGCCCTAAATTCTAATTACAGGAGAGTCAAAAATTAAATGGTTTCCCAATGCACAAAACAGCATGCTAGATCATCCTTTAAAATCATACTCCAATTTGTATATAATTTTCAATGTACAAATGATTCAGGAAGATTACCCAGGAAAGCTGCAGGTACCAAGTAATGAGTTGTTGGGGGACGGCGTTTGTTAGACAAGCATCCATGTGATCCTGAGAACCCACAGAAAGCTGGAAGGAGAGAAATGACTCCTCAAAGTTGTTCTCTGACCTACACACACACACACACACACACACACACACACACACACACACACACGCACACACGTTGATGGGGAACAAATCCTAAGAAGAGAGATTACTTCTTTTTCTTTGTTGGGAATGTACCTCTGGCCCCACGTATTGTAAACAGTGGGCAACACCCCCACACAACCCTTTTTATGTACAGACTACTTCTAACTACACAGAACATGGTGCCTCAAAAATGGATCAAAGTTAGTGTCCACTCCTCTAGGGTGACCTTATATCAGGAGCTACCTGCTGTCACACAGAGAGCAATGCACCAATAATGTGCCCAAGCAAGCGCTTGCACACATTTGGAATATGGGAAGTGCTACAGAGAGTTCAGCAAGATGGAGGCTGTGGCCCAAACCCAACCAGGGACCAAGGTGCTTTCCAGACAAATGCCTAGAGTAAAGAATTGAAAAAACCAATTCTTGATATATGAAAATGGCAGGCTATTCCAATTTTAGCCCATAAATAAAATTCACCGGAGCACAGGCACGGCCATTCATTTGTTTATCATCATTGGCTGTGTTTCTGCTATAGAGCTGACATACCAACCAAGAAAAATATTTTACCAAAAGAAATTCCCTTCTTACTTATGGACCTGTGTTTTAATAATTGATTTAACTCTTATTATTACATTTTTAGATCAGAACCAGAACAATCAGATATCTAGAGCTCAGGGTTCTTTTTATTTTTTATTTTCAAATGGTTTCTCTATCTAACTGTCCTGAAACTAGCTCTGTTGGCCAGGCCGGCCTTGAACTCAAAGGTTCCCCTGCCTCTGTCTCTGCCTCCCAACACAGTTCAGGGTTCTTGATAAGCATATTTAACAAAGTTCTTTTTCAAGACCGGATTATTTGTAAGGAAGTACATAGATGGGCCTAGAAGTTTCTGATGCCTCACCGAAGTTTGATTGGATTGCAAAGATTTCTCCCTCTCACCTTTCATAACCAATTACCACCCTCCACCCTCCATGCCAACTCCAGACACACGCATCTCTGTGCTGCTGCAGGCGCTTAGGATAAGCAGCTGCTCAGCCAGGCAGCTCTGCCCTTCGTTCTCCCACCTTTTTCTGGACCCTACTCCTACCCCTCAATAGTTTTGGTTCTATTCTTTTTTCTCCCTCTTTAAAATCCAATTAAGCCATGTAAATCGCCTGTGGGGTGTGTCGGGTCACCTACAGGCAAGTTATTATTGCTGCTTTGTTTATAAGATGTGTTTTTAAATATCTGTTTTGTTTTGTTTTTAAGCCCACAGTGGATTTGGGTTTAAGCAGCAAAATTGTACTGAACTTTTGTTTTCAAATCCTTTTGTCCCTTTGTGTCCAGGTAGATTAGATGTAGTGAGAGAGTGACTGCCAGGAGGGCCTGTGAATTTCCTCTGCCTACTATGGTACTCCGCAGAGCAAACTATAGCCGCCACTGACCAGTTAGGAACACTCAGGGTTGTACACATTTCTTTGTTCACCAAAGAGCTCCAGGGGTTTTCATGACGTTCCTTTTATTGCCATTGGAGCTAAAACATCTTCAGAGGGAAACAATTGTCCCAGAGCTGGCCATACCTTGTTATTTAAACATCAAGGACGAGCTGGCTTGGCTGTCATTGCTTTACCACATCGCCTACCTCTTCTGAAGACGGTATTTATTAACACCTGCTGAGGGGGAAATTACAGTGGGCCCTCCCTCTTCTGCCAGCCCCGCCCCCCTTCGCGACTTCCTGTTTGTCGAGTCGTCATTTCCTTTGGAAGCTCAGTGGCACCATTTTTCTCCTGTGGACTAAGGATTGCGTGATCCATGGGCCATTCATTGCATGGACGGGATCCGCTTTGACTTATGTGGGGAGATATCCCCGCCACCTTTGGCCTGCGAGGGCTTCTAATAAGAAAACCAGTGTAGAAAATGCAGTGTCCTCTGATGTCCTGTGAGATGCTTTGGAGCGTTACGTTTGATGTTGTTGGGGAAGAAGTGGGGGTGGGGAGAACTGGGTGGAAGGAAGCTTGGCAGGGCTGCGTACCCCATGTGCTCGGGAAGGGTGGCCTGCGCGGTCACTAGTGCACTTGCGATCATGAAAGGCTTGCAGATTCTTAAATACAGATTCTTAAATAAAGAGCGTGTTCTCTTGACACGCTCGTGCTTTGATTGGTACTGCTGATGGAGACTGGAGCACGCGCGCACACACACACACACACACACACACACACACACACACACACACACACACACACACAGCCCCAAGGGTCCCAGTGATCCCAGAGGATGCATTTGCGGCACACCATTCTATTTGGTGGTATTAAGCTGACATTTTCTTTTGCTTTACCAATCCACAAAATGGCACCTTTGTCTTCTAGTGGTCCTTTCTTTGTGGATTTGCATAGAGAACAGTAACAACAGGTCTGTAAAAACCAAGCTGTTTTTTTTTTCTTTTTTTCTTTTTTCTTTTTCTTTTTCTTTTTTCTTTTTTTTTTTTTTTTCAGCAGATTTCCTGTCTGCACCAGAGAGGTGTGTCAGGACCTGCCACTCATGCTTGCAAAGGGCCATTCAGGACGGCATTCAAATGTGTTTGTTCTGTTGCAGCTGTGAGGTGGGCGGGTGGCAGGCACAGAGAGGAGAAGCCTGCATGGTAACGTGGTTTTGCAGTAATGACGCCCAGGAGGCAGGCAGGAGCCCACAGCGCCAGTGCTCCAGCCAGCAAGTCCAACAGGCCTTCATCATATGGACCCGTCCTGAGCAGGAGCCACCCAGTGCAGCAGCTAAGAGGAAGGGAAGGAAAAGTGCACAATGCCAAGATGACGCTTAGATATAGCCTGTTATAATGCCGGAGCATTATTCACACCCCAAAGTGCTAGCTTTCACCTTTGGGAAATCCCACCATCAGTAGTCATTCCTAGAAAAACCACAAGCCAGCCATTTCTCCCTCCCAGGCCTGTCATCTGACTAGAAGGGACACCTGGCTGACATCCTAGAGCCTTTGCAGCCTCGTATCCCTTGTCCCAACTGCTGTCATAAAAGAAAAAAAAAGTGTTTCCAAACTCGTGTGTTAGCTGTCAGTGAGACTCCCAGCCTGACCAGGTGTGAAAGCCTGAGGCAGGGTCACAGCTGTGCAAACACTCAGCGGCATACTGGAGACCCTCTAAAGTCTTTAATGAAAGGCCGCACATGAGATGACAGCTCTGCAGAGTGCACCCTGGTTGTGTAAATAAAAGCATGCTGGCTCATGAACATGCAGAGGAAGACCTTGCGGACAGGCTTTAGTGTCACTGTCACTGATGGATTTTTCAGGGCAGGGAACAGGACTTATTTTTGAATGATCCCCCACTTTCTCACATATCCACCTGAGATGATTTTTATTTTCTTGCGGTATTGTAGGGAGCCCAGGACCTTGAGTGTGCTTGGCGAGATTGAACGGCATGCCCAGCCCCACCGTTCTAAGAAATATGCCTTTAAAAAAGAAACGGGTGAGCAATGGCTTGCCAGTGTGCCGAGTGGACTGTATAAAGATGATACTGTGTGACAGTAGTGCCAGGTCCCTCCTGAAGAGCTGCTAGGCCAGGGAGCTATGCCAAGCCACCAACATGGATGACTTGCAGTTACTGTTAGAATTCAGCAGGGCCAGCTCTGGTGGGGCCAGGTGAGGAAGCTGGCACAGAGAGGTACCTCAGGTCCAGTGTCACAAACCCACTTAGTGTTAGAGGAGAATTCCTCTACAGCTCCTGGGTGTGTACTGGTACATTCTGCCTTGCACACTCGAGACGCCAAACAGCTCTAGGACCACTGCCAACAGGCTGTGAGTGATGCTAAACTCTGCTACATGCTCATTGGGCTGTTCTTCAGGATAGCTCCGCCGTAGCCGGTTGCATTCTTTTCTAAAGATTTTTTTTTCACTTGTATGAGTGTTTTTGCCTGCATGCATCGCTGTATACAGCAATGTAGGAGGCCAGAAGAGGGTGTTGGATGCCCTGGAATTCAGGTTGGTGTTGTTAGCCCCAAGTGGGTGCTGGGAATTGAGCCCAGATCCTCTTTAAAAGCAACAAGGGCTCTTTACTAGTAGGCCATCTCTTTAGCCTCAGATGATATTATTCTTAGTTTTAAGAAGCACAGAGAGGGTAAGAACTTATCCAGGGGTGCATCCCGGTAGAATGGCGCCAGCCCCCCTCCCCAATGTGAAGCCAGCTGCCCTTTGCAGGAGATCAGGAAGCACCGAGGCTATAGAATTCTGTTGCCCTTTGGAATCTGCAGGCTAGAAAACTGATAGATCACATTCCCCAGACCCTGGACATGGCATCCAAGACTGCCTTCTGTATCCCAAACTGCTTCTGGAGGTACTCTTTTCTTTGTGGCTCCATTGTTTTTCTACTGGTGTGCTAGCTTCTTCCTCTAAATAGAAAAAAAAGTAGCAGTCGAGTCTCCAAATAAAAGTACTTATCGCAGCCAAGAATCCCATTGGTGGGGCCAAGGCAGGAGGCGGGATCAAGGCAGGAAGCGGGGCCATGGCGGGGTGGGGGTGGAGCCAAAGCAGAGTCACAGGGCTTTTAGGTCTTTAGCCCACAGCCTCCTAGGGAGGAGCTCACACAGAGTCTCGGCTATCAGCATTGATGGGCACATAGTAGGAGCAGTAAAGGCCAGATAAGCTCAGTACCTACAGGTGACTAGGCCATCCTGTGAGCTACTGAGCTCAGGTTGACAGAGTTGTTGGGTCTCTGCCTCAGATCGGTGTAGATCCCTGAATCCAGAACATAGCACATGCTCACTCAGACAGGTAAGTGGAGAATACAGAGCTGGTTTCCTGTTCCCAGATCAGGCAGGCATTGGTAGCACAGTGGTGAGCCTAGCTCCCTTCCTCTCCCCAGACCAGAAGTTTGAGCAGTGTTGCCTCTGGGCTTCTTGGAGTGTCCTTTTTATTTTATTTTTATTATTTTTAAATGTTTTTTAAATTTTATTTTTGTACATATATATTTATATTATGACACATATATACAATATGTTACTTATGGCAAGAAGAACCGTGACACAATCAGAAATTATATAAATGTTACATTCTTAGTGTTTTGGCTATTTGTATTTGACAGCCTTGAAGAAGACATCTTTCCTATCTTGATGCATCTAATTTTCTGAATGTAATTCAATCTCCATCACATATTGTCACTATCAACTTAAACAACTATCTAGACCTAAAAGCATCTTAACCCCTTAACAATTAAGCTTCATTTTAAAACTAAGCTACCTGGTTTTCAACTCCCTTAGAGCCTTGAAAAGGAGTAAACTTGATTGTATGAGTATGCCAGGAGTGCAAGTTAGTAGCTTCCAAATGAAAGATGACAGAGATGGTTTTCTATGAGAATAGTCACCCAAAACTCTCTATAACGTTGGAGCATCTTCTTCAGCCTTCTGGCCCAATATATCTGACAGACATATTTGTGAGGCAGGAACTATTGAGGACTTGCTTACCCTGTCATGGCAGAAATATAAATACATATTTCTACTCTAATATGAGTTATTGTACCCATATAACTCAATTATAATACAAGGTTCACTTCCAATGCCTTGAAAGTGCTATCAAGCTGTTTAGGAGAAATAAGTTATACAAATTAAATGTTAGTAGATTAAATCATGGTCATGTCAATTGCTAGTCTACTTTTATGACAAGAATATACATCTTAGGTGCAACAGATAGATATGACTCTATAGAAAGACAATGTCTTTAAAAAACCCCAGAGACATGCAGAATATGGCATTTAAAAATGTTTTTATTTACTTTAAAGATTCATTGACAATGAGCCAGGTTAACTCCTGGCAACACCCAGCCTACCTCAGAGAGGATGATGAGCATCAAAGAACCTCCTTATGAAGTGTCCTTTTTAAATAGTGTTCTTGCCTTCTGGGAGTTTATTCTCTTCCCAAGCTGGCTCCTCCTATCATTGGAGCACCCTCCTTAACTGGCAGGAGTGGGGTGAGGAATAAGAGAGGGTCTTGGGGCCACTGATCCTGCCGCAGCTAGTGAGGGTCTCAGAGACAGATGGCTATGCCAAGGCCAATGCCAGACACCCAGTAGATACCTGGCTTCTAGCTTTATTTACTGAGTTGGCACTGAGGTGACAGGCGAGGCTGCTGTGAGCTGGCTAGCCACTGCCTTCCACCTTCCACTTGCCTTTGCCCTGAGAGCAAGTTCTCTGCCATGTTGTATAAGAACAGCACCAATACCTCCAGACTCATTAATTAGAATATTATGTAAAGCAAATGCAATTCTATCAGAAACAACACACTTAGGAACAGCAACAATTAACACTTGGGAAATTATTTCAAAGCCAGCACTAACCCTCCAGAACAACCTTCCCTGTTCTAATTTGTGGTTTTCTCAGAGAACAGACCCTGCCCTTTTGCTCTCCACAGAGATATTCTAACTCTCACAGAGAGCGTGCGGTGCACCTGTTTTGTAGAGGGCACCAATGGATTACCATTTTAATACAATCCGTTCCCAGAGGAGGAGGAGGAGTTGACTGTGTTTCAAGACGCTTACAGCAGGACTCCACTTGCCCCACATGGAGTATTGGAACACAAAGGTGTGAAAATGTGTTTTCGTGTCCTTTAGCTGTCTGTTTGGAAGGCATTGTGGGAAGCTGTGGGCTTCAGCAGGGAGCCTGTAATGAAACAGCCGGCTGTGTACAAAAGCAAAACACCATGAGTTTGAGAGTTAGGCACATTGAAAACTGAATCACTGGTGCCGGTTCCAAGCCATGTGGCAGGTGAATTACATAACAATTCTGAGCCTCAGTTTCCCCCCTCTGTTCATGGGAATAATAATGGTCAGTTCTGGGAGTTCGTTACCTCTAGCACAGAAACTTCAAAAAGGGAAGAACTGGTCTGTTTTGTTTTGTTTTGTTTTCCACCATGTGTTCTTAGCACTTTGGAGACTGCCAGACACGCAGTGAAACTTGTAGATGAATGAGTGACTCCTAGGCTCCCAGTGAGCATCCAATCAGAGGATGACAGCAGTCGTTTGCCAAGTGTCTTCTTGTAAAAAAAAAAAGCCGTAAGTACTGTTTTAGAAACAAATCCAGTCAAAGGCCAGCGTTGATGCAAAGTGGTCAGGACAGACAGCAAAAGTTAACATCAAGGTTGGAACCTCCAACTAAGAGTCGCCAATTTGGGGACTCTGAAAGGAATCCAAAAATAAGGAACAAGAGTATAACTTGAAGTTGTCTGCGGTCCCTACCTCCCTCAGCCAGGCTGTGGAATCGATGAGTGGCCTTCCCTTTCGGTCACACCGAGTTGAGTGGACCTGAGCACACACTACAGCAGGGAGCACCTGAGACAGCAGATTAGAGCCACACTCCCATTGCTGGGGCTTATCTCTGCTGCAGGACCTCATCTCTCTCATCGGGGAATGTCTCACCCACTCCAGGGAAACGGCAGCACAACTTAAATACTTTGACCACTGGGAGAAGGCTTTGGTTTGTTGTTGGACAGCAGCAGCAGCAGCAGATGGACAGTCCAGCTGAAGGGAAGGCCACCTGTCTCTCTACGATTATAGCCATACCAGGGTGGAAACTCTAGATGGCCTGGCTCTAAGCCCTCTCTACAACAAAACAGCAACAACAACAATGATGACGACAACATGTGTTTACATTATACTGACAGGGAAATTGGAACACAAATAGAATATTTTCTTTGCATTGGTTGTTATAAAAGAAAATGGCAATTAATGTTATAATTAGTTCTGGTTCATTTTACTTATTAACATTGTTATAGTTTAACAGATATATATATATATATATAAACACACACACACACACACACACATATATATAATTTGTAGGTAAATAGCTAATTGAGATGGAGATGAGATTACTGGTGAATTGACAACTGTTATCGAAGCTGAATAGTAGGTCCCGGGGGTCATTGTACCTTCTGACCTTTTGTATAGAATAATAATTTTTTATGGCTAAAATGAAACCTCCGTATACCTTAAATAACTCTTGTGACTCAGCAGAACCAGGAGGCTGTACAGCCTGCTTTCATTAATCCAAAGTGGTGTTTAGGAGCCATATATGGATGCTTTTTAATTTACAAAATGAGATCCACATCAACAGTGATCTGCTCAGAAGGTGTGTGTGGTCATGCTTTCCCCATACAGCTGGGCTCTGGCCTTTCTTAGGGTTTGATATTAGAGGGGGCTTCTCCTTTAACCAGTGGGCCAATCAGTGGTGTGGTGTGAGATTTTTCTCCTAAGAAAGTGAGTACAAGTGACTTTTGAGGAGAATGTCGAAAGCACAGCAACGTGTTTCCCTAGCTGCGAGCTCACCACTAGCGTCTCCCTGGCTGCTTTCCAATTTTTGAGCCTGGAATAAGCGCCACCAGATAAGCAGCGTGCACTGAGAAACTTGTACTTGCTATTCTCTGCCCCGGTCCAAGGGCATCTGGTTGGTGTTTTTCTCCTCAGACAAAGCATAGAGGGTAACTATGACAACAAAATCTCCCAGTCTGCCACTCTTCGGAAGGCCAAGGTCACTAAATATGGAACAAATTTTCACCTTCAGCGTTCTCTGTGTCTGACCACATCCTACCAAGTACTGCTGAGGGAGAATAGTTACATGGGCATAGCTGACGAGGTATATGTTAGGGATGAAAATACATATAAATGCATAGTACATGTAATATGTAAGATCATGTAACATACGGATAGTTGTACCTATTTTACATACAATTTTTGAAGAAGAGAGGGAGATGATCATTGAAGGTGCAAAGGGCCCTGAGGGGGCTGATAAAAGAGTTTTATGTACGTCATTGTATATTCTAGGTCAACGTACATACAGTGGCAGCATTTCTTAAGAAATTAAATCTAAGACCATGCTTAAAGGTCATTTAAGAGCTTAGAACATCAGAAAAATACTTTGTCCTTTCCTCGGAGATCCCCCTCACAGCCCCATGTGCTAGCCCTGACGTCGTGGCCACGTGCAGATGTTTCCAGCTGGATCGCCCATTCCTGCCCTTCATCTGGGTAAAACCGTTGCTACGTCTCACTAGGACTGTTCACCTCCTCTTTCTCCCCACTCCCATGTCTGGAAGAAGAGCAAAGGTTTACGTCCAAAGCATAACAGTTCCTTGGGTGATAGTGCCGGACGTGGAGGTTGGCTTGCAAAAGAGCAGTAGCCACACTGTTGAGGTGAAAGCTGTGTGAAGTCTGTGAGGCTCCGGGTTGTTTTTTCCAGCCTGGAGGTCACATGTGGTGCTGACCCAGAAAGGATGCAAGAACTGAGCTTTGCCACACAGCCTGGTCGTCACCTCCTGTGCTCCTCTGGCCTTCTGTAGAACATTCCAGTCCTCATGCTCTCCCTCTCTGCTTGTCTCCCTCTCCCTCCCTCTCTCCCCTCTCCCTCCCTCTCTCCCCTCATTCTCCCTCCCTCTCTCTCCTCTCCCTCCCTGTCTCCCCACTCCCCCTTTCTGTTTTCTAAGTAAAGTCTGAAGAAAAAAAAAACACTCTAAAACATTAACTGTTTTGTTTTTTGAGGCAAGGTCTCCTGTAGCCTGGGTTGGCTTTGAACTCACGTAGCAGAGGATGACCTTGAATTTCTAAGTTCATGCAGTTCTGGGAATTGAATCTAGGACTTTGTACATGCTAGGAAAGCACTCTATCAACTGAGCTACATCCCCAGACCATAAATGTGTCTGCCAAAGAATCAATTTTAATACAGACTGGGAGGGATCTGGCTGGTGCGGACATGACCACACCATATCCTTCCCACGGCTCATAATTTTCTGATTCCAGGAAGAGTCTGTGTATGAACTCTAAAACTCACTCAAAGTCGCACATGTTCCTGTTCTTTGTTGAAATAGCTTTTAAAAAAGGCACCTCTATTAGGATACACTATTCTAGAACCTGTTGCTAGTGTGCTGCTTTCTTCCTCTTTGCTGAAGGCTCAGGCATTTCTCTAAGGGCCTCATTCCCTCTGCTGTCAAACACAGCTGCCCTGCTCAGGGCTTTCACGTAGACACACTAGCATAATGAATTTCTGGGTTAGAGTGCAAGTCTGGTAAAGAGAAGGGACTATGTTCAAAGTCTCTTATTGGCAAAGCAGGCTTTTCCAGGACAATTATAATAGCATCTTCATCATATTGTCACTCAAAATAAGGAGCCTCTAATATCTTACTGAACAGTTGGGCAAAGTTCTGCTAGCTCTCTTGGCACCCAAGGTAGAGAAAAGGTGAGATAAGTAGGCCATTGCAAATCATTTGGATTCTGCAGAAGGTAGCTTCTCCACCCTGCTGAGACCTTAGTTGTATCAAGCCAGCCTTGAGTTGTATAGAGCCTGCCTTGAGTTGTATAGAGCCGGCCTTGAGTTGTGCAGAGCCTGCCTTGAGTTGTGTAGAGCCGGCCTTGAGTTGTACAGAGCCTGCCTTGAGTTGTACAGAGCTTGCCTTGAGTTGTACAGAGCCAGCCTTGAGTTGTGTAGAACCTGCCTTGCATTGTGCCACCAAGTCTTGCTCTTCCCTGGCAATTCTACCTGTCCGTCTTCCTACCTAGGGAGTTAGTTTCACTGCACTCTAAAGACAACAGTCTGCTAACCCAGTAAGACAGTTTGTGAAACCAACTTTGAGATTATGCTAAGCAGCCATACTCGGGTACCCACAGCTATGCTTATTACTGCAGTAATTACTCCCCAACAAGGGTGAGTTGTGGTTGAGTCACATGACTGACACCATGTTTGGACTTTTCCCCTGCCTCCTGTCCCTGACACTTCATTGCCTTCTAAGGCTGCAGTTGTGCCTGAGGTGCCCGGCACATCTCTTAAAACTGGACAGGCAATGCTGGAGCATTGGGCACAGGGCTTGCCACAGTGGCCTTCTATAGAAGTGCTTGTCACATGGAGCCTTCCTGTAACCAGTGCCCCCTTTATTTAAACATTTCATCATAGCACCATGGCTAATAAGTATTGGCATTCTCAACCAAGCCACTGTGTTCCCATCCTGGAAGCTGAGTGGCCTTGGATGTCTGAAGCCATTCTGCTTTCTGCACTTCAGCTTTGTCCTCTGCTAGAATGCTTTCTGCTTCCTTCTGGCTGACATGAGAATGAAATTAATAAACACATATAAAAGTACTTTACAGAGAGTAGGAGTCACACACGTCACTGGCAGCACTGGCTTCCATGCATAGGTTCTTTTCCCCCTTAGTACTATCGTCCTGGTTTTGCTGTTAACATGGCATGTTATAAAACAGAAGTTCATGTTGCATGGCTAACAGGCATCTTGCCCATTCACACATTATGCTGGAACTGGCACACTCTGTGAGGAAAGAGACCATGCCCTGTGCAGTATCCGCATCACTGAGTCAGTGGGAAGGCCCAGTCTTCAGGCCTGCTGATAGAGACATTGTCCTAACTTTAAAGTCTGCACCAAAGATGCTCTCAGAATTCTCTATGTCATCATGGAATCCTATTCCAAGGCCCCTGTGGGAAGGATTTTCAACTGTAGCCCAGTTCGTTAATCCTAAATGAGATGAAATAGGTGTGTGCACAGTTTTAACATCTGTTTGACTCATTGAAAGGGTAAGCGGCGAATCGAAAGATCTGGGGTCACAGGTGAGGAGTGAAGGCCTCTGTGGTATGCAGAAGGATGCAGTACTGACCTAGGCCAGGTTGCTTATTCACATCTGTCAAATTCCTTCTGGCAAATGTTGGTAGCACCCAATAGCAACAGCCTAGGTGCCATGTCACAAACGTGGTATTTTATGTGCTGAAACTGTGCCCCTACCCCACTGCCAAAATCACATGTTGAAGTACTCATATATTTGGAGACAGGATGATTCGGGTGAGCTCTATTCTGCTAAGACCCCTGTTCAAAGAGGAAGTCAGTTGAAAACTTACATAGAAGGGAAAAGCCTAGTGAAGCCTGGGAGGACCCAACTGAGGCCTAGGAGCACCCTAGAGAGGCCTGTGGAACCCTAGTGAGGACTGGGGAACCTTAGTGAGTCCTGGGGGGATCCTAGTAAGGGCTGAGAATATCCTAGTAAGGCCTGGGGACCCCAATGAGAGCCATTTACAAGCTTAGGACAGAGGCCCCCGAATTTGCTACCTGGTGACTCCTTTATCTTGGACTTCTAACCTCAAGGATGGTGAAAAATAAATTTCTACGTAGGCCATGCCATCTACTGTGCCATGTTCGGGAACCCTGGCACACTAACTCGTCCCTGAAGATCAGCAGCTGCTGTGCAGGGCTGGCTCCGTCACCACTCGGTCAGCTCTGTGCCTCCAGCTGTCCCTACCACACTTAGTAGGAAAAGCCTACTGGGACATCTGTGTTTCTAGAAACAGACTGAGACGTCCCCAGACAGAACCTGTGTCTTGGCTCTTGTTCCTGTGCTTTGCTGCCTGAGTTTGTCAGCTACTTAGAAAAACTCACAGTCACTGGATTCTAGGAGAGGTTGATTCTAAGGGTTCAGGCCTCTGACTCTATTGACACAAATGCTGAAGGTGCTTTAGCAGTAATGTATTTCAGAATCGATAGGCAGATACCAGCTACTTCTGAAAGCTTATGCGGAGAGTCCAATCAATTCCTGGCAACCTTGGATGTCTTAGCATCCATTATAGATGACCTCTGAGCAAGTGCAGAGCACTTTGCCCTGCTCACTTGCTGTGCAGTGGTGGCTGACTTCTTCTGTATCTTAGTTCCTGAAGATGTTTGTTGGAATATTGAGTCTTGGCTGTGCCTGGAGCCTGTAGACTGAGCAACCTGCATCACAGGCTGGGTCCTACTGTAGAACTGGGTTGGGAAAGTACACATGGACCACAGAAGTCATGGAAACCAGAGGGGGACCTGCTTTTTTACAAATGATCTTACTCCTCCTTTTATTTTGATTTTTGCAGCCCTCCATTTCTCAATACAACTAGGCTTCTTGTATTGCTTCATTTATGCTGCCAGAGTCAGAAAATGAAAATAGAAAACACACAGTTAAGTTCAAATGAAAAGCAAAACAACAATAATAATAGGTAGGTGTGATGGCACATACCTTTAAGCCCAGTACTCAGGAAGAAGAGGCAGGTGGCTCTCTTGAGAGTTCCCTGCAAGCCAGGGCTACATAGTGGGACAATATCTGAAAAAAATAAAAATAATAAAAAATAAAATTCAACTAATAAGTAATTGCTTTAGAATAAGAATGGAGCAAGCGTGGCTATACTTATACAGAAAATAATCATTAAGCTTAATTCAAACTTGAGTGTCTTATTTTTAGTCTTGGTCCATTTTTATATTTCTTGGATATGTATGTTTATAGATGGATAGATAGATAGATAGATAGACAGACAGATAGACAGACAGACAGGTAGGTAGTAGGTATGTGGTAGGTAGGTAGGTAGGCAGGTAACCATCACCTTCAAAGACTTGCTTGCCTTTCTACCCCTCAAACCCAGGGCTCATCTTCTCTGAGGAGATTATAAATGTTTCTCCTGTCTCCTGTATTTAAGTTTATGTATCTCTTTTACTATTGTGGGTTATCTTACTTTATACTTATACAGAGAGTCCAATCAATTCCTGGCAACCTTGGATGTCTTAGCATCCATTATAGATGATCTTTGTGCTAGTGCAAATACATGTTCATATGAGAGAGAGAGAGAGAGAGAGAGAGAGAGAGAGAGAGAGAGAGAGAGAGAGAGAGAGAGAGAGAGAGAGAGAGAGAGGGAGGGAGGGAGGGAGCCCAACATCCACATAGTGGCTCACAAACATCCGTGACTCCAGTTCCAGGGGATCCCATGCCCTCTTCTGACCTTCTCATACAAATATGCAGGCAAAGCACTCATACACATAAAATAAAACAGAATAAAGAAATCTAAGAAAGAAAGAAAGAAAGAAGACAAACAAAAACTTACTTCTACAAAGCTTTCCCAAACCCTTTTTATAATTGTCTTTTGTAGGTTTTGTTGATTTGGTTTTGGAGGTGGGGAGGTTGTTGTTGTTATGGTTGTGTTTTTTTCTTCCTTCCTTCCTTCTTTCCTTCCTTCTTTCCTTCCTTTCTTTCTTTTTCTTTTTTGAGACAAGGTCTCACTCACTATATAGCCCTATCTTGTCTGGAGCTATCTATGTAGCTGGCTTCAAACTTTCAGAGATTCCTTGCCTCTGCCTCCCAGTTGCTAGAATCAACCACACTCTGCATGTGGTTTTATTCCCAGTAGCCCCCTCCATTTTACAGCAGTTTTAGATCTTAGCAAAATCGAACAAAAGTAATATTCCCACATACTCCCTGTCTCCCCCGCCCAGCATATCCCCCACAATAAAACCCAAATTTTAAATTAATAATTCTTTTTCAAACCATCCCCTTGGTGGTGTTATTACTCAGAAGAGAGAGAAGAATTATTAAAGATCATGATTCTTAAAGATGCTTACATGACAGTTTTCTTCAGTGAGTGCCTGACATTTATACTATGGCATTTTCTTGCCAGTATAGTGTGGTTATTAAAAATCAAATTAACTCTACTATAGGTCAAAGGAGTAGCTTGCAGGCCAAGAGCAGCTGATACCCAACTGAATTAATGTTCCAGGATTTAAAGCATCTAGGGCAGCTGGAGGCTTCCTTACATGGAAGCAGGACCATACCTGCTTCCTTCAGGGTGAGCCCCACTGAGCTTACAAAGAAGCAGAGATCTATCTGCCTAAAAAAAGGACAGCACAGCGGTAGATCTGAGGTTACAGAAGTGGTGGTTGCATCAGCCCATACCACACCAGTTGCATAGAGCCTCAGTCAGCAGACCTAATTTTAGGAGGTGCAAGACAGAAATACAGTTGAGAGGAATGAACTAAAAATAAGTCCCCTCTATTCCTTGCAGTTCACATCCTCAGAGAGTCTGAATGCGCTTAAGCAAATGAGGTCCTTGTTGTGGTTGGCATGATGACCTCATGGGGAACAGTGGGACCCACGGCCTGTTATGAGGCACTGCAGCTGTGATTTTCCACTTCTGTCCTATAGAAGTGCTGACATCCAGTTAACCCCATGTAACTGTATTTTCAGGAGGGTTTGAAAGTGGCTCTGTTTTGTTAAAAAAAAAAAAATCAAGGAGCAGCATGAATAAGAGCATGTTGTGTGAGGCATACCTCCGGAGTACCAATGTTGTGCCTGGTTCATGAGCACCTCCTCCCCCGAAAGACCACCAGGAGCTGAAACTGATGCAAGCACAAGAGGATCTTTATTCTCAGGTCAAGCCGGGCCCCCGACCGTCATCAATGCAGTGGTTCCAGGAGGAGCTCACTGGGCTCTGGCTTGAGGTTAATTTATAGGTCCTTTTCCTTCCCAGCATGCCCAAATCAGGGGAGTTCCAGCCTGGCAAGTGTCCTTTGGTTAAGATACAAAAAGGGATATTGTGTTTTAAAATGATTGGTTATGAGAAGGCACCAAAACCATAAACGGTTCTGGTTTTCTTTGTTCTCCTTGGTCTTGGGTTTTGGTTGGAATATCCTGTCCTGTGCTGATTGGCTTTTGCTAGGGCAGAAGGGCAATTTGCACATTCTGTGGTATTTAGTTCTTCTGGTCTCTCACCCACAGGCCTCTTCTGCTATTATCATGACAAACAAGTATTTATTTTTTTACAAGTATTTATTTTTATATTTAATTCACACTGTACTACTTTAAAGACCAAGTTTGACTTCAGCGAATTTTTAGAGTTTAACATGTATGAGGCATTGTGCTTAGTACTGAAAGGGTGGATTTGGACATCACTTCTCTCTTAAGGGACATACTGGAGGGACAGTTGCATGTCAAGATGGGTAAGGTATCCAAGCACTGGCTTCAGGTTGTGAGTAGAATGTTGGCCCAGATATCCTTCTCTGATGTTGGAATGGTCAAGGACTGCTTGGGGTCAGGGAAGCCCAGTGACCTGTGTTGGTGACAGGTAGGATAAAAAGTCTTCCCATTTTTCTACCACTTCTCAGCAAAGCTGCTGTGCTAAGGAATGGTGGGTGATGAGTGTGTGTGTGTGTGTGTGTGTGTGTGTGAGAGAGAGAGAGAGAGAGAGAGAGAGAGAGAGAGAGAGAGAGAGAGAGAGAGACAGAGACAGAGACAGACAGAGACAGAGACAGAGAGACAGAGACAGAGACAGAGAGACAGAGACAGAGACAGAGAGACAGACAGACAGAGAGAGACAGACAGACAGAGACAGAGACAGAGGCAGAGAAAGAGACTGACAGAAAGAGACAGAGAGAGACAAAGAGTACGTATATGAGTGTGTGTAGAGTATATGTGAGTGTATGTATCAGTGTGTATAGGAGAGTGTGTAAGTGTATGTATGTGTGAGACAGTATATGAGTGTATGTGAGTGGGTATCTGAGTGTATGTATGAGTAAGTGTGAGTGTAGGTATATATATATATGAATGTGTGTACATGAGTGTGTGTGTGTGTCTGTGCTGTTGCCTTAGTTTTGGCAGCAGATGTATCAAATAAGCAGTGAAGACGTGAGACCCACTGACGTTGCAAAATTCTTCAGCAGGCTCCTGTGGGCCACAGTGGGTCATCTGACCAAACCTCTTTTCGCCTCAGGCTCAGGAAACCCAGCTGCTCCTGCCTCGCTGGACCAGACTCCTTAAGAGTGTGGCTACTGTGATAAACACTCTTGAGGAGAGAACTGTTCATTCCAACCCTTGAGTGTGTTCCTCAGGAAAGCCTGCCAGCTGGGCCTGGGAATGGATTGGGTTTCAGTAGGAAGCTGCAGGGGCAGAGGGAACACATGAGAACGGTTCCAGGAACCAGGCACTTGGCAAGTGCGGCTGATGTATTGAAGGTTAGTGGTGGCATGCTCCGTGGTCACATTCTGGAAGCCCCTAACCACTGTGCTAGTGAAGATTTATCCTAATCCTATGTGTAGGTCATGTTAAGCTTGAGAAAAATATAGGGGAAATTTCATGAATACTTAACTAGAGAGGAAGAGACCCTCTAGGGGTCCATGACATCAGACACCCCACTTCCATCCACACTCCTGAAAGGAGATCTGCTCCCATCGCTAAGAGTGCAGCCCGGTCTAAGTAGTCAAAGCAAGAAGGAAAAAGACTATGAACATGAGAGAACTGCAAAGAAGGAAGGAAGGAAGGAAGGAAGGAAAGAAGGAAGGAAGGAAAGAAAGAAGGAAAGATGGAAGGAAGGAAAGAAGGAAGGCAGGAAGGAACTGGTGGTCTTTGTGGGAAGGAGAGGTGATGGAAGTAAACTATGAGGTTTTGTTTTGAGTCTGGTTGACTTGAAGGATACCCCAGGGTTCATATACATGTGAAGTAACAGTGGCACAGAAGTTGTATGTGTATCTATATGTGTTCATGCATACACACGTATGAAGTGGTGGGAAGGGCCTGGCATAGCCGATGAAGGGGAGTGATGTCATTCCAGCGCTCCATGGCATACGCGGGTGCCTAGGGCTTATGATTTTCCAGTGGCTTACTCTTCTCAGAACATGTAGTCTTGGCTTCTGAGAGCACATGTGGACAAACTGCAGTTAGACAACTAGATCTGTGCTAACGGTGAGGGTGGCAGGAGGGCCACCCCTTTCTCTTCAGGAAAATGCCAGGTGTGGTTGCTCTGAATGTTGACTCTTCCTTGTATTATAGGTGCTTTAAGGCCATGAAGTGATAACGAGTCAGAGAGACCCAGGAATATCCAACCAAGGTGTCAGTGGGGCCAGGAAGAGCCTGGCTGTTCCATGACATAGGGTCTCAAATATGTGACAATGACTGAGAGTAAAATCATACAGAAAGTGGGCAGGTAGAACAGAGCAGCAGTGTACGTGAGTGTGATCTGAGTGTGCTCATGTGGTAGCTCTTTGGGAGCACTATTGGGAATAAAGGAGGTGATATCTATTAGGATGTGTGGAGTTAAAAATCTAAATAATATGCCAACACTGTTACTTTTTGAATTCTCTTTTACACGTGTGTGTGTGTGTGTTGCCTCTATTATGCAGAGTGCAGTCAGTGGAGCCTTCACCATTGTGCCATCTCTCTTTTATCTTTGTATCCCACCCTCCTTCCATCATGGTCTTTGGCGGCCTCTGACCTTTCTTCTTATTTCCCCATTCTTCCCCAGTTGCTGGGCACCATCCCATATTATCGTCCCCCGCTGAAGAATGTTCCAGTAGTTCCCACTCGTTTCTGCCACTCTAGTTCCTTTGTGTCTCTATAAATTTAAGACTCACACGCCAATGCCTATTTTTAAGTCTTACTGGGCTTTGACAGGAATTGCCCTGAATCTTTACATTGACCCATTCTCGTTACTACATTGTGTCCTCCGGCGGACACAGTGTGCATCTTTATTGATTTAGATCTTCTTCCTCCCATCAGAATTCTATGGTTTGTAGACCCATACCTGGAGCACAGTTGTTGGATTATAGGTATTTCTTTTATACTTGGAAGTGTTTTAAAAGTGGTTTCTAGTTGTTCATGCCCAGGTGACAGAGTCGGTCCATGTGCTGACCCTGTAAAGTATGGCTTTGCTGACTCACTTCTAGCCCCAGGTATGGTCTGCGTAGACAGTTGTGCAGCCAGAGAACAGGTAGGTAGCTTAGCTGCTCCTTGCTCTCTCTTACTTTATTGTTCTTGCTAGGATAGCGAATGCGAATGCGGTGTTAAATAAATGAGAGGGAAGAGCCTAGCTTTGTTCCCCACAGCAGGAAGCTACTTCCCCACTGAGTCTGTTGTTGGCCAGTGGGGATGAAGCTCCCTTCCATTCTGTTTGAAGCAGAGCTCTTATCATGAAAGGGCTTTGGATTTTGTTGAGTTTTGATGCCTTTTCTTAAGCAATTGGTGTGATCGGATGATTTTTCTTCATCTTTACACTGTGTTAATATGATGGTTTTGTTTGATTGACTGGCAATGTACACACACACAGCATGTGTGTGTGTGTATGTATGTGTGTGTGTATGTGTGTGTTGACTGTTATGCAGAGTGCAGCCAGTGGAGCCTTTTCCATTATTCCATCTCTCTTGTATCTTTCACTTGACCATGATTTTTCTCTGCTACACTTTTATTTTGTTTATATATTTCAAATTTTATACAGTAAGATTGACTTTCACAGGGGAAGGTAACAGCTCTGTGATAACAGCACACATACAGATATGAGACAGAGGGAGAGGGAGGGAGGGAAGAGAAAAGAAATAAAAAAGGAAAGGACATAACTGCTCCTAGGTGCAGTGGAAGAGAACATTTATTGTAGATAAAAGGGAGAGCATAGCCAGAGGTAGACACATCTGGGAGAGTCCAGAGTGGACATGACCCTGGGCCATGTGAGGAGAAAGGGAGAAAGGCAGAGCCAGATAAAAAGGCGAAAGGATAAATGAAAGGGCCAGGGAACAAAAACGGTTGGATTGTATAGGAAGGGCACCTGGAGGGAGGGAAGCCCAGCCTAATACCTGTTTTGGAGACTGTTAGTATAGGGGGCCGGGTATGTGGGCCCGGAGGACCCAATAACAGGTAGGGTTACCTCATGAGGGATGGTGGGAGAACCTAGGGGCCAGAGCTGCTTTGATATATTAAGTAGGAACCTCACACATTTGCCCCAGGTTTGAGACCTAATATATATGTAATATTTTATGTATTTATTTATTTATTATATTTATTTATTTTATATTTATTTATTATATATATTATATATATATATATCCTCTATCAACTTCGGACTTAAGGGAAAAAAATCTGCCTTCTGTTGTGTGGGTATACTTGAGATCGGGATTGTATGGGTGCATTTGTCTTGTTTTAGGCCAGCGTCTGCACCACATGTAACTCATACCAGATCTCTATTCTATTAAGTTGCTCCAAGTCAGTGCCTGTCTCAGACTGTGTCTCCCTTCTCCTGGAGTTTGAGGCTCTCTTTGTTTTTTTTCCAGAGGCAAAGAAGAGAGTAAACATATTCTTTCTTTGTCACTGGGAACCATTAGGCTTTTCTCAAGCTCCCTTGCTCAGGACAGGCCCACTCTTTTCTAGTTTGAACTGGCTGTTCCAGAGGCTGACACAGCTGTCATCTGAGACCTTTTTTGATCTCTGGCTTTATTCTGGGAATCACCAGCTTTAAAACAGGAAAAGGTAGGAGTCTGTTGGAAACTATTAGAGGGTGCAGATATTAATAGCCAACATCTATTGAGTAATTACTAAGTGCCAGGCACTGTTTTGAAAATCATTGCACAGATTATTTCATCAAATCCTTGCCACAGAGTATGTGGTGGTTGGTATTATTTTTATATTTAATAAAAAAAATGATAAGAAGATACCAGATAATAAGATATTAGATTATATGAGGTTTATTAAATGAGCATGGAGAGAGAAGGAAAGGGAGACGGGTACCCCAGAGAGAGAGAGACAGAGACAGAGACACAGAGACACAGAGACACAGAGACACAGAGAGACATAGAAAGACACAGAGAGACACAGAGAGACACAGAGACAGAGACAGAGACAGAAGAAGCGGGGCTTAGATAGGGCAGGGGGTAAGAGAGGGAGGAGAGAAAGTGCCACAAGGAGGGTCTGTCCTTTTATATAGCCCTGGGCAGGGCCACAGGCCCCTGGCAGGGAGGCAGTGACATCACAGGTAGACAGACTGAAGTCGAATTCTAACAATTATTCTCTCTCCAAGTTTGCAGGTAAGAAAACAGAGACTTGGAAGAAGTTAGATAAGTTGTCAAAGTTATATTGCTAATGCATGGTAGATTTGGATCCCTTTCAGGATAATGAGATTTTAACACAGTGGGTTACAAAAAAAGAAAAAAGAAACATGAATTGTAGTAAAAGGTCATAAGGAAAAGGGAAGGCTGACAGTTAATTAAAGCCAAGAGAGGATGCTCTGGGTGCCAGATCAGGAAGGGAGGGCCGCCATGCTACCTTGGCAGAACCCCAAGACTGAAGTGAGAGGTGTGGGGGGCCAGCAAAATTATGGACCAGAGCCCTCGTGATCTCTAGTGTGGCCTAGGGAAGGTTCTGGAGTGGAGAAGAAGCATGCTGGTTTGGGGGCAAATCTGGGAGGACCCAATCCATGCCCTGACCTAGACACTTCTTTTGGGTCCATGCAGAGAAAAAGTGATTGAGTTGGCTTGGGGCCAAAATCTATGTACATTAGCAGGATACTTTGGAATGATCTTTAACTTCCTAGAAATTTTGCCACTCCCTGCCCCCTTGGTCATTTTTTTTTCTCCTACTTCTGACTGTTTACTGGTGAGCGATATCCATAGACCCTACCGTTGCCCAGGCTAAGGGCCATGTGGCCACTGCAACTTACCTCCAACCAGCAAGGAGAGGCATGAGAAGAGAGCTAGAAAGAGGCAGCCCAGCAAGGCTGGCACATGAGAGCTGAGGGTTACCTGACAAGGGCGTGTCAGTTGCCACAGGTAACTTACAGCACAGCAGCGTGTTGGCCATCTGCAGGCCCAGCATAGGGTTACTTTGCACTCTCACAACCCTCCCAGTGGAGGCATTTGATGCACTCACCAGGCTGTTCTGGAGCCAGTGTTAAGGCCTGCTGTCCTTCCTGGTAATGCTGGAGTAGAGCCCCAGCGCTTAGCTCCCACTTAACTCCGCTGGCTCCGACCTCCTGACTCTCTGCCCTCCCTCCCTGCACCTTTCCTTTCCCCTATAATGCCTCCTCTCTTTCCCCTCCTTCCTGCTCTCGTTCTCACATTACTTGTGAAGCAACATCCACCCCCTGATCCCAGGCCAGAGGGCAAATGTCCCAACTGTAGCCTCCTTGCATTTCTTGGGTGACATCATTACAGAAGGGAAGGGCTGAGCATCTTAGGATTAAGAGAGGCTGGCCTCTCTGGGCTTATCTCTCCAAAAGTTCGATGCTTCTAGGAAGTAGAGCCTGTTTCATGTCTGGGCCTCACCCAAAAACTGAACCTTGTACCCACAATCACACACTGTACTGCCATTACAACTTGTTCAAAGGCCCCTGAAATGAGTTGAGACACACAGAGGCCTCAAGATAATGAGCAGAATCCATGTGCAGAGAGAGGGAGCCAGGTCTCTGTAGAAACTGTTAGTTGACATTGGAAGAGAAAGGAGCCACAAGTAGCCTCGAACTTCAGATTAGGATGAGGGAGAAACACCCCTACCAGGAGAAATGTTGGAACGGGGAGCCAGGGTTGAGGACCACAGAGTTATTACAAATTAATCAGGAGCCATGTTTCTCTTTGGCAATATTTGTGAGATGAAGTCCTGGGGGGAGGGGAGACATACCAGTGCGGTCTATCAGGCTAATGGGGGAGGAGGGGTTGAGCTGTCTGTGACTATGCAGTGCTGGAAACCAAATTGTCTCAGGCCACCTTTTGTGTCCACTGTAGCCTGCCAATGCCCCTCCCCTATGTCTTTGAAGGATGCCCTGGCTTACGGTTTTCTTGTCATGAAACTGTTGCCACTTTGGAATGTGGCATCTGGGGTGACCTCACCTGTGTTCTAAAGCCATGGTCACTCATGTTTGGCTCCAGAAAGAAAAAAAAAAACTCTTATTCTCTTTGAGAGGTGATCTGGTTTTACACTGACATACTTTGTGTCTAAAAGAAAGAGGCGATAAGAAAGAGTGCCTGCTTTAGACGTGCTGCTCAAAGCACAGAGTGTTCATTTGCTTCTCCCACACTGCGCTCGACTCTGAGCCCAGGGAAGTATGGTTCGCTTTCTTAATACTCATTAAATTATTCTTCCAGAGCCAACATATGTTTTTTAAACCAAATTTTCTCATAATTTAAATTTTACTCTTAAATCCCAGGAATATTGATGTCATTGAAAAGGAGAGTGATTTCCAACTGAATTTGTATTTCTAAGGGCAAAACAACAGCAAACAAAACAAACAACATAAATAAATAAATAAATAAATCAGCCTAGGGCTATGTATTAGCCACTGTTCTGTTGCTGTGAAGAGACTGTGACCAAGACAACTTTTATGAAAGAAAGTATTTAATTGGGGCTGGCTTACAGTTTCAGAGGTTTAGTTCATTGTCATCGGGGTGGAGAGCACGGTGACATACCTGCAGGCAGACACTGGAAAGGTAGCTGAGAGCTACACCCTCATCTATAGACAGAGAGCAGGACCTGGCATGAGCTTTTGAAACCTCAAAGTCCCCCACTCTCCAGTGACACATTTCCTCCAACAAGGTCACACCTCCTAATCCTTCTAATCCTTTCAAATGGTGCCACTCCCTGGTGACTAAGCCTTCAAATACATGAGCCCATGGGAGCCATTCATGTTCAAAGCCCCACAGATATAAGTGAGAGCACACTGTGAGGAATCGAGCCAGCTGTTTTCTCCCACGCTTGCACTCTTTCTGAGAACAGACAGGCTGGGGTCTGCAGAGTCAGTACCATGGCTTTGGGTTGTACAAAGATTATTACAAAAAAAGACTACAGCTAAACAAACAAACAAACAAAAAACCTGTATTCTCTGGTAACAGAAAAAAAAAAAGAAACATAATTTCTGCACTCAATAATGAGAGGATCTCGAGAATTTTAATTCCAAATTTAATCCTAAATCCATTCAGTAGGAAAACATTTGAAAAGTAGGAAGAGGCACGTTGGGGCTGCAAAGAGTAGCAAAAAGCAACTGGAGAAAGATTTGATGTGTACAGACAGACAGCAGTCCAGCTGCTCCTGAGCCACAAGTTCAAAAGGCCATTAGCCATGCAAAGAGACTGGATTTCCTACAAAAACATAGGCCACTCTCACTGATGAATGAATTTATAAATAGTTCACCGAACTTGAGGGTAAAGAGAAAACACCTCAGTTGCTAATGAAATGTGTAAACTAATGTTTGTTGTGACTTCGTTTATGAATACTGCTGCTGCTGCTGCTGCTGCTGCTGCTGCTGCCGCCACTGTTGCTACCACTTATGAGTAACCGTGGGAGCCCAGGCAGGGCCATGAGTGTTTTATTTTACATGAGATGGAAAGCCATTGCACATATGAGTGGAGTGACATGATCTGGGTGGCAGGTGCTCTGTTGAAGGTAGGACACCGCTCTACGAGCATAGAGCCTTCCGGCATCCCGAGGCTCCTTGGAAGAGTGCCAATAGACAAGTATAAAAAGACCAAAGAGACAGCTCAAGTCAGGGCGTGGAGCTAAGCTCTTTGGTGAAATGGGAAATCTAGGCTGGTCTCTAAGGGCCTTGTGCTACAAGGGATTTTAAGCTGGATCCCAAAGAGCGATTGGGAGACAGAAAAGACTTTTATGGAGGAGAGTGCTAAGTGGCATGCCCCTTGCAAAGGTCACGATGGCTGCTGTACGGAGGAGGACAGGCCAGCAAGCATGAGAGCTTGCCTTATGACACAGCCCCAGGAGGACAAACAGGAGTTCGTGAAGAAATAGGACAGGGAAAAAGTGCCCCATCTAGTCAGCAGAGTTGCATCAGTGCATGAGATAACCTTTTATGGGGTAAGAAGTAGGCCGGGCCTCACCTGTATCCTGCAGCACCAGCAAAACAGGCTGCTCATCCGGCGTCTCCGAGTGAGAAGCGCTCATGTACGCTTGTGCGCATGTGTCCCTGCCGCCTTGGTATGGATATCCGGCTTTTGCTGACGTCAGACAGGCCATTGATCCTGCTCGTGAATTTGAATTGCGATTTGGATTTCTAAAAATGAAACATAAAACCGTGTGATGGCAAAACGCCTTGTTCTTAAACAGCATGACTTATGTACCATTTGGATCGCAGGGAACATTGTGTCAGGCCTGATGGGAAAAGAGTGGGTCGCTCCCCCAGCCCCCACCCCCACCCCGCGAGGCTATTTCAGTCTCTCTCCTGGATGGAAGGTTCCCCGTGTTCTTCTACACAAAGAGGGCAGCAGCAGGTGGGAGACGGTGCTGCTATTCTAGCTGTCTTTGTGACCCAGCCTTGGCAAGGAACTACCGAAGCTGCGGAGACCTGTCTGCCCACAAGGCTGAGGATACTGGGGTAGCCTAGGGCCCATGTGCAGGGCCATGGGCGGGGGTCGGGGGTGGGGTGAGTGGGGGGCGGGGAGACCTGTGCGCTCCTTTTCAGTTTAACAGTCATAAAGAAAAAGAATGAAATCTGACATCTGCAGGAAAGTGAGGAGCTGGACTCATTGTGTTAAGAGGGATGGGGGCAAAGTCAGGAACACAAGCACTGCATGATTTCGTTCAGACGCGGAACCTAGATTTAAATGTGTATGTGAGGGTGGGTCATGAAACTACTAATGACTTCATCAGAAGGAAGTAGAAACTTAGGGGGGTGGGGATAGGGAAAAAAGAAAGTTAATGAAATACCTGTGACCTGCAAGCAGAAAGGAGGCTATGTGGGAAACCGGTGAGAGAAGTTAGGAAGACAGGGAAGAGAAACAGCAGATGGGATGAATAAGAACAAAATAAAGGTGGACACGCCGTAATTAAAGCTGTTGCTTTATATGCTGGCTTCAAAAAACCAATGCATGAAATTATTGGGTTTAGATAATCTTTGAAAAATTACCTGGCTTGGTTTGGGTCAACCAGTGACACTTTTTCCTCCTTCATACATGAATAGATTTTATTTTTGATCAAATTCATCCCTTACTCTCCGCCTTCAGGTTTTCTCTGGTTTGTCCCACCCCATTTTCCTTCCAGGTTTATGTCCTTCTACCTTCAATAGATGACAGACAGACAGACAGACAGATGATAGATAGATAGATAGATAGATAGATAGATAGATAGATAGATAAACAGACAGATCTATTGAGTCCAGTTAGTTTAACCCAAATGCAGATGAGTGTAGGGGTGCCCTTTATAGCTTGTGATCTACCCCCATTGCTAAGAAGTCGGACTTCTTCCCTCTGGTAGCCTTTGAAAACCTGTAGCTTCTCAAGGAGGAGTGGAGCCTTTTGAGCACCGCACCAAGGGATGCCAGGATATTGAGCAGCTTGATCTAGAAAAAGTCTCATGTAGCATCCACATTGTTGCGAGCTCATGAGTGCAGCTGCCTATCACATCTGGAATAGAGCGTGACTGCGGTCCTCTGGGAGCTCAGCCTCTTATGATCTCTCCAACTCCCTGTGAGACATCCCCTGAGCCTTGAGAGGAAAGAGCGTGACATCGGCACCTCCTTTAGGAATGAGCATTTTACTGACACTGACTCGGACTTGGCTGCACTTTGATCTCTTGTGGTTTCCTCAGCAAACTTCCCTCCACTGCAAAAAGAAGCTTCTCAGGGCTGAAGAGATGGTTCAATGGTTAAGAGCACTGACTACACCTCCAGGGGATCTGCATTCAACTCTTAGCACCTAAGTAACCACTCACAGCTGTCTGTAACTACAGCTCTAGAGAATCTGACACTCTCTTCTGCCCCCTCAGGCACTAGGCACTTGCAGGCATAGACATAAAATACCCATGCACATAAGATAAAAGACACATAAATTCATACTCTTTATTATTATTATTATTATTATTATTATTATTATTATTATTATTTGTTTATTCACTTTACATCCTAGTTGTAGCCCCATCCGTCCTCTCCTCCCAGACCCACCCTCCCTTCCGTTCCCCCTCCCTCCCTCCCTTATTCCTCAGAAAAGGGGAGCCCTCTCCTTCCCATCCACCCCAGCTCATCAAGTCGCATCAGGACTGAGCATGTCCTTTTCCCCTGTGGCCTAGCAAGGCAGTCCTGCCAGGGAGAAGTGATCCAAAATCTGGGGGAAAAGTCGACATCAGAGAAAGCCCCTGCTCCCATTTCTAGAGGACCCTCGTGAATCCTGAGCTGCCTATCAGCTACATCTGTGCAGAGGGCCAGTCCATGCATGGTACTTGGTTGGTGCTTCAGTCTCAGCAGGTTTCTCTGGGCCCTGGTTAGTTGCTCTGTTGGTCTTCTTGTGGAGCTCCTGTCTCCTCCAGGTGCTTTCCTTCTTTCCCCCACTTTCCCACAAGACTCTCTATGCATTGCCCAATGTTTGGCTATGAGTCCTCAGCATCTGTTTCAAAGTGCTGCTGGATGGAGCCTCTCAGAGGATGACTCTGCTAGCATAGCTCCCCTGACTGCAAGCATAGCACAGTATTGTCAGTAGTGTCAGAAGTTGGCTTTCTTCCATGGGGTGGGTCTTGGGTTGGGCCAGGTCATGGCTGGACATTCCCTCAATCTCTGCTCTATCTTTATCTCTACACATCTTGTAGACAGGGTAAATTTTGGGTCAAAGCTTCTACCTCAAGACCCAGCTATATCACTCCTGAATATATGCCCAAGTGATGCTCCACCATACAACAAGGACACTTGCTCCACTATGTTCATGGCAGCTTTATTCATAATAGCCAGAATCTAGAAACAACCTAGATTTCCTTCAACCAAAATGGATAATGGAACTGCGGTACATTTACTCAATGGAATACTGCTCAGCTTATTAAAAACAAAGAAATCATGAAAATTGCAGGCAAATGGATGGAATTAGGAAAGATCATCCTGAGTTAACCCAGACCCAGAAAGACACACATGGTCTGTACTCACTTATAAGTGAGTTTTAGCCATATAGCACAGGATTAACATACTACAGTGCATAGACCCAAAGAAGATAAGTAACAAGGAGGACCCAAGGGACGATGCTTAAATCTCACTCAGAAGGGGAAATAGAATAGACAGAGGTAGATGTTGAAGAGAGGGAACAAAGTAGAAGAGGAAGCACAGAGAGATATGAAGATGGAGATCAGACCCGGGGAGACTGAGGCAGGAGGACAGAAGAGAAAAGAGAAACTGAGAGTTGGGGGCATCTCTGTGACAAGCTGGACATCTAAGTCAGGGTAGGCTCCGGAAGGATATGAGGGTGACTCTAGCAGAGATTCCTAGCAGCAGGGGCCATAGAGACTGAAGAAAACACCTTCTAACTAGACAAGACTCCTAGGAGAGGGAAGAGAACACCAAGCCACCACAGAAACTTTGACCTAAAATAAATTCATATTCTTTTTTTTTTTTTCTGATAAATCCATATACTTAAAAGAGCGGAGACCCATCAATGTTAGTGTCAACCTTTCTCACAGAAGCCTGTGTCACACGGAGGCCAGATGGCAAAGGGAAGCAAGGAGATACAATAGGGGACACATTTCAAAATTTTGATCTAGACTGTCACCCCTCCCCCAGCTAACAACTGCAGCTCTGGTGGTTCCTTTATCGGAGGAACAAAAGGACATGGGCAGCTTTTATAATGTAACCAAATCGGAACAGCCACCTCCACAACTTTACTCCTTCCCTTAGCTCTGTGTTGCTGTCATTTGATTTTGGTATTTCTAATCTTCTTATTGGCTTACCTCTGGCTTTCAGCCTCTTTATCCAAAGGGACAGGCTCATGTGCCTGTTTTTTTTTTCTATGGTTTCACTCTTTAGGTTCCTGGATTACTTCTTTTGAAGCTTACAGTAGCAAACCGAGTAAAGGAGGCCTTTGTGTGGAAGCTGACAGAGTTTTGCTTTCAGTCACGTTGCTAACAGAAAGGAACAAGAGAGGCCTTTGCAGTGATGTCACTGTGGGTATTTCAGACAATTTGCTTGTTTTCCTCAGGGAAAGTGTTCAAGGTTGCTTCCTCTCCGGTGCCTATGGTTTTAGTAAAATTGCCAGTGGTAGGATTGGCACAGAGAGAAACACCCAGTAGATATTTAGAAATCTTTCCTCCTGCTTCCTCATCATGTCACCATGGTAACAAGGATTGTTAGGGCTGTAGATTTTTTAAACTACTATAGTTGGAAGATTGACAAATATTGTAGCTTGAGTAGAAATGACTGTCTTTGTGTAACACAATCTTCCACATATGAATGAGTGTGTCCTTTTATCTAAAACACACTAAGTCTAAAGAGATATGTCTTTTTTTTTTTTTAAACAGAAGTTGGCAATTCTTCCCTGGCCTCGTTCACCCAGAGGAGGGTGGCAGGTGCCTTATAAATGGCAGGTACAGGAGAGCCCTCTAGTGGGAAAATTGCCCATGCAAATTCAGGAGCAGGGGAGCCAAGAGAGAAGGAATGGTTATAGATGTACTGAAGAGTGTGTTCATTCGCCAATCTGACATGTGAACATCACCAGGCACATGCTAAGGCACATGCTAAATAAGTAGTAAAGTTAAAATAATGATTTCAATGCATCATTCGTCATGGCCCTCACCTGAAACATCTGTAATGGGGAAAAAAATCAGAGAGTAGGGATGTCTTTGTACAATAAAAGAAGTTAAGGGGCTGGAGAGAGATGACTTAGTGGTTAAGAACATCATGTCATCTTCCAGAAGGCCCTGGTTCGATTCCCAGGATCCACATGGTTGTTCACAACCCTTTGTAACTTCTGTTCTAGAGGATATAGCACCCATTTCTGAGCCCTGAGGGCACCAGGCAAGCATGTGGTACATAAACATACATGCAGGCAAAACACTCAGACACATAAAAATAAAACAAAAACTAAATAAAGTTGAGTCTGGAGTGGGCGAGATGACCCTTCTCTGAGGAGTGGTGGGGAATGGGGACTTGTCACTAGCATGGGTGCTTCCCAAACTGAAGGTTACAGACCTTCTCCGTCCTCGAGACCAGCAACTGAATATGACTTCCATTGCTGTTTGTCTTGTACTTGGAGAATCTCAGAGCACTCCTTGCCCCATACCCCTAGCCACAATCCTTTCCTGAGATTGTAACATCACATTTATAAGAAGAGCTTTATCCTTTTTGCCTCGGGTCCTGATGCTCTTATTCATTCAGTTTTAAATGATTTTTATTTTAGTAGCTTATACAAAATATATCTGACTTGTACAGAAAAACCATATAGATTCAAGACAGGGTTTCTCTGTGTAGTCTCAGCTGCCCTTGGGTTTGCTCTGCCTCAAACTCAGAGATCTGCCTGCCTCTGCCTCCCAAATACTAGGATTAAAGGCATCTGCCACCATGCCAGGCCATATAGAATATTTTGAAACCATGTTGTGTAAGAAATAAGCCTGTTGTATGTGCATCTTAGATACATTTGAATGGTTTAGAACTGGGGGCCACGGTCCACAGCTGTGTCACTGACCATTCTCCATGAGCCTCTCCTAAAGGTTCACAAAGTGTGTTTCCAGGCAACAATAGTCAGACTTACGGAGTTTATGCCTTTCAAAGCTTGCTGAGGGTCTAATCCAAGCCAGAGTCACAGGTGGAAATGTGGATTCCTTAGCCCAGAACACAGTGTCTCCGATGCTACATAGCCCAGGAGTTTCTATCAGGCCATCTAATCTCTCCTTTTCTGCATTGGATTAGACACATTAGTTATAATCCCAGAACCACAGACTGTGTCAGTGTCTAATAAAGAAAAGAAATCTTGGAGCAATTTAACCAAGAGCAAGAGCAGAATTTGAATTCTCCATATCTCTTCCTGTGTCTTCTGTCTCTTTCCTGTCTATTATCTATCTGTTGTATGAGCCTGAATCTGTGCCTGCCTGAATGATTGTGTGTGTGTGTGCCCTTAACAAAGCCCCTTTGTTCTGTATTTATTGAAAAGCACAAAAGTATCACATGAGCAAGGAATGGGAGATACCTTACAGACACCTTTAGCAGGTTTTATAAGGACAAATGGGAGATACCTTACAGACACCTTTAGCAGGTTTTATAAGGACAAATCTTTATTTACTCCAACTGACCCGGCTAACAAACCAATGCTATTGAGCAATGGCCTTATGTTGCTTCCACTGTGTATGTTTATTGCATAAAGTTGCTTTCAACCTATTTGCAGTTTTCAGCATCTGCTGTGTTAGCACACATGACTACATGAGTTACGCATGGGCCAGGGGATATGGAAGAATACATAATTTAAGACTAGCTTAGGCAGTGACAGTTCTTTACATGGGAAACCCAAGGCCGATGAGGTTGCTTGTCATATTGTTCTTTTAAAGGCAAGTTAAACAAATAGGCCAAGCCCACAGTAGGATAGCGGTGACCTCAGGGTGTAATATTAAAATGGCTCAGGGTCAGCACAAGCTCCAGCCTCTCAGAATGTATGAGAGGGTTGTGTACTACTGAGTCACCCTGCTCTTCTGCCTAAAGCCAGGTCCCACATCTGGAACTACATGAGGCTTCACATCTTCCCAGATGCCTAGTTCGCTTGGTACCCATGGTCCTTTCTGGAGACTCTGTGGTCCCCCTGTGTGTGACAGTCAGTGGATACTTAGTCATAGACTGCTATAGAGGGGACCTGACTCCTGGCAGTACATGCCTATGTCCTTGGCACAAGTGTATGCTCAGTAGAGTTCACAGGGTGTTTTACATCTATTGGATCCAATTCAGTCATTCTTTCTGTCACTTAATCATTCACCTACCCAGTAAATAGAGTGTGTCACCACTAAGGTGCACTGTGAACCCTGACTCCTTACCATCGCCATTCTCTGACCCCCAGGAGCCCCATTGCTCTTGAGCTTCCTGGTGCTCTACTGTGCTCCAAGATCATATAAAGGTCACCATGCCTCCTACAGAACCAGCTCCCAGGGTCTGAAGCTGCTTCTTCAGCTAAGAAACACAATGGCCCACAATAGGCCCATTCATAATGAGCAGATCAGGGATGCAAAAAACGGAAGCCCGGGTGTGTGAAAAGGATCTGATTCAGGGCTCCTTAAGACCACCGGGACCTTATGCTCAAGTTGGGCACTATAGACCATCTTTAAAAAAAAAAAAAAAAAAAAAAAAGAATCCATTTCATGTCCCAGGGAGAGAGGTGTGGACATGACATAAGATTATAGACAATGGTGTTTTGTGCTTGACCTTGGGAATGGGGCAGGAAATGCAGAACTCCTGTAGGAGAGACATGCAGCTGATGGGGCATTTTGTTTCTCTGCAAACGCTCTGTTTGATTACAGCCAAATCCCAATTGCCTTGCAGATTAGCACGGATGCCCCCAGCTTAAGGAAGACAGAGCTGAAAGGTCGGAGTGCACTGTTGGCTGATATCCAGCAAGGAACACGCCTGCGAAAAATCACCCAGATCAATGACCGCAGTGCCCCACAAATTGAGAGTAAGTGAGCAGCTCAGGAGAGCCTGCCTGCCGGGAGCCCAGAGTCGGGGTGCCTAGAGCACAGGCAGACACACCACTGGCTGCTCTGCATTTGTGACCCATGCACTCTCAAACCACCTCAGACCTTCTTCAGGGACAGGCTGCCAGGCTACGAAGTCAGACCCTCCTTTCCAAAAGTCTGCAGGTGGTAGAGCCTGCAGAACAAAACAGCAACAAACCCCCTTCGTGATAAGTAGCAGTTTTAAATCATGTTAAAATACACATAACAGATTTCACAATCCTTAAATGTCCCATTGGGTGGCATCAGATATATTCACTATGCTCTTGCAATCATCCTTTCTCATTTGGTCAAGATTGCACAGAAGTTAATATGTTATAACCAGAACTATTTATCAATGTAAGATATTATTATGACTTCATATATTTCAAAATGGTGGCAATTCTCCAATATAGTCCTATAGGTGTCATCGTACCTCAATAACCTATAACTACATGTGTGAGCACATACAGACACATTTTAAAGAGTTATTTTTATTCTTTTCAATTATATATAGGTGTGTGTACATATGCACGTGCACCTGTGTGTGTGAGAGAGTGTGTATGTGTGCGTGTGCATGTGTGTATGCACGTGCACATGCACATGTGTGTGTAAGTGTGTGCATGTGCACATGTGCATGCATATGTGTATGTGAGAGTGTATATGTGCACACACATGTGAGTACAGGTGCCCGCAGAGGCCAGAGACACTGGGTCTGGAGACAGAGTTGCAGTAGGTTGTGAGCCTCTCACTGTAGGTGCTGGGAACTAAACTCAGTCTTCTGGAAGAGCAATGCGTGCTCTCCCTGCCTGAGCCATCCATCTCTCCAGTCCCAAAGGTAGACACATTCTATTTTTTTTTTTTAGATTTATTATATATATATGAGTACACTGTCTTTATGCACAGCAGAAGAGGGCACCAGATTATATTACAGGTGGTTGTGAGCCACCATATGGTTGCTGGGAATTGAACGCTGTGCTCTTAACCTCTGAGCCTTCCCTCCAGCCCAATAGACACATTCCTTTAAAGAAACCTTTCAACACTGATTATAATAAAGATCCATTCCTGATCAGACTCATTGTCTAATTAGTTAAGCTCGATTATCAGACTGACACATCTTATTGTCACAACTCCTGCCTAACCACACCAGTGAGTACTGGATCTAATATTCAGAGTAATCTGACCCCTCGCCCACCGGTGGGCACCGTGCCCCGACTGCATGTGTTAACCTTGGCTTGTGCCTTAGTTACTGTGATCAAAACACCATGACCAAGACAAGGGAGAGAAGAAAAGGGTTGCTTGGGCTTACGGTCCCAGAGGGATGAGAGTCCGTGATGGCAGAGCAGAGCCCTGGCAGGTGGAGCTGGGAGCCTAGATCTTAAGCCACTGTGAGGAAGCAGAGAGCAAACTAGAAATGGCCAGAGTTTTTAAACTCACAAAGCCTACCCCCACCTCATACGTCCTCCAAAAAGGCCATTCCTCTTAAACCTCTCTAAACGGTGCCATCAACTGGGGACCAAGTGTTCCCACACCTGAGACTGCAGGGGACATTTCACTCAAACCAGGAATTCTTGTCTAAGTTGAGCATCTTCTGGGTTTCTGGGCTTGGGAACCACCATATCTGGGAGGCAGGGGGGGCACTGATGCCACATGCCTGGACGCTCTAGTCTATAAATAAAAAACAGGAAGTTAAAAGGTCTGAGTGAGTCAAGCCTGGACCTTTTGCGGGCTGAGTGAGGTGTCTAGACCTTTAGATGTCAAATTGAGTTTTCTGATTTGAGGAACAAAGGGTCAGTACTCTGGTATGACTTGACTGGGTGGCAGACAGGCTTAGGCGTGAGGAGCACACGGAGTGAAAAGGGTGACACTGGCCTAGAGTGAGACTGTGCTGCCAGCTCTTCCTACTCACCTTCTTGCCTCTTCTCTTCAGGTTCAAAAGGAACCAACAAAGATGGAGGAAATACTGGTAGCGTTGCCCGTGGAGGAAACACGCCCCCTGCCCTGGGAGATCTTTTTGCTGGTGGCTTTCCTGTGTTGAGACCAGCAGGCCAGAGGGATGTGGCAGGTAAGGAATGGTCCAGCCTGGTGGCCTGGTGGCCTTGAGGTCTTCCTTTGTGACCTTAACAGGTGCACATGGTTCATAAATAGTTATAATAGTGAAAGTTGTATATCTGAGAGCTTTAATCTTGGAAGTTCACAAAGCACAGAATTGTTCTCTGGGAATCTTTTTAAAAATCGCATCTATTTAAATTGCATCATCATCACTGAAGAATGACTTTTTTTTTTGGCAAAACTGTCACGTTAGACAAGAGTGCCATTCATGGTAGACATGGCGACGCTGTGGATCCACCAGTTTGCGCTGGGTTGTGAAGGCTCCATCACTATGTCAGTTAGACACTGCTCTGCAGTCATGTGGAAGCACGTAGGAGCTTTACACCACTGCTTGTTTAACCTGTAATTCTGTCTGTTAGTAATCTAGGGTGGTCTCAGCTAGGCTCCCTTAGCAACTGCAAACAGCTACAAGTTGGAAGGTGCTTACCTCCTCTTACCTCCGAGACCTCGGCTGGAACCACTGGACCAACTGTCCTCAGAGCTACAAGATCTGAAAATCGGCAGCAGGCCACCTAGGGCTTGTCACCACGCTGGGTCTCCAGTGAGAACAAGATGTACACATAGCCTTGGGAGACTGTCCTGGAAGTTCATCAGGAACCAACTTAGATGTCTACCAAGTGTTACTTCTTGCTCCATCCTCTAGGTCACCAAGGCAAGGGACAAGCCCAGGCAGGACAGAGAGTGGACTTCACCCCCAGAACACCTGCACAATCATGTTCAAGGGGACCCAGGGGGGACTGATCTGGTCACTGGAGTCATTAGTGGGCCATAGCATTAATTCCAGTAGACATTCAGTGTTTTTTAAATCGTTGAATTAAAAATTGGGCAAATACACTGTTGCTGTGAGGGATTGGAAATGTGTTTGACTTATCATTGCCTTGGAGGAGGACAGATCCAGGTAAGATAGGCCTTACGCTTGCTGCGCATGCAGCCTCACAGTGGACCTGCAGCTACGGGGACAGCAGGAATGTGGGTCCTGTATGCTACCCACTCACCTGGACTCTTTCCTTCCCTGACTGCTGGTCTAACCTAGAACGTGTTTCACTTCTAGGTGGCAAGACAGGGCAGGGCCCTGGCTCTCGAGCGCCTTCTCCGAGGCTCCCCACCAAAGCCATCAGTGGCCCCCTTCCTGCTCCTACATCTCCCAGGCTGGGCAATGCCTCAGACACACACAGCTCTGCCAGGCCTGTCCCTCCTCGTCCCAACGTGCCTGCCCCACCGCCTCCCACTCCACCCCCACCCCCGCCTCCACCTCCACCCCTAACCCCATCCTCCCCCATCAAAGCTCCGTTGGTATCCCCAACTGTCCCTCCAACCAAGGTGAATCCCCCTGTGGTGCCAGCCCCTGTATCCTGCGCACCTCCCCCTCCGCCCCCTCCCCCGACACCGCCCCCGCTGCCCCCAGCCGCAGCGCTCAGTGACAAGACAGTGAGGCCCCAACTAGCCCCACTGCCTCTGCCACCCATCCCGCCCCCGCTTCCTCTCCTCCCACCCTGTGGGTACCCAGGGCTCCACTCAGAGCCTAGCAGCCCTGCACAGGAGGTGCGAGAGCCTCCAGGTCCTCCACCGCCGCCGCCCCCACCCCCACCCCCACTCCCCATCTATGCCTCTTGCTCCCCCAGGGCTGCTGTGCCCGCACCCCCTTTGCCAGGATCGAACAACAGTGGCAGTGAGACTCCTCCCCCGCTGCCCCCCAAATCCCCCAGCTTCCCGGCTTTGCCCACACCTCCTAGTGCTCCAGGCTCTCAGACCATCCTGCAGAAGAAGCGGCGAGGCCCAGGTAAAGCAGCCTTCGAGGCTACTCTGAGCTATGTGGGCGGCTTGGCAGGGTTCAAACCTCGGTTTCCATAAGAACACTAAAACCTGGCCCTTCTGTGGGACCTTAATGTTTGTTTCGAGACAGAAGCCACTGGTAAGGGAGCTTGGGATCCCTGTCTCAGATCCCACAGAAGGTACTTGACCTTGATGCTCTTGGCTATTACTAGCTGTGTGTCATGAGGTAACCAATTAGCCTCTCTGTGCTTTCTTGTCTGTCAATTAGGGTGGGAGGCTGACGTTTCTCTCTCACGGTATGTAGGATGCTTGACACTGGTCTGGATCTAGCAACAGTGAGGGATAGACAAGCGGTGCTTATTCTTCGATCAGCCTGGCTCTGGGCCTCTCTCTTAGGTTTGGAACAGCCAGTTTCCAGAACTAGAGGTGTCTGGTTCAGTTACCTGAGTCATGTCTGTCTGGCTTCCAGCTGCAGTGACAGCCCATCCCCCCTGGAACACAGTCTGCATTCTGGCAGGTTCTCCAACTGACTCAAGAAAGCAGGCTTGTGTATCGAGCCAAAGTAAAACAGAGGAGCAGAGAGAGTTGTGAATAAAGCACACACGGTAGAGGAGCGAGCATGCACAGCAAGAGCTATGTGCAGCAGGGACACCTGTACATGCATACATACATGCAGAAACACTCAGCACATGTCCAGGCTCATGAACACACATCTATTCACACAAGTACACTGATATACATGTCACTCGAACACACAAGTCAATCACAGACACATATGCACATGTGTGCATTACCACACACCCATATGCACATGCACACACACACACACACACAGAGACTCATCATATACACACACAGTACACACTACATACATATACATGCACACACTCCACATACCAAATATACACATACACATGTCCCACACATACATATGCATATGACACACATGTCTGCAATACTGTAGACACATATACATATACCACATGCACATGCATGCCACACATCTTTGCACATTACATACAAATATATAGGCGCATGTGCAGAAAGTTTCTTAAAGGTGTTTTGGGATGTATAGGTATCTGAATTCAGATCCTATGTTCTTCATCTAGGATAAAGTGGCTCCCTCTGATATGGGGAGGGGAAGCAGAGAGGTAGAGGAAGGAGGAAAGGACTGAGAAAGTAGGCAGAGATTAAGGAAGAAGGAAGAGACTGAGGAAGGAGGCAAGAACTGAGGAAACAGGGGTCAAGGAAAGAGGCAAGGTTGGAAGCCCTAAGGGTAGGGCAGAGGCTGGATGCTGTGGGCGTATATAAGTTCACCTAGCACTCCGCTACTTGCTCCAGACTCCCAGTCCCTGGCTAACAGCAAGCACTTGTCTGGCCTTTTCTCCTCGTGTCTTTGGATGCCTATAAAAGGTGGGTACCCTTCCTTCAGCCCAACATAGGGATGAAAGAAGAGGCTGTTTATGATCTACCGACACAGGGAATGCTGGGGCAGTGTTATCCTTGCAAGTAGCAAGATGGTGGTAGGCTCACTGAGGAATGAGCAACTGCAGGATGCCTGTACCGAGGCACCAGGATGTGGGTTAGACACCGCAGGAGGTAGCTGGCAAAACACTGTAGAGGAAAAAGAGAGCCTCTCAACCCCATGACCAAGCACGGCAGCTGGTGTGAGGAAGGAGGCTGGAATGAGTTGGACCCTGGCAAGCAAGGTCGTTTTACCCAGGCTGGACAGAGGGCCAAGGTTTGTAGCATGGGAGAACCGGTGGGGAGAGAGCACAGGATGGGATCACTTCTCTGAACGTCCTCCTTCTGACATCACTGGACCCTTGCCTATAGGACTTGCCTTCCAGTTCCTATTGCTTTGCAATGGGCTCATTTCTGGAGCTGTGCCATCTGACCATGAGGCTTAGCACATCATTGACCATATAGTGGCAGCTAAGGTTGGCACACTTACTGCATCATGCATTTTAATTTATCTAATCCTTTCAGCCACCCCAGAGTATTACTCCCATTGTATGGATGAGGAAACCAAGGTACGAAGAGGCTATGTGGCTTGTACCAATTAAGGAAACTGTGATTCCATCCCAAACAGGCTGGATCCAGTTGTTACCCTCTTACTTATCACATAGGGGCTGACCACCTAATCTCTCATATAAAAATCTACCGTCCCGCTTCTGAGTCTGAATGGCCGCTCTCTTCTCTGTTAAGGAGCCAGCGGGGGAAAGCTAAACCCTCCTCCAGCTCCACCAGCAAGATCGCCTACCACAGAGCTTTCCAGCAAAAGCCAGCAGCCTGGAGGCCAGCTGCGGAACGGAAGCCAGCACGTGATTGGTAAGGACCCCGCTTGCGGTGCAGGCTTCCTGCCCCTTAAGACAGGACAAGGGTTCCCCTGCCCACCAAAAAGGGGCAGACCGGTGACCAGCTTCCGGTGCTGTCCCAGCAGTATCTGTCTCCCTCGGTAAGCAACGAATAGAAGGACACAGGACAGCCTTCCGGGATGTGTGGAATAGGGATTTCCCCTCCACGACTATCTTCCGGGTAGGTCTAGGGCCCACTCTCTAGCCTTGTGACTCAGAAAGAGGACAGGAAAAACATCCAGCTCCAAACCCATGCATGCGTATTTGTGCGCATCTCCATGGAAACTAAGTCTGTAAGCCTCAAAGACCGGGGTGGCTTGGATAGGGGGAAGGAACGAGTGGACTTCTAGGCAGGCAGGAGGAAAACTAAAACGAGAGGTTGAAAGAACGCCACTTAGCTGGGCGTGGTGGCGCATGCCTTTTAATCCCAACACTTGGGAGGCAGAGGCAGGAGGATTGCTTTGAGTTCGAGGCCAGCCTGGTCTACAAAGTGAGTCCAGGACAGCCAAGATAATATAGAGAAATCCTGTCTCAAAAAACAAAAAACAAAAGAAAGAAAGAACGCCACTTAGAGTCATCAAAACCGCCACATTCCTTCTGTGTGCTCAGCTACAGTCAGATCAGAAAGGGGATTGTCAGACAAGAAGGGGCCAGGGCTCCATCTGCTTCGGGAAGCCCAGGCCTCACACTGGACACAGCCAAGCTGACATGTCTCCTTCTCCTCAAAGCCTGCCTTTGGAAGTCAGGCAGGTACTCTTGTTGGAAGCTCGTACTAGATCTCTGACTAGGTTCTTCCCCCTGACTGGAGCTGATTTCTGTTCCTCAAGTGGCTCCCTTAGGTGGGCGGAGGACCTTGGGCACAGCGGTGGGGAAGGACTGCACTTGGCCTCTGCTGCATCCTCTTGTCCAGCCAGGAACACTTGAAAAGCAGGTGGACTCTTAGAGAAATAACCCCGCCATCCAAACCCTTGCACAGCACGGACGTGCAGCAAGCCTCTGGAAACAGTCACGCTTGGGTCACAGTTGTACTCTAAGTAAACTCCAACTCCCGTATTTCTCACATGCGCAGATGACTTCGAGTCTAAATTCACGTTCCACTCCATGGAAGACTTTCCCCCTCCAGATGAATACAAACCATGTCAGAAGATTTACCCCAGCAAGGTCCCCAGAAGTAAGTACCTCTTTAACAAGACCCTCCTCCATATAAGGCACCTGCAGATCGCACTGTGCCTTTACTGACCCTTAGCCAGGATGCTGCGCAGGGCAGACTTGGACAAACATAAGGAGTCGTGTTTGCCCCATACCCACCGGCTCACTTAGAGGTTTCTGAAGGACACTAGAGTTCACCGGCATCCCCTTGGAGTTGCTGAAATGAACCCTGCATCCTTCCCTCCCCAGGGCCTTTGGCTGGGAGTCTTGACACCCAAACAACAGAGAAATGGGGCATGAGATCTTTGCATTAATAGCTGGAAAAGAACCCCATCAGATGCTGGGAAAGCACGAAATGGAAAATGTCCAGAGGCCAATGGTTCTCAACCTTGCCTACATATGATGATGATCTAGCAGGGTTTTTGTTTGTTTGTTTGTTTGTTTTGTTTTGTTTTAAAGCTCTTGGAGGCCAGGCTGCATGTAGTCAAGAGTGAGGCCCAGATGTCAGAGTTCCTGAAAGCTGCCCACCATCTCTGGTGCACAGCTGAGATAGAACCTCATAGCCCAAGCGCGTCCCCTCCTAATTTCATTGTCTAGGTAGGCTCCAAGACACATTCACTTACTTTGTCCAGTCTAGATAGGAGGAAATCAAAACAGCAGGAAGGCCAGAGAAAATGGAGGGTTGGAGAGATGACCACACAGAGATTCTGCCGCTACTTAACAGACCTATGCAGTCCTGTGCAGTCCTAGTTATTTGGTATGGCAGAAGGTAGGAGGCGGCAGAAGCAGCAACATGAGGTTGGATGTGTTCTTATCCAATCACCAAAGTGAGGCCTTAACTCTCACTTGTCTGCACATGAAAAGAACATGTTTAAGGCTGGTCCCAAATCAAAGTTCAGGAACAAAAGACTCAGTGAACCTGTCCCTGCAGAGAGCCTGGCAAAGGCCCTTCTATGGGGCTCAGCTCCCTAGGAGCAGAGTGGGGACTGTCTGCTCTGCTCAACACAAAGAAGCTGTCAGCATCTCAGCATTGGCATGGGCTGTGGGACCTCGCCTTAGATACAGGAGTGGAGCCTGGTGCACCTTCTGAATGAGAATAAGAAAAAAGAGCCATAAAAGCCCTGGAAGCCAAGCCTTCTCAGAGTTCTAATGGACAGTGAAACCCGGCTGTGGGTGAAAGTGGGCATGGTCTGCCTAGCATGCCTTCTCAGGGCAGCAGAGGCACATGGACTGGCAGGTGGCAGCAGGTCCAGCGTGAGCATCAGAGGCCACAGAGAGAAGCCAGGTGCCTAGGCTCACCTCACACATGCTGAAGGGGCCATGTGTCTTAGTTAGGGTTTCTTTTGCTGTGATGGAACCTCAGGACCAAAATCAACTTGGAGAAGAAAGGGTGTGTTTCATTTACACTTCCAGGAAGCTGTCCATCGCTGCAGGAAGTCAGGCAGGCCAGGAAGCTGGAGGCAGGAGCTGATTTGGGTCATGGAGGGGTGCTGTTTATTAGCTTGCTCCTCCTCAAGGCTTTTTCAGCCTGCTTGCTTTTTGTTTTGTTTTGTTTTGTTTTGTTTTTGTTTGTTTTTCAAGACAGGGTTTCTCTGTGTAGCCTTGGCTGTCCTAGACTCACTTTGGAGACTAGGCTGACCTCAAACTCACAGCGATCCACCTGCCTCTGCCTCCCGAGTGCTGGGATTAAAGGTGTGCGCCACCACACCCGGCTCAGCCTGCTTTCTTATAGAACCCAGACCCACCAGTCCAGGGGTGGCACCAACCACAATGGCCTGGGCTCTCCGCCATCAATCACTAATTTAAAAATGCCCTATACGCTTGCCTACAGCTCAATCTTGTTTGTTTGTTTTTGGTTTTTTGTTGTTGTTTTTCCGAGACAAGATTTCTCTGTGTAGCCTTGGCTGGCTGTCCTAGACTGACCTTGTCTGGCTGGCTGTCCTAGACTGGACTGTCCTAGTCCAGGCTGACCTCAAACTCACAGAGATCCTCCTGCCTCTGGCTCTGCCTCCCAAGTACTGGGATTTAAAGGTGTGTTCCACCATGCCCGGCTTACAGCTCAATCTTATGAAGGCATTTTCGTAATCCAGGTTCCCTCCTCTCAGGCGACTCTAGCTTGTGTCAGTTGACATAAAACTAGGCAGGAGAGATGAGTGAGATTTTCTTTATGCATAAATGCTGGTGCTTATTTACAGCACACCTCAGTTACCACATAGGTCATGGGCATGGTGGCAGAAGTCAGAGACCCAAAGCTCTACAGAGAAAGGCACATTTCCACATGGGCAGGAAAGCATCCAGACCAAGGACAGCAGAGATCAGGAGTGAGCCTGAAAGTTCAGGTGTATCTCACAATCATTCAGTGAGCCATGGCATGTCAGGGCCCAGCATGCCTGGCTCCAGAGAGGCCATGCAGGTAGCACAGGGTTCAAGGGGTGAATGTGGGCTTGTGCTTGTATGGCAAAGTGTGTACACGGATCAGGTGGGTGAAGACTCAAGCCTCTTATTCTTAAAGAAAGACAGGACAGGGCTCAACTGTCAGTCTGTTCCAAGGCGAGTCCGGTGGTGACTTAAAACCTCCTAGGCCCCACTTCTGAAAGGGTGCATCACCGCCCAGGAGCACCACGAAGCCTTTAACGTATGGGCCTCTGGAGTCATGCCAGATCGGAACTATAGCACAGCCCATCAGTTCCTCTCACTGGTTAGGGTCCAAAGAATTTTAAGGTAATGTTCAAAGTAAAACATAGATCTAAACACCCAAGGCCTAATAGCTGATAATAATCCAGAGGAGTAAACAGCTACTGAACTGATCTACGATGTTGGGTATAGCCACACAGCAAGATACAGTTCAACCCTAAAAAGGAGTCAGTGCTGACACAGTGACGTGGATGGACTTGACAACACCCAAGACCACAGAGAGTGAGCACGACCACAGAGATGGTTGGAATGAAGGTTGCGAGGGACCAGGGCAGGAGACATGAGGGGTGATGGCTGATTGGTCTGGGGTTTCCTTGTTAGGGCAATGAAAATATTCTCCAGCTAGCTAGTGATGATGGTAACACATTACATTTATGAATGCACATGCCGTGGCATTCGAATCCACTGGGAGAAACCAGAAACTTAGCCCCAATTCAAATTTAGGCTAAAATACATTTATTCTTACTGCTAGCAGAAGGGCAGCAGCCTTAGAGCCAAATACAGCATGCTATGTGGAGGGCGGGTTAAGTGAGGATTTAAGACAACATCCGAAAGGTGTGTGTTACAACTGTCCATAGAATCCACAACTGGGCAGGAACATTCTTTTACATCCTTCAGTTGGTTTCTTCCTTCCCCACTGTAGAGGAATAAAAAAGACCATCTCATTTCCCTTCCGGCAGCAATAGGCAGGCTTTACAGAAGCAAAGGTAACTGCTGACACGTCACAGCCCATCGTCCTAATCTTATCTCACCTGCAGGCCACTAGGGTCTCCCAGGAATCCCAGAGCAAAGGTCGACGGCCCTTAAGGGATGCCTGGCTCCACATTAAGTTTCTTTAGTCATCTCAGGGACCTGTGTAAATTATTACTCAGGTCTGAGCCCTCTAATGACATGGACAGAGCGGTTCATTTCTGGGCAGGCAAAAGCACGGTACCACCAGGTCAGGGTGGCTGTCATGTACCCCCCTCCCCATTTCCGCTAACAGGGAGTTTTATTTTACTAACATGGATTTAAGTCACACACACCCTTATCAGAGTGTTTTAGGAAAAATACTTAGGTCACAAATGCCTATTGCCATTATAGCAGGAAGAAAGGCCATTATGATGTCACCAAATGCTTACTGAGACTCACCCACTAGAAAGATTTAGACTGGCGAGTCTCTCACATATCCATGGGAGCCACCGTATGGTGGGGCGGAGGGAAAACATCACACATAGCGTCTTATTCCCACGGTCCCAGGAAACCATGTCCATCAGTCAGTCCGGTGGGAAAGTGGCTGACTTCAAATGGAATTACACTCACATCCCAACTTCCAGTTTTTAAAAGATTTCTCGACTGCGAGAAAAACCAAACATGCAACATGAAAGTCCCCATCTAAGTTGAAGTGTTAGCTTGTTAAATGTGATCCCTCTGCCACACAGCCGAACTTTAAAATGGTTCTCACCGTAGAGAATCGAAACTCCACGTGCATTAAGAATTCCAGGCTTCTTCCGAGGCCCCTGGCAATCACCACTCAATTTTTTTTTCTCTATGATTTTGAACATTGTGAACAGCCGGGGTAGGTAGAAACATATGCTATTTGCTTTCTGTTGCTGGCTTATTTCACTCAGCAGAATGTCCCAAGGTACACCTGCGTTAGTCAGAATGCCCTTCCTTTAATAGTCTTGCTGATAGACATGTGTGCGTATGCATATTTCATTTATACAGCACATTTCATGTATCAGTTCACCCACTGTTAGGCATTTGGGTTGCTTCCGCAGTTTAGCAGTTGAGAGTAATGCTACTATGCCCATGGGTGCCCAGAGGTCTCTTCAGGACTATGTTTTCAATTAACTTCTATATACACGCCAAAGTACAGTGTCAGGTCACATGGAGGCTCCGTAATTGTCTAAGGAGCCATCATACTGTGTTCCGCAGCAGTTCAATTTTTCGCCTTTACCGTCTGTACACAGTGGTTTCAGTTTTTCCACAACCTCACCAAAACTGACTTCGGTTTTTAATTTTCTTTTTCTGTTTCTTCATCGTCACTCCACTGGGTGCAGTGTGATGGCTTTCTGTTGTCCAGCTCCCATTTTAGTGGCTACTCAGGAGAAAACGATCCTCTTATTTCCACGAGCTACAGCGCTTCCTTCCCCACCACACTGTTAGAAGTTTAACAGCACCAATGGTTTCATTTTACCAAAATCGAAGGATTGGATGTTCTGAGAGTGTGACACTAAGTAGAAGAAGCACATGGCCACTGGTCATTTCTAGTTCCACATGTGTGGCGACAATGGGGCAGGACACTTACCACTCTTATTAGAGAGGTTGACCACACCCTTATCGAACTGATGTCCACTGCTTGTCCCATGGTGCTGTCTTTTCTGAGTATGACCACAGAGATCCTGTTCAGCCCTGGTAGTTGTCTCACCCCCACCAGCCCCAGAGATTCCCCCTACTCCACCTGTAGTTTCTCTCCTGTTCTCCTCTCTGGCCTTCCAGCTCCATCAGCCATGGAAGAAAGTCCATTGCGGCCACCGCAGGACCTCTGTGCCACCACATTTTGTCTTTAGTGCTGTCAAGAGTGATCCAGCACCGTCTCCTTCCAACAGCCTCCTTCTCCTACACCCAGGCTGCTCCTCCACGTTCTGTTGTCCCACCGAAGGCATCAATCATCTTTGACTTCTCTCTCTCTCTCTCTCTCTCTCTCTCTCTCTCTCTCTCTCTCTCTCTCTCTCTCTCTTTCTTCTTCTTCTTCTTCTTCTTCTTCTTCTTCTTCTTCTTCTTCTTCTTCTTCTTCTTCTTCTTCTTCTTCTTCTCCTTCTTCTTTCACACACACCTTGTTGGGGAGCTCTGTGCCATCTAGCTTTGAGACACCCCCAGGTATGAACTTTCTTCCGTCCTCTCCCTCCCTGGCTAAGCCACTTAGCTGTCTAGCAGGCTTCACTGATTGATTCACGCTGCATCTGAATCCTCCACTAAAAATCTATAGCGTGTTCCCACCTTGCCCCCAAAGCAATTAGAAATTTTCATCATAACCACAAGACATGCGCACACTGTTCTTCCCTCTTCCATCTTCTTCTACCGTAATTGGTTCAGCAATCAGCACACTCCTGCCTCTGTTCTTTGCCATGGTTGTCCCTTCTGTATGAGACACTTTTCCCGGATGCCCACATCACTCCCTCAATCATTTCAGCTGGGTCCCTGAGCTTAACAGACATATCTTCTTACAATTATGGAAAGTGAGAAACTCAAGGTCAAGGTACCAGTCAGCTGACTCAGTTTCTAGGTAGAGCTCTTCCTTCTTTTCAGAGGGGTCCCTACCCACATCACCCCACAGAACCCTGCTCCCCTGCCACAGGCTCCATCTCCAAATCCCACCATGTTGAATGTTAAGCCCTCAGCATATGAAATGTGGAGTGATACAACTTAGTCTGTAAGTACCTTCTCAAAGAGGGCCCCTTTCCAAAACAGCAGCTCTTTCTGCCCTGGTACCGAATAGCTTCTTCAAGTCATATTTTGTCTCCAGGTACCTTCCTGCTGTCCCTTGCTTCCTGCCTCATATGGTATGAGGCCTGAATGGCAGGGACTGCATTAGCCTTATCCACTAGCCTATCTCTGGCTCCAAGAATGAGGCCAACCACACACTCAGTAAATAATGGCTGAATTAAAAAATAAAAATAAAAAATATCCAGTCACATATACATTGCTAAACTACCTACAGAGTGAAACATTTGGAAATTGCACCAAGTTCTATCAGTTGAGTTAAATTAATTAAACCAGAGTCACATTGGAACTCTTGTGACCATTAAAACAGTATTCAGTGCCACAGGAATGAATGGTCACAGTATTACGTCAGTAAAAACCCCCCACACAAGACTATACAAAAAGAACAAAGACATTTTATAAAAATTTATTGATTTATTACTGTGTAATAAAGGAGAATCTGAGTCTAGAAGTCCACAAAAATGTTAAATGTGGGGAAATACTGTGTGGCTTTCATTCTGTGGCTTTACTATTCTGTCCAGATTTTTATAATAAACATATATTGCCGTCATATCTTTAAAATGATTTTTAAGTTGAAAGCTATAGGGAGAGAGGAGAAGATTAGGCCAGTTCTGGCTCACGTCCTTGTGTGAGAGGAAATGGAGACCTGGTGTATGTAGACTGACCCAGCTCAGGGGCCGAGTGGCCTGGCTTCTACTGAGGAGATCTGGTCCCTTTTATTCTAGCCAAGACTGTGACAGTGATAACTGGGGAAGGTGGCGGAAACCAAGTGTGCAATGTTGAAGGTTTAGAGCCTTCCACGCAAGAAGACCATCTGGTTCTCCATATATAGCTAAGAAGTTAGGGCACTAGTAACTGAAATGGCCTGTCCATTTCTTCACCTGGTGGCAAAGACAGGCCAGTGCCCAGGTCCTGTGTTCCATGCCCAGTGCTCTTTGCCCTTCTTGGTGCTGCCTCTTCAGATAACTTTCCTGCCAAGGCTTAGACAGTGTTGGCCCATGGCTGACAGGTCCGATCTTCATAGGGGATGCTTTTCTCCTAACATAGTTCAACAGTTCACAGGAGCAGTTCTCCATGCTGTTAGTGCATCTAAGAGACCCTGCCTTAGTGGCCATCCGCATTTGTAAACCTTTTCTGCATTGTGCCCAGGTCCTGCCTAGTCATCCTCCGGTGGCCTGTAAATGGATTTTTATTTCTAGTATGAAAATATGGCTGTGCTTAGAAAAAAAGGTAACAAACTGGGCGTGGTGGCGCATGCCTATAATCCCAGCATTCAGGGAAGTAGAGGCAGGCAGCCCGTCTACAAAGCAAGTCCAGACAGAGAAACCCTGTTTTGAAAAACCAGAGAGAGGGAGGGTGGGGGTGTGGGTGGGGGGCACGACAAGGCACATTTGGTTTTCACACGACAAAAAGTAAGGCTAGAGGCAATTGGTCGAAAGCACAGACGATCTTTAAGCCCATGGTCCCACCTTCTTCTATCCACAGCTGTGTCAGTGAGCAGAGACAGGAGATTGGCTGTATATTGGCTCTCAGTGCAGCGAGGATGTGAGATGGGGCAAAATGCATTTCATATTATGAGCTACAGAAACAAAAGTGAGAACGGCACCATTCCACGAGATCTGAAATGCCTATCTGTGCAGAAACAGCAGGTAGAAAGTGCTGCATTTACACAGTGGCCCCGGAAGTCTAGCAGCACCTCAGAAGGGACAACCCCCTAAGGTGCTCTGTCAATTCACAGCATCCTGACTACCCCCAAGGATGTCCCGGCCATTCACCTCCAACAGCAGTGAAGCTTTTCTTACAACCAGACATGGAGCTTGTCCTGCCCCCTTCCACCTCTGCTGCCCATGGAGAAGCTAATTTTCCTCCATCCCCTCAGCTCTGAGCTCCTTGTGGAAGCTGGTGAAAACTGCTTGCCCATAAAGCCTATGCTGTTCCCCTACGGTTTTCAGATGGGGGCAAATGTTGGTCCCTGAGGCAGTTGTTCCCAGAGTCCTCTGCGGTGGTTTACCAGTAGGCCAGGGCTTGGGCCATGCCTCTATACAGGCACTGAGTAGAGCTGAACAGCTGGTACTTGTCCCACAGTACAAGGACAGACCCGCATGGGAGACCAATCTAACCAAATCATTAGTGAAGACTCAACCATAAAATCTATGCCCAGTTGGAGGGGTTTTTTTCCTTTCCCCTGTAGCAGACAGGTCATTCATAAAGCTAAGGACCACAGCCTACAAGGTTGCCCTCCCGCGTGGAAGTACATCAGGGCTGCCTGTCAGTGTCTCGGTACTTTTTACTCAAACTAGCCGAAAAGTTAACATTCTTTCTGTTATTTTATCCAAAACATCTTTATTCTTGAGCAAGTGCAGCCCTTGGTTTGGACCTTTATAATTAGATTTAGCAAAAAAAAATGATAATAATGATAATGATAATAATAATAATAATAATAATAATAATAATAATAATAATAATAATAGGATTTAGCTACCTTGTGGGCCTTTTCTTTCTTCCACCCTTCTTCACGCTGCCTTTTTTTTTTCTTTTTCAACCCCCTAATACTAAATATGAGAGAAAAAATAATAGAGGGGAAAGGAAAGAGATCCCTGAATAAAGTCAGGGGTCTGAAAGAGGACATTCATTAGACTACTTCCTGCTGATTAGGGGTGTCAAGTTCCTTGGGGCGAGTTTCATCTTCACTGTGGGAATATTTAATTTCTTCTTGTTGCTGTTTCTTCCTTGCACATGACCACTCAACAAATCACAAATAGCAAGAACCAACCAACAATAACCCACCATGCCTCTTGGGACCCTGGACCCTAGCATTTATATACCCTCTGAAAATTCCCCAGAATTTAAAATGTCACACAGTCACAGTAACTATCTGCTGCTGGCAAAACCACGCCTCTGCTGGAGCATGAGGGAAATCGCAGCCAGCTCCTGCAAAACAGCCCCACATCCCCATACCCATTTTCCTATAACATTTCTGTATCTTTTCTTTTTTTGTTGTTGTTTTTTTATTAATTTATTCCTGTTACATCTCAATAGTTATCCCATCCCTTGTATCCTCCCATTCTTCCCTCCCTTCCATTTTGCCCCTACTCCCCTCCCCTATGATTGTGCCTGAGGGGGACTTCAAGAAACCAAAACTCCAGAATTCTCACTACAGACCTTGGTTAGTGTTTTGTGAGTTTCAGAGCACCTTGTGATGGTTCCTTGAAGTTGTGCCTCACCTGTAAGTAAGACTGTCATGGTGCCAAATAGAAAACTTCAAAAGTGTTGGAGATTTTTAAGTTTAAATTTTATTTTTTTAAATATATTTTATTAATTTATTCATATTACATCTCAATTGTTATCCCATCCCTTGTATCCTCCCATTTCTCCCTCCCTCCCATTTTCCCCTTACTCCTCTCCCCTATGACTGTGGCTGAGGGGGTCCTCCTCCCCCTGTATATGCTCATAAGGTATCAAGAAAAATATGGAATGCTTCACAAATTTGCATGTCATCCTTGCGCAGGGGCTATGCTAATCTTCTCTGTATCATTCCAATTTTAGTATATGTGCTGCCGAAGCGAGCACAAGATTTTTAAAATAGTAATTCTACCTCCCAAGAGGGAAAATTGTTTATTATGGTTTTTCTATACATTCTAAAGGCCTAGATTTTTCTTTCCATACAATTTCACCTCCTGAAATCATCTTCACAAGCATTCACATATATGCTTGCTGCTCCATATTTGGGGGGGGGGTTTGTTTTGTTTTTGAGACAAGGTTTCTATGTGTAGACACATTTTGTAGACCAGGCTGGCCTCAAACTCACAGAGATCTGCCTGTCTCTGCCTCCCTGAGTGCTGGGATTACAGGCATATGCCACTGTGCCGGCCCATGTTGCTTAAGTGGCTCAGAAACCCAAATTATAGGGCATGCTTTAAGACATGGCTATATAACCCCTAGTCTCTGACATCAGCAGGACAGGGGACAGGTGGCAAAGGCTGCCAGCAAAACATCTCAGAGGAAAAGACACCAGGGGATGAGGGTAGAAACCTCTGACCGAAAGGAAACACCTCAAGGTGTGGCTTTAAACTTGAGTGAATCATCTTGGAAACAAAACCAGACTCTTTATTGCGGTGACACCGGGGCAGGAAACTGGACTGAGTGTGGTACATGCAGGGTAAGAGGAAACACACACACACACACACACTTTTCTACATTCTTCAGTTCTTAACTATGGTCTTCTATCCTGTGCAGCTGGTGTAACATTGATGCCCAATACATCTTAGATATACACTGTTGGCGCTTCATTAAATGGAAGCCTGAATTGTGTCAGCTGATTCAGGCTCCATTTTAACAGCCCCTGCACAGTACTTGGCTTGTCACAATGGCAGACAGAGAAGTTGTGCCCGGAGGCCCAGTACATGCCAGTCAGGAAGGCCTCCTCACACAACACTTCCTGTGGCTCCCAGAGGCCACGGCCTGTGACCCAGAAGATGGGTGGAAACACACAGTCCAGGGCCAGAAGGCGGAAGGTTTCAGGTTGGGCTCATGTTGCCTGAGGTTACTCTGTGCTGGGTTAGCAGACGTGCCTCCACAGGCTACAGAGGCCCTGGGCCAATAGATGGTGAGGTCACTGTTGTTTCTCTTAGGCCGCACACCTGGTTCCTGGCTCCAAGCTGAGGCAGCTGGGCAGAGCGCCGATGACATCAAAAGCAGAAATTCTCAGGTAACACCTCCCTGGGCTCTCAGTGTAAAGTCTGGAATTCTCTACAGGGGTGGCTCTCAATCTGTGGGTCACGACCCCTTTTGGGGTCAGATATCCTGCATATCAGTTATTTACATTATGACTCATAATTAGAGTTATAAACCAGCAGAAGGATGATTTTATTGTTGGGGTGTGGGACTCACAACAACATGAGGAACTGTATTAAAGGGTTGCAGCGTTACAAAGACCGAGAACCACTGCTCTACAAGGATTTCGTCTCAACAGCTTTGCCTTGCCTTCTGATTCCTTTTCCTTAAAAAGGCCATTTGTTGTCCCTCTGTTAAAGGCTGGAATGAAACACCTACAGGTTCAAATTCTGCCATATAGAAGGGGCTTTCCTTAGGGTCACCACCCCGAAAGAGAAGCAGCCTTATTCACTCAGAGAGCCCGGTAGTCTCATTGGTCCTGACTCTGACCATATCAGGAGCCCAAATAAAACCCCATGACATCTGAAACATATAATTTTGTCTTCTCGCTCGCTCACTTACAAAATAGACAATTCTTTGGGGACATTTTCTTCCATCAATATTATAATCGATGACCAAGTAATTTTTGACTAAAACTTAATCACAATTTCAATGCCCTTGGCTACATGTAATTAATTGTGAGAGTTGGGAGGAAAAGCCACATAATTACCCCTGTTCTTGCCCAAAATAACCCACCTCCTGGATAAAGGTGACATCTCTCACTGTACATGATACAGTCTCCTGTTGGGAAACGCTTTGTTTCTCCAAACCTGTGAATTTAGTCCTTTCCTGGAATACTTCTGTTTCCAAGTTTTGTGTAACAGAGAGCAGGCTTGCTGATGATGGTCAGTCAGCAACTGTGTGACATGTTAAAGAAGTGGCCTGGCTGGAAAGGTACTGGAGTCCCGAAAACTGCAGTGGCCCACCAGAGAGGGTTGCTTCCTCTACCAGTCAGGCCACCCCCTTTTTCTAAACACAGGTAACCCAAGTGTCACAATAACCACTCTCAAATGATAACAGGTTCAAAAACGAGTGTGTAAAGGTAGCAAGTTCTTAAAGGAGGAAACAGAGAGAGGACAGATTTATGCACGATGATTGATAGGTGGAGGAGAGGATTCTGGGAAGATGGCAAGGTAGGAGGTACCACTGTCTGCCACTCTGCCTAGGGGTGCTGGCACTCTGTCTGTTGCAATTGTCTTGGAATTCTGGTACCAGATGAGACTTACAATGTCCAGGAAAGACCTGAGCCATAAACTACAGTTGATTTTGCTCAGTTTCACCTCATGAGACATCAGCAGTTAGCCATTTCCCACCTATACCCTCATGACAGGCAGCCATGTGCATAGTTGTGGAACAACTTGTACACACTTGGGGAAGGAAAATACCCCCTTTCTCCAGATACTGGGGATGGATGCTCCAGTGTCTCCTCCCTCTCAGATCACAGAGGTTCGGGTACTGATATCAGCGCCCATCCTTTTCTCACGTCCCCCGAGTGTTGCGAGCCTCTCCCCTTCATGGTTAGAATACTTTCTGGGAGACGCTCTTCTTCCCTTCTGCTTTTCTGCTTGCCATTTGGGGAGCTCAAGCACATTCACACATCCGTGGGGGCAGCAGGCACTTGGGTAGCTGGGCATTGTGCACCTGAGGTGGGAAGTGGAGAGCATTGAAGGCTCGTGCTCAGCTTGGTTTCTCCTGTTTAATGCCATCATGGACACAAGCCTGGGAATGGTGTCCCCCACTCTTAGGGTGGGTCTTCTACCTCAATTTACTTGATTAAAAAAAAATCCTCATAGGAATGGTCAGGTTAACCGAATCTAGATAACCAGCAATGTCCAAAGACCTGTTGCCTAGGTGATTCTGAGTCATGGCAATGTGATTAATGTCAACTATCTCAAGGAAACTTGAAGGTAAATTTATGTATGAACACACACACACACACACACACACACACACACACACACACATACACACACACATGAAAACATGCGAGGATTCGAATTTATGCCTTAGGCAGATCAGATTCTTAGCACTGAGATAAGCTACAATTGTAAAATATAAGATCAATAAAACAATAACAAAAAAAAAAAGCAAAGCCTGGAGAGAACTGAGAGTCTGAGCTCCAGTATTGCTGCTGTGTTATGTCACTCAAATGTATCGTTTCCAACAACAACAATACACAAATCACACATAGCCACAGGAAAGCACAGCTCTTTCCAAGAGGGGAGAGTAGGGGATAAAAGTTATCCCTGAGAAAAGAGCTTGGGGTAGATTTGCCGAAGACTTTGTAAGAGATTTCCTGGAGGTGTTCAGCTAAAGGAAGACATGGATAAAGTCAAGAAGATGGTGTGTGAACAAAAATAGAAATATCAAAAAAAGAGATGGAAAGAGACAGAAAGAAGTTATGGAGCTGACAACTGAAATGGGGGTGGGGTGGGTAGAGGGAAAACGAAAGGCGGATCTGAACAGGCGGAAAAGAATCAGTGAACTTGAAGACAAAGCAATGACTTTAGTCTGAAGAACAGAGAAGAAGGACTTAAAAATGAACAGAGCCAAAGGGACTTGTTGGGGACCATTGGGTCAGCCAAGATAGGTGTTGCTGGATTGTAAGGGTAGAGACAGAAATTTGTGGAAAGACTACTTGAAAAAATCATAAGTGAAAGTTCACATCGGACGAGCATCTTGAATATAAGCATCTAAGAACTTGTAAACTTCTTCGGCGGGACTAGCAGCAGCCTTCCAGGAGGGAGGTAACTTAGGAGGGTATACAGCATTCAGAAGAAAGAAAAACTGCTCCCCAGGAGTACCATTCCAGGCAAGACTGTCCTTCAAAGGAGAGAGAGAGAAGCCAGATTCTTACAGGCGAGCGCTTTAGACCTGCCCAGCCACCTCAGGTCTCAGGAGTCCAGCACCCCCACCTTAGTCACTTTCCTTTGGCGTGCAAAATCAAATAATGGCCCCGGTTAGGCTTTGACTCCAGGAAATTATCACTGATTTTTTTTTTTTACTTTGTTCAGAGTGTATCCATGGAATTTCTCTATTTTTAAAATGAATTTTAAAATGTATTTTTATTGTATGTGGATGGGTGTTTTGTCTGCATCTGTGTCTGTGTACCACATGTGTGCAGGGCCCACAGAAGCCAGAAAGGGTACCAGATCCCCTGGAACGGGGGTCATATGGTTACAGTCATAGTTGTGAGCTGGCGGGTGGTTGCTGCGAATTGAACCTGGGCCCTCTGGAAGAACAGCAGTCAGGGCTCTTCACCTCTGAGCCATCTCTCCAGTCCTATATTTTTCTAAAATAGATAATTTTTTTTTGTATGATCAGCGAAGCAAAATTATCATCACAGTCCCAGTGCCTACATGTAACAAAGCTGCTTCGGTTTTTTGTTTGTTTGTTTTGTTTTTTGTGTTTTGTGTTTTTGTTGTTGTTGTTGTTGTTTTGTTTTTGGTTTTTGGTTTTGTTTTGTTTTTTTGTTTTTTGTTTGGTTGGTTGGTTGGTTGGTTGGTTGGTTAGCTTGTATGTGTTCTCTCATTTGACCCTGGATGGAGAGAGAAGCACATCTATTTCCACAAAAGAAAACTTGTTGCGGGAGGTCAAGGAGTTACCCAGGGTGACTTTCTGACTTTGCTCTGGTGTCCCCACTGCTTCTCTAATGTACCAGAATCCCAAGCAGCGGTATCCGTCCTCCCCTCAGTGCTTCAAGGCCGCGTGGACCGCTGGGCAGGACCTAGTCCCCGGCCCCAAGACCAGCACACACCCAAATCATCCCATGATGGTGGCTTTCATCTCTCTGGACCTACATCTCCAGGCTCCTAGCTCAGGGCTCCCAGCCATGGGTTGCCCACGATGTCTGCAAAGAAGGCCTCAGTTCGGGAAAGAAAAGGTTGTAAAGGGGTTTTTAGGCATCTCAAAGTCAAGGTCCTTTATGTCTCATTGGAAGTAATCTTAATTTGTTTTCACTACATGAGGACATAAGGCAGTGCCCAGGAGACCCACAGGACTCAGACAGTAGACAGAGCCAGAGAGGGGTATCGGTATGGGTACTGTGGCCCAGGGCTGGCATTCTGAGGTCTTTGGTCCCTTTTCCTCTTTTCTGTCACCTTCATGTGGTTTCTTTGTCATGCTGTTTGCTTTTCCTGAGCTTCCTGCCCAGTGGGTTGGCGATTCCCCCACATGCTTGCTTCCTTACGTGTTCATAAGACAGGATCAGGTCTCACAGCCCATCAGCTTCGGGTCACCCTTCCCCTCTTCCCATTCTCAATCCTGGGTTAGAAAACAAAGGAGCAAACAAAGGGACATTTCCTTGGACATGGCGGAGTCACGTCACCTCCAAGGAAAATCAGGGATCGCAGCCCTGGAGGGTCTTCTGTGGGCAGTGAGTTTTCTGACCCCTTGGCGGTAATGTTGGTTCTGTCCTGTGTCTGCAGTTATCTCTAAAGGCCCTGCGGTGAGAGGATGAATGAAGCCAAGGTCCTGGTTCCTGATTGGACAGACACCAGGACAACTCGACGAGACTCTACCATACTCAATCTCTATTCATTTGACATACAGGCTCTGTACTGAGCATTTATTTATTGTAAATAATAATTTGCATGAACCTTAAAGCACCATTTTAGACACCTTTTATTTGAGTAATATTTTAATATTTTAAAAACATGCATCTTGGCACTTGTCTGTCTTGTACAGATGGAGCCCAATCCCACCTTGTAGTGTCCACTATGACTATAATATACGCTTGCAGGCTGGTCCTACCCATATTCTGAAACGTTTTTCCAGAGCATCCTTACTTTTCAAGTAGTCCAAAAGTCATCCACACACACATCAGCTTCTTATTGGCATGACTCTCATCACACCAACTGCAAAATCAAACCAAATAATGCCTTATAAACAATGCAGCTCAGAGGAGGCCGTGTGTCCCCAGGTGCCGGTGGTGCCACACAGCCTACAGTGAGCGAGATGCTGTGTCTCGCTTTTTTTTTTTTTTTTTTTTTTAGTAGTACAGGGATGTCATTTTGCTGCCTAATGTAAATATATCCCATCACAAAGGCTGGACTGGGCTTGGCCCCTCCCACGCTTTCCACAGGACCCCCTTTTGTAATTGAATTCTTTTACAAGTAGCCAATGCTTTTACTGTTTACAACATCCCTAGTGCCCAGTCTCCCTTGTTCTTTCTGCCTCCTCCATGTTCCCAGATCCATCCTGGAAGGCAGGGTAAAGTCAGCTTTATGAGATTCTGATATCCTCCCACCCCCGCAGACTACAAATGTATATAGCTCATGATTATGGTAAGCTTATTTTTTACCTCAGAGGTCTCCCTCCCAAAACTCTACCCTGAGTGTAGAATTTACATGGAAAATACAACATACATTAAAAAAAAGAAAGAAAGAAAGAAAGAAAAAGAACAAAAGGAGGCTGTGGAAGTCAATCTACTGGTAACCGGCCTGCCTCATAAGCCCCAGGATATACATAGAAAGCTGGAAGTGGCCGCACACATGTGTTATTCCTGGGGAAGCAGGGGCAGCGAGATCCCCGTGACTATCCAGCCAGGCTAATCAGGGATCCCCAGGTCCCAGAAAGTGACATTGTCTCAAAATACAATGTGACAACTCCTGAGTTCACAACACCCAAAGTTGACCTCTATCCTCTACAGGCTCACGCATACATATGCACACACACACACACACACCCCACACAGGAATACACGTACACATGTACACATACAAAAGAACAAAGCGGGTTTTGGAGTCTATCTCAAGTATCTGGCCCCATTGGTAGGAATCCCAGAGCATCCATCAGCCCAAAGGAGCATCCCTCTGAGCTGGAACACAGATGGCTCTCTTGCCTTCTGGTGTGTACCCGGGTGGCAGGCAGATACATGCAGCAAGTTCAGCTGTCCTGAACAGACAGATAGACAGGCTGGGGCTGCCTCTTTGAGCTTCAATGGAATGAAGTAAACTTTAGCTTCTTGTCAAGCCCCAAATGTTCCTATCCATTGGAGTGGGGAGGCTGTAGCAGAAGAGGGGAAAAATAGAAGGAAACAGCCTGATCCCTGCACTATGCTCAGAATAGCTGCAGACAAGGATGGGGGGGGGGGGAGCGCAGTCAGCAATAATGTGCTTTGGAGCATCCCACTCGGGCACTCAAGAACATTAACCCACACCAGGCCATCCAGAGACAATAGACAGGGAGAGTGTTCTGCAGACACCTGACTGTTGTTGGGAGCAAATGTCCCACATTAGTCTTGTGCTTTCTCATTCCAGACAGGAGAAACTGAGGCAGGGTCAAGTCCCCCACCTCTGGGGCATGACGTACGCCATTGTAACAGCCACATCAATGGGCATGAGGCTTCCGTGTTGCTGATTTGTTAGGTGGGTTCTGGAAGTGTGCAGAAAGGCCGGCCTCCACTCTGTCCTTTTCCCAGCCATGCAGAGAAATAATCATAAAAAAAGATTTAATAACCGTGATGAGGGCCATCAGTAAGGCAGCCTCGCCTTTGAAGTAGACTGCTTGCCCCTACACTGCTGGGACAGAAGTGAAAACTACTCCAGAGTGCCTGGGGAGATGTCTCTGGCAATAGACTTCGTGCTGCCCAAGCACAAGGACCTGAGTTCATGTCCCAGGACCTACATAAAAGCCAGGCATGTGGGTGCATGTCTGTAACCTACATCCTGGGGAGTTAGGTAGACACAGCCAATCCCAGGAAGGTCAGTGGCCAGCCAGCCTCGCCAAGTCAAGGAGCTACAGAATTAGTGTGACCAAAAAGGACACTTGTTGTTGGCTTTTGGGCCTCTACATGCATGTGTACACCTGTGCCATCATACACACCCCCCCACACACACACACACACATTTTAAAGCTATTTAAAGGCAGAGAGAAGGAACAATCAGAAACCAAAAACAGCAAGGAGCAATCTCAGGAATCTGGCCTAGCAGCTCTCCCCAAGACCTGTCGCTGAGCCTCCCCCTCCAAGTTCAAGTGGGTACATTCAGTTCCCACTCACAGTGTACAGGCTGGGCCCTTGACCGTGAACTCACATGTGGAGGCGTCCCGGCCACCCTGGCCTACCCTCACATTGCAGACTGTGACTTTCCCAGTGTCTCGCCTGTATTTTGTATTTATTGGTATCTCCTGCTGTAGATTCATTCCTTTGTACCTAATAAACTTTAATAAGTGAGAATGTTTGTGGTATTCTCCCTGCGAAAACCCATCTGTGATCACCAGTACTGATCTAAACATTTTTTGATTGACATATGATGGTTACACGTGTTTCCGGAATACGGTGTAAGGCTGGGGTCCAGGAATGCAATGCTAACAGTCAGACTTGAGTACTAAGACACATTTTTAAGAATATGGGGAGCTTAAACAAAGGACAGAAATTTCTGGAATACCAGGAATAGCACCTTTAAAATATATTTATTTTTATTTATGTGTATGTGTATGTGTCTGTGTGTAGATGCCAGGTTATAGATGCCTGTAAAAGAAGGTTTCAGGTCCCCGGAGCTAGAGTGACAGGTGGTTGTGAGCTTCCCAACAGCTGTGTTGGGAACTGAACTGTGCGTCCACTGGTCCTACTTTGCCCTGTCCTGGAGCACTGTGTCTACTTGTCCTTCTTTGCTAACAAAAAGGGGCCTTTCCAGTCTGTTTTGACATCAGGCTTTGTAAATGCTGTAAGGTTTACTGAACTGGTAACTAAAACATGCAGCTGTGTGTCTCTTGGCCTGCACCTCCCTACCTCAGTTGGCCCATCACTGGTACCCCAGGCACCAAGCTCAGTCTCTCTGACACAGCTCTCCTTTCCCTCCAGGTCCATTTTCAAGCCTTTCATCTTTGATGATATAAAACTTGTCCCCAAAGCATTAAACAGTTATCACTTAACCACCGCAGCAGTCCTCCGGCCCCCTGGGAAATCACTGTTGTTGTTGTTATTTGGAACACCAAAAGTGCCAGGGATGGGGGGAAGCTTCCCATATGCATTTTAAAAATAGGTAACAACAGATATACTGGTTTTATTACTACAGTACAGTCCACGTGTGTCGCTTATAAATTCTGCCAATATGTAGAAATAGGGAAAGTTTGTATTTTTAACTATTTATTCTGCAGTACTAGGGATTGAACCCGGGGCCTTCTGCATGTAGGCATGATCTCTACAGAGGAAAGCTTCAACCTAAAGCCCCAACTCCATGCAACTCAGCAAGCCCTGTCAAGCAGAGTCCTCTCCTCTCACCTCCATGCTGGTGTTTCTAGTGGATGCCAGAGCCTGGAACAGGGGAGACGAGGTTCATCTTCGAGGGGGTGGGGGTGGGGGAGCTGGCTGAGGCCAGAGTTGAATGGCAAACAAGGATATGAATCTCGTGTTTGGGGGATTAAATTACTTAGGTGTGTCTCAGTTTCCTCATCAGCTAAATGAGGGGGTAAATGTGTACCAGGATGTATAGTGATGAAGACACACTATCAGGCCTGAACACACACACACACACACACACACACACACACACACACACACACACACACGCTGCACGCGAGCCTTTGTATGACTAATTCAGTTTGTCCAACACAATGTTCAGAATGTTCCTACATATCATAGCATGTATCAGAATTGCTTTCTCCTCTTACAGGTGAACAGCACTGCACTGCATAGACGCACCACATTACGTAACCATCCATCCATTTATCTACAGGCAATTGAATAAGCTAGGAAGCTGACCCATCAGGCATCTTTTCCAGGCCTTGATTCCAATTCTTTTGGTACATACTAGGCTGTAGAACTGCTGGGTCATATGGTAATTTATTAGGAAAACTCCATATTCTACTATGGACAACCATCTTCATTTCTACGAGCAACGGGCGACGTCTCCTGCTCCCCACGAGCCAGGTGATTCTTGCTGCTGCTGTTCTCGCAGCTGCCGCTCTGATGGAGCTAGTGGCATATGTTTACAGTTTGGGGTTTCTTTTGTTGTTGTTGTTTTGGTTTTTCGAGACAGTGTTTCTCTGTATAGCCTTGGCTGTCCTGGAGCTTGCACTGTGGGGCCAGGTTAGCCCAAGCACATAGAGATCCATCTGCCTCTGCCTCCCGAGTGCTAGGATTAAAGGCGTGCACCACCACACCACAACTTTATTTTTAAGCATCAAGTTTGTCTTCAAAGAGGTACAGGGTGTAAGGCCCTGCTGAGGTGACTGAGTTTTCTAAAGATTCCAATTACAAAAACATGATCCTTTCACACTTTCGTGTTGTGACTGTGGTGACGACCATGTTCATGAAACACAAACAAGAGGCGACTCCACGCACTGACCTCAATGCTTTTATTGTACACTTTCTGCATTTAAAGACACCCTCGAGGGCAAGCACTGGTTAGGGACATCATTCGATTTGTAGATATTTGTACAAAAGGCTGTTAAGACCACGTAGTCAGCCTCCCCCGCTCCCACATCTCCAGGATAGCAAAAGATTTCTGTTACACCGCTCCAGCTATGACATTTCAGTTCTCACAACATGATTAGAGACGTGTATTTATTGATTCCAGCAAGAATTCTGCATGTGATATTCCAGGATGGTTGGCCTCAGTCTGATTAAACACATTTTGACACACATCACAGAACAGGAGGCAGGACTCGGGTGCCTTGTGGGATGAAATGCCATGGCTAAGGGAGGCACAGGAGAGAGCTCGGATGCTTGCCCGGCACCTGCCCCTCCCCCACCCATGGTCCCTCCCCTACACTCCCTGTGTTTTTCCCAAAGCTGAACACTCAACTGAAGATCTTTGCAATAAAAGAATACAGCGAGAATGATTTCAAGACGCACACGCCTGCCTGCCCTAAGGGCCTCCCAGAGTGATCTCACCTGTATCAACATGAGATGACATTAGTTTGTGTGGTTGACAATTATTTTTTACAGCTACTGATTTGCCTGATAGCAGTGGAGCATCACCGCTGAGCTCTAAGAGGCACACACCTACATTGTTAGCGTAAGAGGCTGACTCCTATGAACACTGTGCCTTGTGAAGGACTAAGTCTCCACGGCTTTTATTAGATCCCTATTCTACCACAGCTCCCAGACACCCCTAAGACTGATAAAAGACTACTTTACTAGCATGTCCACTCAAGTGACTGTCCCCAGCTATGATGCTGCTTTCACTCGCTGGACAAGACTAGCTGGCTTATGTTACATTCTATGGGGCAGGTGGGGCGGGGAGGCACACAGTCTGTCCCTAATGGTCATGACTTGTTACTGCACAAAGTTTGCTCAGGATTCCCTATCCCCGAGGCTTAATAGATATAGGTCTTCTGGGAAGTTATTTACAGAGTGATCGTAAACACTCCATTTGAATTTCATCTTGAGTATTCACTTTCTCTGTGTTGTTCAGAAAAGTAACCCCTGGTTAAGAAATTACCCACAGAAGAAGCAAAGAGAAATCCAGTAGGAGCATTTTAAGACAAATGGTCTCCTACAGCTGCCTACTCAAAATCCAGTATTGTTTCTGCTGTTAATTTAGATCAAGTCTCTAAAGTCCACGCAGGAATCCTACAGATTCCCTACTCGCCTCTTGTCTGTTCCCAGCCCTCCCAGTGAGGAAAGCCTGGGTTCTCAGCTTTTTTTTTCTTCTGATTTGTTATTGATAATATTCATATTACATCTCAATTGTTATCCCATCCATTGTATCCTCCCGTTCCTCCCTCCCTCCCGCTTTCACTCTATTTCCCTCCCCTATGACTGTGACTGAGGGGGACCTCCTCCCCCTGTATATGATCCTAGGATATCAAGTGTCTTCTTGGTAGCCTGCTATCCTTCCTCTGAGTGCCACCGGGCCTCCCCATCACGGGGACATGGTCAAAGATGGGGCACCAGAATTCATGTGAAAGTCAGTCCCCACTTTCCACTTAACTGTGGAGAATGTCCTGTCCATTGGCTGGATCTGGGTAGGGGTTTGATGCTTACTGCACGTATTGTCCTTGGTTGGTGCCACAGTTTGAGTGGGTTCTCAGCTCTTATCCATTGTTGGGAAACCCTCACTGCCTGCCAGGTTGCCCACAGAGGGCTACTGCGCCCTCTAGTGGTAAGAGGACAACATGGTTGAGATGTACAATGCTCTAAGAATGAGGATTGGCCTTTTCTCTGTGCTGCTGGACTAATAACAGAAATAGCCACTGTGTTTTCCAGTGCACACTTGAGTCATGACATCAAGTTGGCACAGCCATCTGCAACCTTGGAAAAATTAGTGAAAAGAAGGTCGTTGTGTCATTTACTTTCACTAGACTTCTAAGAAAACCCTCAATCAACTTGGCTGTCTCAGGCAGGTCAGATCTGATAGCTGGACTCAGAGATGGAGGTGAGACCAAACAGAGAAATCACAGGATGGCTTTCTGCATCACCTTACTTAAATAACTCAGCAGGTGAGGTGGACAGGCAACTACTTTCCCTTCTAACCTCATCTTCTTCCTTCTACACCTGTCCTGCGTTACCTGTTACCCTTTTGTTCATCAGCAATACATGCCAGAGTCTGCCTGCCCAACGCTCCTAGCGACCACCATTTGGTTGTCATGAATTTGTCTCTCTCTCGTGTTTTGCCACTTTTTTTATATGTGGAACTTACAAGACAGTCAGGAAAAGGGCTCACAGGATACATATTTCTTCTCTCTTAAATGAGGGTTAGAAGAGAAACAAGATTTGTCTTAATAAAACCTCTGTCCTGCATATTGTGAAATGAGAGCCCAGGTCCCTGGCAGCCCTCACAGCCCATGATCCTGAGGCTAAGAAGAATCTGGGGACCCTAAGCCGTGCCTGAGATCACTCACTGATGGACTTTCTCTGTTTGTTCAGCCCTGTCAAGAATAAGAACGTAGAATTAAGGCCCCGCAGTACACCCCCACTAAGCTGTTCCTCTAATCTTGTCTTCTGGCCGCCATCTTGCCCCCCTTGGCCCCTTTAGCAGTGGAGAATGGCAGTGGATAAGCACCCAGACCTCTCTCCCATTCTAGACCTCAGTCCACAGGCAGCTGCGGGGCAACGGGGCATGAGAACTAAGTGGGGGAGATTCTGGAGGTCAGGTACTCAACACAATGATTTGTGGGGTCTAGTTAACCATGCAGTGGGTGGGGCAAGGCTGACTGCTTTGTAGATAAATGTTTCACAGCTTTTCTGCCCTCTACCATCCCTGTCTTCCTCACATTCTGGTGGAGTCCCATCCTTTTTGCAAACACAATGATGCTGGGAACAAATGAGTTTCGTTTCAGTCTCTGCTGGGACAGAGGCTCCTTAGAAGAGTCAAGAGCATCCCTTTCTTTCCCTCATTGGTTGAGATCTGCAGTTGTGTGACTTCTGCCAGGGCCATTTAATGAATCATATACAAGTTGCTGCCAATCAAATCCCAAGACATTTTTACACAGGGCCAGGTCATCGGGTGGGTACAGTGCTGGGTGGCGAGGTCCAGCTAACATATATGCACAGTTCTGCATGTGGAAACAGGTCTTCTCAACTGTGCTTGAGCGCAGCTCACTGAACACAGTTCCTTCAGACACCACTAACACTGGGGCAGAGGTGGGACTGTACCCAGGGGTCCTCTGTTCTTTCCCTTTGCCTTTGTTTCCCAGGACAGACCTGCAGGGACTATGGAGCTACACACAGGCTTGTGCTCTGTGCAGGGAAGCTGGGGCCTTCTCCCCCGTTTACACACACAAGGGCCTTTGGTATGAAAAAAAAAAAGCCTTTTGTTAACCGTGAAGAAACCAGTATCTAGAGAGGGCCCAGGGCCTTCATGGCTCTTGTCTTTCCCACCAGCATGGCCCTGCAGCCTTGTCCAAGACTGAGGGAACTCTAGTTCCTCCTAAGAAGCTAAGGTGTCCATTGTCACTGAAATACAAGAACATCTTCAGGCCCACAGCTTATCACACAATGGAGCAAGAGGCAAGTGGGATCGCGTTACATAGCAAAGGCGGGGTTGCTTAGGCGAACAGAGGGAACATTTAGACACAAGGAGGCCACGTGGTAACTCTCATTTTACTCAGACAGAAGAGCGTTTCTCTGCTGGTAATTTAGTCGGGTGGGAAGTTTTAAGTCAGGGCGAGGGTGCTTACATCATTTAAAGAACTTCATCTCCGTGTCCACACAGTCATAGAAAAGGTCCCCCACCTCAGCAGGGTCCGGGGGCTCAGGGCTGCTTAGGATCTCTTCCATGGCTTCCAAACCTTGCTTCTCCAACTCCAACATGGTCTTCCTCAGCGTGCGGCCCTGCTCCTGAGGAAGGACACAGTCGTGAGGAACAGTGTGCGCCATGACAGTGGACACGGAGAATTCAGGGTCCAGCTGGCTTCTCACCCTCTGTCCCACCTACCTCCTCCACTGACCCAAACCACCACGAGAGGCATTGCTCTAGAATGTGGCTGCCTCGCCAGCCTGCTGGGGACACTTCCACGGCCACCAGGTGTCTGAGTTCAGGATAAATCCTGGCTACTGAGTAGTCATCAGGATGCACTGGCCTTTTGCCTTGTGTTTCCACCTCCCTTCAGCCATATGCATCGCTACATACTCTCTCAAGGAGGCTAGCCTCTCCACATTGCTCAAGTGACTCTGCCTCGCCTTGACGCTCTCCTCTCCCTCAACATTATGTCAACCTGAGCCCATCTTCAGACCTCTGTGGGAGACCTATTCCTCCACAGTGCAATACCCCCTTGTCCCTGCCATAAGCCACCATCTGTGTTGTGATGACTGGCCTACAGGGCTGTGTCTCCCACCACACCATGACCTCCTGGAGAGGAAGAGCTGGGCTTGTGTCTGCCTTCCAATGACTGGGGCAGAGTACGCATTCTCAAAGAGATTGTCTATGGAAGGGATAAAAGGCTCAACTAATAAACGTGCCGTGTGTATCCCCCAGTCACTCTACCTCTATTATGGTAGTTTACAGGGGGCTAAGGCTTCACCTCAAGCTGGCAGCTAAACTTGATAGTATCTAAAAGTCTCCCATGTGAAACTGGGTTAGGCAGCAGGGAAGCTACAGGGTCGCGGGGGGTCATGCACAGAAAGTGGCTGAGGCACTGTGAGAAGCCACTGGTGAAAATACAGCCTCAGGTTCAGTGAAGAGTAAAGCATTATAGGGGACACTGGGACAAGTGTCTGACCACTAAGGACAGCATTAAGTATGGAAAGGAGTTGGCCTGAGCCTGTGGCAAGTTGGGACGTGAGAAATGGAGTTGCCCAAATCCTTTGGAGCCCCAAAAATTGTGAGTCCCAGATGTCACACCAAGTCTGATTTACAATGTCAATTTTGCTTTGATTTGACTGCAACTGTGTCCTGGGTCTTCATTTTTTTTTTTAAATAAGAACTCTGTAACTTATTCTTCTTTTTATGGGGCCCCAAGTGTAGTCATAGTCCTGGCTGTCTTGGAACTTGTTATGTAGACCAAGCTGACCTTGAACTCACAGAGATCCACCTGCCTCCATCTCCTGAGTGTTGGGATAAAAGGTGTTCACCACCACATATGGCTAAAGTATTGGCATGTTAAAAGAGATGGGGACTTAGGGAGTTATACTATCCTTTATATTGTGATGCTTACATGAGCTCATAAAGCTGAACGAGAAAGGAGAGGGTGTGTATTTGTGTGTCAGGTTAGTAAGGGGGTCAGTTGTGCCAGTTAGTATATTTGTCACGTTGACACAAGGTAGGGTCATCCGGGAAGAACATCATTTGGGAAAATGGCGCAATCAGTGTGGAACATAGGCAAGTCTGTGGGGGGATTTTCTTGTTTAATACTCGGAAGGCCCAGCTCACTGTGAATGCGGTGAGTAAGGGCCCACACCACCCTTTGCAAATGGCCATGGCGTATATAACAAAGCAAGCTGAACAAGCGTACAGAGCAAGCCAGCGAGCAGCACTCCTTCGTGGTCTCTGCTCCAGTTTCTGCTTCCTGGCTCCTGCTTTAAGCTCCGGCCACGGCTACTCTCAACGGCAGAGTGCGATCCAGACATGTAACCCCAATTGCTTTTGCTCATGGCATTTATCACAGCAACAGAAAGCAAATTAGAGCAGTGTAGTGTGTGTGTGTGTGTGTGTGTGTGTGTGTGTGTGTGATGCATGTGCACATGTATAGATGTGCACACCTGTACACACGCATGCAAGCGGAGGCAGGAAGATGTCAGGTGCCCTGCTCCACTTACTACCTTAAAACGCAGCCTCTCGCTGAATCTGGAGCCAGACTGCTGACTAAGAAGCCTGAGCAGCCCTCTTTTCTCTGTACTCCACAACACTGTGGCTATGGACTTGCACAGCCATGACCGACCTTTTACATGGGTACCGGGGAATCCCAGCTTAGCTCTTCGTGCTGGCATAGCGCAAGCTCTCTTGCCGACCTAGCCGTTCCTCTAGCCTCAGTTGTTGCCTTTTAAAATCCTTTCTAGATAATCAAAATAATGCTAAATATAAAAATATGGGGGCTGAAGAGATGGCTCAGCAGTTAGGAGTGCATACTGATCTTGCAGAAGGCCTGAGTTCAAATCTCAGCACCCATGTTGAGCAGCAGCTTACAGCTGCCTGTAACTCCAGCTGCAGGGCACCTGACACTCCTGGCTTCCTTGGGCACCTGCAATCATGTACACAGAGACGCTGGAATAAAAAGAAATCTAAAAAAAGAAAATGAAGTATATGCACAAATTTATCTAGAGATAAGTCTTTCCTTGGAGACAGCTTAGACCTGTAAGAATTGTGAAACAAATGGTAGGAAAAGCAGACGAGGATCTGATAAACACACTCCTTCATCATTTTCCTCTCAAAAATAAAACATAGGCTTGGCTTTCCCATAAAGAGTCTCCACTAGGGCTGGAGAGCTGGCTCAGCGGTTAAAAACACTGTCTGCTCTTCCAGAGGTCCTGAGTTCAATTCCCAGCAACCACATGCTGGCTCACAACCATCTATAATGTGATCTGATGCCCCCTTCTGGATTGCAGTTGTACATGCAGGCAAAGCACTGTATATATAATAATAAATAAATAAATATTTAAAAATAAAAATAAAGAGCCTCCACTAATGACTACTGTGGCATTTGCTGGGTGCCAAAGAACACCAGGGAATTTTCTTCACTGAACTGATGTCTCCTAACTTTATTAACCAAAGCTTTTCAAGTATAACAGTTGTATATAATTGGTATAACAGGAATTATTTCTAAAAGCCTGAGGACTTGAGAATCTTTTCACTGTTGTTTCATCATGATAGAATATTCATAGCATAGAACCTACTTTTTTTTAACACATTTGAGCGTGGAGATTTTTTTGCACACTCACACTGTGATACCTCAAGTTTGTACCACTTTGGAGCACTTACTGTTTAGAAATGGCACAAGAGCAATTGCATACAGTAGAGTTTTTCACCCCCAAAAGTGCACAAAGATTTTAAATAGCGCACCTCTGTTACTCCAAGATTAACAGCAGATGACAAAGTGGCCATCAGCTTGCTGCATTCCCAGTAACTACAAAAGCACGGCCTTTGCTTTGTTTGGTTTCAGGAAAGTTTGTAGGAGAGAGAATACCTGCATTGTCTTTCTGAAACACAGCCCTCAGGCTAGAGAGGAGAGATGTGCGTGCTAGCTGCCTCCCTGTCTCCCTTCTCACTGACATCCATCATCCTCCTGGACCTCCTCCAAGCTCACCTGGTCACTCTCGATGACAGCACGTGCCCACTCGTGAGCCTTGTACAGCTCGTGCCGGCGGTCTGGCTTCTCCTGGAACCGAGGTTCCTTTTTGGCTGGGTCATCATCACCAAAACAGGGCGACTGTGCTTTGGGAACAAGTTTTACATCATCAACAAAGATGAAAGGCTTGAAAATGGACCTGGAAGGGGAAAGGAGAGCTGTGTCAGAGAGACTGAGCTTGGTGCCCGGGGTCCCCAGTGATGGGCCAACTGAGGTAAACAAGTACAGGCAGAGAGACACACGGCTGCATGTTTTAGTTACCACTTCAGTAAACCTAACAGTGTTTACAAAGCCTGATGTCAAAACAGACTGCTGCTGCTCTGGGAAGGTGATAGGAAAGGCCCCTGTCCATTGGCAAAGAAGAGCAAGTAGACACAGTGTTCCGGGACAGAGCGGAATAAGGCATGTATTTGAATTGAAAAGAGGACCATCCCTTTCTCTCCTGGGAAGGCAGTGGTTTTTGGTTTTGATCATAAGGATCTACCTTCTTGGAAAAAAATCTTTGAAGTATCTCATAGACTAGAGGAGGGCAGGTTAAGATAATATCTGCTGAGCTCAGAGGCCCCCTGAGGGGACATGAGCAGAGAAACAGAAGGCTGGCTGTGTGAGAGCCGGTGTTGAGCAGAGCAGGTGGCTGATGCCTCCTGCTCCATTAGGCTCCTATTCTCCTGGCAGAATGAGTACATCTCAGAGGAAGTGGCTGGGTCCAATTCCATGTGCACATATGCTTGTTCATACCTGCGTACACATCACACAATTACACGTACACATACCAAAGTAGCCGTGCATATAAAGAACGGTACAGGATGAGAGACGCCCACAGCTGACAACAGCTGGATGGAAGAAGCCTTACTCTTCCCCTCCTGCCCCCTCCACACCCAAAGGAAACACTGCTGGGATGGAGGTGCAGTTCTGGCAGATACCATGGGGCCACTTACAATAACAGAAGATGAGCCCCTCATACCATGGACTGTGATGGATCTGTGTGGTCTGAGCTTTTTCTTCTCCTCCCAGTGTGCCCACTTTAAGAAGCCACGAAGGAGTTAAAAGTGAGCCAGAAATAGTAACACCCTTAGCAAAGCATATGTGGGGCTTAGGCAGCCAGAGCTCCCTTGCCATTGTGTCCCCCACAACCAGTTAGGGGACCCTATGACCTGAAAAGGACTAGGAACCAGTCATCTCTGCTGCCCTGTGTTCCTGGACGTGCAGCAACAACGTCTTTCAGAGCCCTGGAGGCGACCCTGTCCTGCTGCACCAGAATCTGCATTTAGCAATGTCTGAGGAGATTCATAATCTCTAGGGACCAGGGGACACCGCCACGGGCAACATCCTGGTAAGTGACCTCTAGATTTGTTTTCTGAGGCTACAGTAGGAAAGAGAGCTCAAAAGGGAGAGAGACACTTATCACATTATCACAACAACGTGCAAAAGTAAGGCCCGGGTTCATTGTACCTGAAAGCCAAAGGCAGCAGGACCTGGGCAGCCAAGCTGGGTGAGCGAGTGCTGCTGGCTAAGGACAGGTGTCCAGGACTCTCCTGTCCTCTCAGGGGACGCTCACAGGCTAGCTGGAGAGACAGCTCAGGAGTAAGAGCACTGGTTCTTTTGAAGAGGGCCTGAACTCAATTCCAAGCACCCACATGGAAGTTCACAGCCTTCTAGAATTCCAGTTCCAGGGCAACAGATGGCGTGTTCTGGCCTCTGCAGGCACGGCATGCATATGGGGCACAGACATACATACAGGTAAAATACTCAAACATACTTTTAAAAACTAATTTTTTGAATGAGGAGGGGGAAAACCAAATAGAAATTCTCAAAGATCTGCAAGAACAAAAACAAAAACAACAAACACACACACACAGACACAAAAAAAACCCTGACCTGTTCCTCAGCCCTATCTGCCAGACAGCCCAACGCATGCCACATTAGGCTGTGCGGAGCCTTTGTTCCCCAGCCATTACTAAAGGAAGTCCCAGAAGAGAGGAGAGTTACCTGTGGGCAAAAGGAACACATTTCCTGTAGCCTCTTGGAAATAGATCTTTGCTTTTCTCCTGACTGCTGGATGTAAAAGAGGGGCTAGCACAGCATTTCAAGCTGGCCAAAGCAATTTTGATTATCTCATGAGGGAAAAGGGAGGGGAAGGAAGACAGGAGTGTGTGCCCACTACCCACAGATATCCAGACTGCTGTGTCAGGTTCCCCGGACTCTGACCACACAGTTGTCATCGCAGTAAGTCCCCACCCTACCCACAGGGCAAGTGACACTCGGTACATGCGGGACAGCAGCCCTCTGGCAGGCACAGGGACCCTTCTGCACACTCAGCTGTACCAAGCGGAGTCAATGACAGACAGTTCTGGCCTGGATGCTAAGGCCTTGCGACAGAGAGCTACAGTCTCATGGACCCGCTGAGGGGCTGAGCGGAGGCCCCTTGGGAACAGTTCTCCCATTCTTCCATTCTCACTGACCCTGAGGACACTGGATGTTCATCTGTGACATGCTACCTCCTCAGTTCACCAACTTCCACCCTCTACTACCCAAAATCCAAGGGGGAAGAGAGAGCTCTTCGCTGAGGCACCTGCCGCTTACTGTGCTCTGACAGACTGATCGCGTGGCAGGCCCCTATGAGGACCAGGCTGGGCAGCCCAGCAGCTCTAATTCAGTCAAACAGGAGGGGCCGACAGCTGGACAGAGGTCTGCAATGGGAGTGAGTACCCTCTCTGGATCTGGCAAGATGGGAGGCCAGTGAGTTTCCTCTTCCTCTCAAGTGGACTGAAGTGATAGCTGTGGTCTCTTCCAGCACCTAAAACTGTTCCACTGTCTCTGTGCCTTTCCATGTCTCTTTCTATGAGGCATGCAAACTTGTGACAACTTCAGTCAGGTCATGCCACCTATAATCTTTATCATCTGTATCTGGTATGTAAGGGAAAACGGAGTAAAATTTAGGAACTCAGTATAAGGTCAGTCTCCTCCACCACCACCACCTGCTAAATGTGAAGTTAGTTTGCCTAGCAATGATGTCAGGTGCCAGGTAACTTCTCTAAGGCAAAAGGGTACCATATAGTTAGCCTTCCCAACCAGTTTTATATTTGAAAACTAAACACTAAATATGTGTAGGTACCCATAATGTCTGCAACAGCCAAATGCTCCTCCGGATCTCCTGATTTCTTTTATGGTCTATAAAAATGTCAGCATCCTCATCAACTAAAAATATGAGGCATGAATTTGTGCTCGAAAGTAAACTTGAGATTGGATAAATTACGTAAATAATAAAACTATATAATAATAATTATAAAATGCTAAGAATTGTTGCCAATAATAAATTGCAACTAAATGATTGTTTATGCTGACTGAAGAAATATCTGTCCCTCATGTTTGATCATCTATCTGTACCCTGGCCTATGTTCTGCAAAGAAAATGTGGAGCACTTAGAAGCTTGCAAACATTCTAAGATTTTTCCAATCTTTAATGAAAGGCACACTTATGTTTCTAAATAGATAAGGACACACTAGCCAGCTTTCCATACTTGAGCCTCAGATGACAACGTCTTCCGAATACTTGAATGAGTGTTAATTAATGCCCACAGAGATAAAATGACTTGACTAAGATCACACATCTAGGCAGTGTTGAAGTCTCTAAGTCATGGCTGTACCTCCCAGCTAGCAGGCCAGGCCACGCTGCTCCAGTGTTCCTGAGGGCCACACTGCTCCAGGTAGGAGGGAATGGCCCATTTCACACATGGAGGACTGAGGCTCAGAGGCCAGTGTTTTGAGTAAGTGGCTAAATCCAGATCTTCTAAATACAAAGTTGGCTTTCTCCACTACCTCCCTCTTAATCCTCTGTCCAGATTTTATACATATGAGCTACTACAAAAAAAAAAAAATCATAGCTCTGGCCTGAGAACAGTCTGACCTCAAACACACTTCTGTTCTTGCAGAAGACAGAGACACTCCCCAAGAGGTTACGCTGGGCTGATCTTGTGACTAAAGTCCCCAAGGGACAGGAGACACAGAAAGAACAATACAAAGGCTCTAGCTCAGATGAATCTTCTCAACCATGGCCCCACTGAGGGAAAAAACTAGCCTGGAGTAACCAGTTTCTCCAAAAATGTAGGCATTTTTCTGTATGACTCATCTGTGGTCATATGACAGTGCTGCTCTAATCTTACAGTCAGCTGAGAGAAGAACCACTCAATGAAGGAGCCTGCACTGTATAGGAGCACTACACAGGAGCACCGAGAAGGAGCACTGCACAGGAGCACCGAAAAGAACTGTTCAGGAGTATTAGGAAAAAGAACTGTACAGAACACTGGGAAGGAGCACTGCACAGGAGCACTGAAAAAAACTGTATAGGAGCATTAGAAAAAAGAACTGTACAGAACACTGGGAAGGAGCACTACACAGGAACACTAGGAAGAAGAACTGTATAGAACACTGGGAAGTGGGAAGGAGCACTACACAGGAGCACTGGGAAAGAAGCACTGCACAGGAGCACTACAAAGAAGATTTTACAAGAACACTGGGAAGGAGCAGTTCACAGGAGTTCTGAGAAGGAGCACTGCACAGGAGCACTGAGAAGGAGCACTGTACAGGAACACTGAGAAGGAGCACTGCACAGGAGCACTGGGAAGGAGCACTGTACAGGAGCACTGAGAAGGAAGACTGCACAGGAGCACCGCCCAGGAGTACTGGGAAGAATAGCTGAAGTTGTGGGGCCCAGGAGGGCCCTGCAGACAATAGGCTAGAGCCAGAAGCTTGGAGGCATTTTGGAAGGTCAGAAGTACAAGAGGGAAAGAGGAGAGGAATGCTGTAGGAGGGCTTCAGAATGAAGTTGAACAGCGTGTGGGTGCCATTTGGTCCAGTGCCCTCCACTCTAGGTGCATCTATGCTGTTTGTGCCCTGTGGGCCCAAAGGCCTCTTGTACCTCTTCTAAGAACAAAGTGCCACCTGAGGGTGACAGTTACCCTCATGGTACCACTGGGCCAATCCTTGAGCAATGCTCTGTTCTTCCATGATCTCTCCAGTTAATGTGACTTCTTATCTTCACCCCCCTGTTGGTTTCCCACCTTGTAACCTGAGTCTGTGTGGGCCTGCCTACATGCGAGGGCCTTTTGGCACAGTCTACAACTCTACCTCTAAGGAGAAAGAAGCTCGGATTTGTGGTGTTTGCCAATTTCTGTGGTATAAACCTTCTCTCCCTAGCCCACTGAGAACCACCAAAGACACCACAGTGCATGAGCGGCCAGAGGTAATCACAAGTACTCTGGGTGCTGCATGCCCTATGACTCTACACGTCACAATCTGAAAGAAACAAAGTACTTCTCTAAATATTCCTTCCCTCCCAACTCGACAAAACAGTAAAGCATCAGCAAGTACTGGTTTCTCAGGAAAAAGCTCTGCAGGTCAGAGCCCGTTCCCCAAAGCCAGCCAGCGTCACTCTATGGATAAGCGAGGAGCCTGCTGGTTTAACAGAGTAACATGGTAGAGCTTGACTCCTCAGCAAACTTGATTTAAAGGCCCTTTGCCTCTCCCTCAAGCATTCAAATGCTAGTTTCGCACTTCCTTTTGCTCTCAAATTTACATGGTGTCTGGCACAGGAGAGGAGGCAGCATGGAAGATGGAGTCGTATATGAAAGTGAGCTTTCCAAGATCTGTAAATTAATGTGTGGGACATGTCAGAGAAGTCTCCAAGCAGACAGAGCCCCCGGGCAGAGCCATTGGACCTGATCTCAACCAAGAGGAGCAATCTGTACACCACATTCAAAATCCAAAGATGATTTCCGCTCAGATCATCTCAAAACATTCTATCTTTTAATAATAGCAGAAGTCTGCTGAGATCACCCCAATTTATTACCTCTTCTCCCCCCAAAAAATCCAGGAGCAGGTAATTACACTGCCTGATGACAAAAGACAGAGTGTTCAGCATGCCCAATTACAGAGAAGCACTGAAATGTCGGACAGAAATGACAACTAACCGCAGTCATGAGTCACTGTGGGTAGCACGGCCCATTTCACCACAGTAGACAAAGCTGAACTGTCTTCTCAAACCAACTGTAATCTTCCTCAAGGTCTTTCCAATTAACTTAACCATGAATAATTTTCTCTTAAAGCTACTTTAAAGCTTCCATTTAGTACCAGAAGGCAAATTCACAATCCATTCCTATAGTTGGAGTAAGTGGCCTGCTTCAGCTTGGGCAACCGTATTCCTTTCTCTGAGTGTTCTGGCCATGAAAGGTCTCATATCCTAAGCAAAGTTAGAGTGGGACATCCAGGTAGGGCAATGGAGCATGGGTCAGTCAGACCTACTACTTGAAGGACTCCTGTTTCCTAGAGAGTAATCTCTATACTTGGCAGAACACTCCAGGCTGGAACAGAACTCTCACTGTTCCTGTAGACCCTTTGGGAAGCAACTCTTGCTCCATTAGGCTCGGGGCTGGACACCAAGAGGTATGAAAACCAGGATCTGCTAGGCCAGAACATGGGAGAAGGTGGGGATCAAATCAAAGCTGAGCAGATGGGAGTCGGGAAGGCTCACCCAGAGAGGGTGGCAGGAATAGTGCAGCGTGGATGACAAGGGAAGGGCCAGTGGCAGGAACCATGAGGATGGCTGAGCTTGGTGAGCAGAAGGTCAGGGAAGGACTAACAGAAACCTAATCACCATCCTCACACACAGGAAGGTGACCCAGCCAGTTCCGATGGTTCAGGCCTGTGGCACTAGATGTGGGAGACTGATGGAGAAGAAAGGGGAGGGTTGGGAAAGGGGAAAGAGGGAAGGGAAAGGAAAGGAGAAGGGAAGGGAGGAAAGGGAAAGGAAGGTCTTGCCTACTTAGAATGCTGTTTTGATTTTTGTGCCTGCTGAACCCCACCTTTCCCACCGTGTCTAGGACCTGAAGTTACTTCATCTGAGAGGTTCTTCCTCTCATCACCTCAACTATGGCCCCCTCCCTCCTTGTACACACCCCATGCCTAACTACTCAACAAGTACAAAATCTGATGTGAGTTAAGTGCCTGACAATTGTCGGTGGGATGTAAAAGAACCGTGTTTTATTACAAGTATCTATTGGCGCTGATAATGGTTTTTAAAAAAAATAAATAAAGCTAAGTGGTCGAAGAGGTGCTTGAGTCACCTAGATCAGTCTCTGAGAAAGGAGGAAGACACAGTCATTGTTTCAAATTCCTGACACAGAAGAAGGAAAATAATTTCAGCCACAAACCCAAAGGCTTACGAACTGTTAGTCAAACAATGCTCAAGGTTTTCACCAGCATGATCCCTGAAAACACCAGAGTCACCCAGAAGTTTTCCAGCTGAGGATCATTCAGCTGACAGGTTCTGGGGTCCACCTCCCACACGCTGGTGAGGTAGGTTTGAACCAAGGCATCTGTATTTTTCACAATGTCCTCATGTGTGCAGGTTTAGAGACCTCTGGCTGCTTGGTTCTAAGCTACTGGCGACGTGACCTGTGTCTGAATGCTGCTCAGGAGAAGGGCCACTGTCTTCCTGGCCAAAAAAAAAATGGTCTTTATAAATAATGTTAAGGCTACTATGAATTATTACTTTGTCTCATAGTCTTCTCAGCAATAGAAAGCAGAGGCTAGGTTCATCCCACTATAACTGCAAAGGCCGGTGATGAGTGAGGCAAGCAAGGTACTTACACAACTGCTAGGTAGCCGAGGATTCGAAACCTGGCTGTTCCTCCTAGAGGAGGTGCCCATAGCACTGTGCAGTACTGCCTCCCTGCTGAAGTGGGTGGGCAGAAAGCAGCTCCCCAAACACACAACGTCAAAAAAGTGGCAGGTGCTTTTCATCCCTGCCATCATCCCTGGACCATCTTGTCCAGTAACTCTCCAGAACTGGCTCTCTGTAAACCCTGAGCATCCCCGCATCCGCCCTTTACTGTGTCTTGTGCGTCTTTCCATCTTCGTCTATAACACAAAGCTTAGCCCGTGATCTGTACTCAGCAACAATGACTGGGTTCCGTGACCGGAATCAACGTTTATGTGGCTGCTGCCAAGCACCCCATGTAAGCATAGCTCCCATGCTACCAAGAACGGAGAAATGTCACTTGAGTATCCAAGGGAAGGGCACGACCAGGGGTGTGCTCGTCCTGCCTGTATGACGTGTTTTAGACAAACCTGGAAGGATCTGGGGTCCCGGTGAAGTAGTGGATGCACGGTGAACTTCTGTTCTGAGGCAGGACAGATACTATACTGGCTGTGGTGAGGAAGGACTCAGAGTCTATGCAAACTCCACTGGCTTTGTCTCGTAAGATATTAATCATCGTCTGCACAGTGATGCTTTCTGAGAGACAGAGAGAGAAACATGACTGTATATAACTGTGAAAACTGTCAACCAAAACGGATGAACTTTTTAACTAATAAATCCCCTGAAATCATACCTAAGGAAATAACTTCTCGACTACTGTATGCAATTCTCAGTTGCTCTGATGACTAGGTTTGGCCACGTGATAAAAACTCTGACCAACAGCAGATGGGCAGGAATGGTGTGTGCACATCTTTGGTAATATTCTTGCTCTGTCCTTGGCTTTTTCTGTCTGCCTTCCTGCTGGCTGGGAGAGGCCAACAAGTGGTTCACAAACTGCAGCCCAGTGTTGAGCAGAAAAATCCCCAGCTCTGGACTGTGGGAAAGAAATAGCTTTGCTCCTCCGGTTCCCTTTAAGCCACATTAACTCAGATCTCTTTGTTACAGCCTTACCTCTACCTCAACTAGTGCAATAACTGAACCGACACACAGGTAAAGCATATGGGGCTGATACGTAGCCCTCTGCACTCCTCATGCCTGCTGCCCTGGGTTAGTAGTACACTCTCTGAAGAATGACCACTCGGCAGTGTGAAACACGCACAGAGGCATTTAGAGTACTCAGTCTTCGGGACTACCGGCTATAAATCCAGATGAGTGGATTAACTCCTCAGTATACAGCATCCTATTATAACAGGTTCTCCCCTGGTTAGGAGTGAACAGTCTGTCAGCTGGGTGTGGTGGCTCATGCCTACAATCCCAGCATTCAGGAGACTGAACAGGATGAACACTAATTTGAGGCCATCCTGGGCTACACAGTTAGTTCCAGGCCAGCCTGAGCTACACGGAAACCTTTCTCAAACAAACAAACAACAAAACCAACCAAACAAAAAGCAAACAAAAAAACAAACAAAAAAGCACAGTAGCTGCGTGGAGAAGCGGCTGGCCAGCCGTGGACTCCGGAATCCAGATTGGAACCTGTAATAAATTCACCCTTCCTCAAAACTGCTCCCCAAAGTACCAAAACCAAGGACGCAGGCCCACAATCCCACCCTGAATCTGTGTACACAAAGATGGAATCAAACAGGGTAAGGATTCTTTAGTATGATGCAGATCCGCTTTGTAAACCTCTATCTGCATTTTACACAAAATATTAGCAATTTCTTTGGTTTCTTCACTGTGCCAGCGTCCTGCCTCACAAGTTGCTATTACATTAACAGGTTGGCAGTCTCTCTGCCATCTGCCTTGTTGTTCTTCCCTTTGCCGGGCTCCAGGTTTCCCAGCCTGGACTGTGCAGGTGGCGCCCCCTGGAGTTACAACGGGTTCCTCCACTCTCTGCTTCCCGTTAACCACTGCTGATTTAGGGTTGATGGTTGCTTGAGCAGGACAAAGAAGTTCATCATTAGTTTTTAGCCTGAAACGTTTAGAACTTTCTCATGAACTTCCCATTTAAAAATAAGTACTTTCATGCCTTTTTATATAACAAGTGGGGGGGGGGGGGCTGGGGTTGTTTGTCTGTTCATGGTTTTGTTGTTTGTTTTTGCTATAGGCAAAAGTCCCAGTGTATTATTCAACATCAAGGGCCAGAAAACATTTTTCCAAAAGAACCAGATAGAAGATATTTTAAGCCTCTGGGCCATGTGCTCTCCACCACACTGTCCTCACAGCAACTTCCCAGATCCACCATTATAGAACAAAGGGGGCCACAGGCAGTTCATTCACAATGAAGTGAGTCTGTGCTGTGGTTTGGACCTGGAATGCCCTCCAAAGAGCCAAGGGCTGAAGATTTGGTCCTCGGGTTATGATGCTATTGTGATGTGGGAGGCCTAATAGAAGGAAGATGGGCTCCCTGGGGGTGTGACCATGATGAGGTATTAGGACTCCGCCTCTCTCTCCCTCCACAACCCCACCCCCACCCCACCCCGTGTTTCTCATTGCTTCCCAGACACCATGAAGTAAGCAGTTTCCTCAACATGCCTCAGGTGCCATGACACCTGCTCCCATTTCAGACCCAAAAACAACAGAGCAATTGATCATGTAACAAAATCTCTGAATCTATAACTCAAAGAAAACTTTTCCTCCTAATAAGAATTTCTATCTCAGTGATGAGAAAACTGACTAGCATAGTAGGGCTTTATTTACAAAAGAGGCGGCTGCTAGAGGATATACTTTGAAGCCATTAGTTTTAAATGATCAAGTTTGATTGACAGCTATGCATGTAGAACCATCCAGTAGATAAGGTGCCCATTACAGGCAATGGAGGACGAGGTCTATTCACACATATAAAGAAGAAGCCATCTGTTCAACACAGCTACCTAAATGGGACTCTTAATCAGAATTTAGTATGTTTGGCACGGCTGTATGGCACAGATGAGTTATAAAGAGAATTCAGTTCAACAGTCCAATGCAGAAGTCTGTGGATAAAAGTGGTACCCAGGCACTATGAGAGGATCTCAAAATGAGCAGAAGGCTTATCCTGCAGGCTAGGTGGGCTGGAGGAGAGCTCTCCCACGTTTCTGGAGCTGTAAGGAAGACTGCAGTCAGTATCACAAAGGATCGCGTGGCAACAGCAGTGTTCAACATCAGTGGATATAAGAAACTTACAGGTTCCTACAAGCACGGAAGCTGCAAGTAAACAGATGCAAGTGCCTCTTTGCCTGGACACCAAGAATATAAGGTGCAAGTTTGTCTCAAACATTCAAGGCTTATTCTCTACCCTTCCTCTTTGTTCATCGTCCAAAGTTCAGGCAAGAAGCAAAGCGTGTAAGAAGGAGAATTGTATGGAGCAGGGTAACTTACCTTCCTGCTTTTCTAAGCTGTCTTTCCCTGCACAGCAGTCCATATGGTCATCGGCTGGAGAAAAAACCTGGGCAAAATTGAATTCTTCCTCTCCGGTCCACCAGCCTTGACTCTGAGCGTAAGTTCTGAGTTCTGGGTGTTCCTCGTCCATCTTTGTAGTGAGTGAAAGCTGATTGCAAATGCACCTCACTCCCTCTGCAAAGAGTTCAATGCGTGGTTAATGAAAGGAACCCCAAGGCTACAAGGGAGGGATCAGTTCTGTTTCTGAGGAGAGAAACACAAAATCCTGATCTTCGCTCCAGGAGACGCTCTAAAAGTTCAGCCTGTCTCCATCAGATGTTACGAAGCGTAAATGGACATCAGCTTTTATGGCCGTAAATTCACAAACAAAATGAAACACTCCCCTTTATTCTGACTAAATAAGCCCCAAGCATGCGTGTTTATGGGGAAACTGAACAGTTCTTTGAACGGACATCTCACAAGAGTTGGAATCTCTGTGCGATTCCTCTACAGGGATGCTCCACAACATTCATGGGTTCCTCCTCCCCATAAAGATGCTCCTACCTCGAGAAGCACTTCCACCACCCCCACCACCACACACCCAGAGTTGGTCCCTAAGCTTCAAGGTGCTGTCTATCCAGATGGCAAGTGGCTAGGTTACCATCACTAGCTCCTAAGGGCCATTCACAGAGGCCACTCCCAGGGAGCGTGCTGAGCTTCCAGATCCTTGGAGAATTACGTAAGAATAAAGAATACCTTAAAGCACCTACTGCCTGAAGCCAGGTCCCTAGAAGCAAGATCAGCTGGACTGTTTCCCCAGCACCCCCAGCTTTGATGACTGACACCTCCAAAATATGCACTCTTTTTTTTTTTTTTTTTTTTTTTTGGTTTTTCGAGTCAGGGTCTCTTTGTAGCCTTGGCTGTTCTGGACTCACTTTGTAGACCAGGCTGGCCTCGAACTCACAGCGATCCGCCCAACTCTGCCTCCCGAGTGCTGGGATTAAAGGCATGCGCCACCACGCCCGGCCAAAATATGCACTCTTGACTGAGAGGCACTGGCCATTGACCATTCCTTTTTTTTTTTAATGTAAAATTATAATTAAATTTATAATTAATGTAAAAGTATAATTAAGCAACAGAATACAGTTACGGTCCCCCAAAAAGTGATACTGACACCACTCACAGTAAGCTATTGAAAGAAAGGAACGCTCTTGCGGTCTCCACAGAGGTTATTTTCCCAGAGGGCTGGTTTGTTAGACATTTGTTTGTAAGAATCTGAACTGAGAGAACGGAGTGCATTAGTTCCTCCTACTACCATCAATCACAATGCTGCTGGGGTCAGAGAACATGAAATCAGTGAGCTTAAAAAAAAATGGCTGTTTGAAAAAATGTTTAGTGAAAAACAACACTCATTTTGTAGACATGGACTTTTTTTTTTTTAAATAAGGGATGCTTTGAAGGAAGCCTAGCTTCTGAGTGCAGTTACACATCAAAAAGTCTTAGACTCTACTTAAAAGCAACTGGACTGCTTTGAAGCACAGCCCATCCGTTTACCATCCCGAGAGAGCCATTTGATAGCTCCACTTTATCTTAGGAGGGTTTGTGTAAAGGAGTTTCACATTCCTGCAGAGAAGGAGAGCTGGAGGTCTAGGGGAAGGGCTTTTGCTCTGCACACACTCTAAGACCAGGAGCATGCACAGGCCCTGAGAAATATATGCTGGGCACACAGAGGTAGGAAACCTCCCTGATGGCTCAGCTAGCCCATTCGACACACTGTGAGAATGAGCAGTCTTCACGCACATAGAAAACTGCTCTACACAGCTTGTTCTCAGTAGGGTAACTTTGTACAAAGTCCATACACTAACTGTGGTGGAGCCTTCATCACTGGAACCTGTGCACAAAATCAGGCTTGAGTCCCAGTGACTGTAACAGATCTGGCTATGGTTGGATTTGGTTCTGATTACCTAAAAAAAAACTTGGATGGCAAACAGACTGCATACATAATATCTTTCATAATCAAGTGGTAAAGACTTTATAGTAAACTCAACTGAACAACAACAACAAAAAAAAACTGCAGGCATGTAGAGGTTCAACAAGATGACAGCGTGTGCATCTACTTGCTGGGGCTGCCTGGAACTCAGCAGGGGTGAATGGCAGCATACACGGTATCTACCTCTCATCTTGTCCCAAGGACTGCAAGGGGATAGCCACTGAGCGAAGTTTCTCTGCAACCATGAAGGATGTTTGGAAGCTCTTTAACTAACTCTAGGACTCTATCCCATTGGGACTCGAGGGAAGCAGGGGCAGGGGGTCAGGGGCAGGGTAGTGGTGGAACACTGTCTCAGCACTCGACCAGAAACGAGACACTGCATAAGCTAGAGTGCCACTTCTCAAGTAGATGGCCAAGTCCGTGCCCTTGTAGGGATGGAGTCTCAGACATATGAATCACCTGGTTGGCCCACAGCAGCACTCCATTCCATGGTCTTCACAGAGCCACGTTTCAAGTCTAAGCTTAAGCAGTTATGAAGCTGGGAGCGACAGTGGATTTATTGACCTATTGTGAACCAAGACTCCCCATTCCCTTGCCTAACTCAAAATTAGGTTCACGCTTCCTGAGTCTTTCTTTCTTTTTTTTTTCTTTTCTTTTTTTTTTTTTTTTTTTTTGGCTTTGATTTGGTTTTGGTTTTTCAAGACAGGGTTTCTCTGTGTAGCCCTGGCTGGCCTGGACTCACTTTGTAGACCAGGCTGGCCTAGAACTCACAGAGATCCACCTGCCTTTGCCTCCCCAAGTGCTGGGAACTTCCGATACCCCTCCACTGGACTCAGGAGACTCCGGATACTTTTCTGGAGACAGGCACCTGGAAGGGAGAGGCATGCATAGCTAAGCCTGAAGGCGGATGCAGATAGGACACACCACAGCAGCACAGCCAACATCACCCCAGCCTGTCTTGTCCTCAAAACTCTGTGCCCCCTCACCTGTGATTCTCTCGGCAGCCCAATACTTCCCTACGGTCTCCAGAACCCAGGCTTCCTCGCGATCCACCAGCAGGTATGCACTCTGGAAGCTATGGCAGGACTGCGCATCTTCGTAGTAATTCCCACCTTGTCCGTGCTCATCCAACAAGGACACGATGACGTCTAGGGCTTCTTTAGCTGTTGCCCCTCGTTCTAAACCAAGCCTGAAGGAAATCGTAAGTACACCTCGGTCATCTCAGGCCACACGATCATTACCATAGCAAGCGAAGACTGGGGCAAGGTCAAATCAAGAAACATGCCAATGTGTATAAATATGTTAAATATTCAGACCTTCATATGAACTGAACACAGAGTGCCTCTCTCATACATGCAGTTATAGATGGGAGGAATGTGCTCTGTCTTTGGACACCCCACTCCCATAAGACTAGAAGTATCAGGGGCCAGTGGCTGCACTCTCTGGACTGGAAGGTCAGCTCCTTCTTGCTCTTGGCTGACCATATCTTACATTGGATTGTCCAGCTCAGCTCTAGCCTGGATTTCCTTCTGACTACTGCCTAAGCAAAAGGAAATATGGCCAGCTTGGACCAGCTGCTTTTCTACAGTGGCTATCTTGGGCACAGCCATAGCCTATCGTGTCTCCTCAAAGTTCATGTTGAAACCCTAACACCAATGAGATGGTATTAGGAAGTGGGTCCTCTGGAGATGATGAAGTCATGGAAGTGGTACCCTCATGCGTGCCACTAGTGTCCTTTATAAAAGAGGTCTCCTCAGAGAGCTGCCTTGCCTCATTCCACCACTAGAGGACGCAGTAAGTAGTTGCTGTGCATGAATCAGAACATATTCATATTAAACATTAAATACTGGTACCTTGATTATGGACTTCCTTGTTTCACACATTATGAGCAATACATTTCTACTGTTTATATCTACCCCATTTAAGGTGTTTTGTTATAGCATCCTATAGTGGACTGAGAAAACTGATTCCAAGGGGTTGGTTGCCAGCCGCTGTCCTCTGTGCATAGAATTTGCTCAGAGATCTCATTAGGCGCAGGTTATAATATGCCTGGTTCTATGTACTTCCCTCCTACACATTGGACTGCATCAATTGGCGTTGTTTACAGAACCAACTGTCAAAAGAGCATAGAGTCCTTTTAACATGAGCCAGACGCCCTCCTTCTCCAGTCCCATCAGTGAATAAGCCTGTTAAGGAGAATGCAGACACTGCCTCCGCTGTGGCCTTGGGATGCCTACATAACAGATTTGAGCTTCAGTTCTATGCCACCTATAAAAAGCGTCAAGGTCATCGGGGTGTGGTAAGACAGTGAGCACGGAGACACATAGCACTAATGATGGCTGGAGCCAAACCAGTCACCGGTCAACTTCAGCAGGCGGAGTGCTGTGGCCCAGAAACTCAGAGAGCACAGGACCCAGCCCCAGCTCCTGTCACCCAGTGGCAGTATGGGCCTTAGACATGTGACCCTTTCCAGTGCCATGTCCTCAAACTGGCCATGCACACACACCACATAAACGGCATGAGATGCGCTGAACTATTAACTCCACCTGTGGGGCCTTCACATTGTTAGAACAAAGCAGCAGCAGAGCTACACAGGTGGTGACACAATCCTGTCCTCGAAAAAACCACCCGCGACTTAAGAAAAGTATCGACTATTCAAATTCTCTCAACTGAATGCATCCTAAGAAAGGTCCCGCTGTGCTGTCATGGAGAAGGAAGGATAATGCAGCTGAAAGCTGTGGACTGAGCCCTGTGATTGGCTTATGCTCATGGTCAGAGCATCGCCTACCAATTCACTTGACGGGGCCTCCTTTTAAGCTTACTTAGGAAGACTTGATAACAGAGCCGTAATTTACAGCGATGAACCCTAGGGCCTTGAAAGAATAATAAGAGTAAATCCTGGGCTTCACAGATAGGGTGGCTGGGTTTCAAACTTGTCTGAGACGTCCCCCTGTGAGTGCAGCACATTATCTCTCTGGCATGAATAAAAAGAACAAATTCTACATTAAGTAGATTTCCCTGTGTCAAAGTCACCACCCCCCTAAAAGGAGGTGCATCTCAAAGATCTGGAGCAAAGTCTTCTCCAAGGTCCCTGGTCCCAATGCCTCATGTCTCGATGCCCCCCCAGGCCTCTGCAGGCCTAAACTGACCTACACAAGCACATTCCAGGAGCATGTGACAGCAGCTGGTGCAATAGTCTTTGGAGGCTGGAATTTCTGTTCTGTAGAGTCTAGTGTGCATGGCTGCTGACATCGCACAGAGGCTCTGTACTTGTGTTTTTCCCCCATCCCAAAATACAGGGAGCATTCTGATTTACTGCTCCTCAGATGAGCACCAAGGATGAAAAGGCATCTGTGCCTTCAGCACACGTGACCATTCCCATCCGGCCTCCTGGCCACGGGCTGAGGACAGGATTGCCCACTCCACAGTACAAGGGCCCGTTAAGGACTCTGGGACTGCGTACACCCCACCTGAGCTCAAGAGGTACAGATGAGTCCTAAGTCACTGGACAGGAGGACATCGCTCAGCATCCTTAGGCATGTTTCTAAGCCGTCCCCACCCACTCTCACCTCCTAGATGGGTTGGATGCACAGAAATCCAAATGAACGCAGCATGTTTCTGACCCAGTGCCTAAGGTGACTTGGTGGCTGTGCCTTAGCCTAACCAGGACAGAGAAGGGTCAGAAGGACCCATGTTGGTCTCATTCAGACATCTACATCCAAAGTGCTTTGACAGAGTTGTTCTGGGTCTGAAAATTAGGCGCTCCAAAATTCAATTCTTGGGTTTGTTGCAGGGTCGGGGGAGGGAATTGAGGCCCATAGCCTGGCTCACAAGTAGGCTACACTCCCCTGCCCGGTCCTGAAGGAACCCATCTGACAGCACCCACACGTTGCTTTAGAAATCTGCCCACTGAGCTTTGCAATATCTGTGACTCTGTAGTTCAGAATGGGCTTGCCTCTATACCCCAAATAAGCAGGGCTAGATGAAAACTGTATTGAGCTTGGTAAACCACTGCTATTCTGCTATTCTGAGGCAAGTAGTGAAAATAATTAATAGCCCAGTTCTAGAGGACTCTGTTGCAAATTATCCCCACCCCCACTTCCTACCAACACATCCTCATGGTCCCATCTGGCTTATGGCCTTTTGGACATTTAGAAGATCCTCAGCCTTTAGCAAGGGCTGGACACAGGAGGATGCTATAAACAGATGGTTATGGCCATCTTCAAATGCCGAAGCCAGTTCTCCCATGTCGGGGCGATGAGAGCTTTGGGGAGTGGTTACACAGTGAGAGTGGAGTCTTTGTGATGAGATGAGGGTCCTTAGCAGAGAGACACAAAAGGTTGCCCTCTCTCCACTGTGGCCTTCTGTACCTGGGCACTGTGACTTTGAACTTCCCAGCCTGCAGAGCTGAGATGTAAGTATCTGTCCTTTAGCCCTTCGGTCTGCTATGTATTTGTTACAGCACCCCAAAGGGACTAAGGAAAGTGGTCTGTGGATGTTATATGCGCTGTGCACTGGAACTTAAAAATCATGGAAGGTCAGTGTTTTGGATTGAGCCCCTGCAACTGGCTCTCAGCTGGCCAGTTCAGACTAAACTGGAGTTGCCTAGGCTTAAATGCCCTGTGGCTGGAGCTTTTGAGGGCAGAGGTAGCCCACTCTTCCCCTTCTTCAATAAACAAACAGTTCTAGTCAGCCTGGGGCAGCACAAGAAAGTCCCTGTAGCTGTAGCCCTTACAGAAAAGTAACCTGAAGTCACCCAATGTTAAAGAGTTGCTTTTTTCTTCCCCACATTGTTCCGTTTCTCCCTTTTCCACTCTGGGAAAGCCAGTGTTCCACCCTTGCCTGCTGGGGGCTGTCTGCCTCGGCAGAGTGAAAGCTGCCCTGATTCGTGCATCACGAACAAACGCCAACTCAATCTAAAACTAAACTTGCTGTCACGTCATCTTCTGACAGGGGAGAAGCTGTTTGAGACCTTTTGACTCCTTTCCACTTCACTTTCCTGTCTCCCTGGAAGAAGTAAAACATGATCGAATCTAGAGAGAAGTGTACCCTGGCTCAGCCACCGTCTAGCCCTGGGGTGTTGGGCAGGCCACGTGACTTCCCTAATTTCCAGTTTCCTCATCAACCACAGAACTTAGAAGACTGAGCTCTTTCGTTTGTTGTGTTAATGAAATATAGAGCAGGCCGCATAACTTCCCTAATTTCCAGTTTCCTCATCTACCATAGAACTTAGAAGACTGAGCTTTTTTCGTTTGTTGTGTTAAATGAAATAACACATATGAATCCAGCTTCTCAAGAGACTTGGGGAAACTGTGACTTTAATTCCACAGATGCTTCCCCTACAGGTCTTGAAAGAGCCTTTGTTCCCATCACCTGTGAACTCCCACATTCTCTAACAACCCACCCCAAAACCACAAGCCTCCAGCCAGATTTCCTTCGACTTTCTTTCAAGACTGTCTGAGATGTCTGACATGAGAAGCCTAGGCTGGTGGGTTGTGTTCAGAATTATATGATGCTCCGGAACACTAAGACTGAACAGGTTTAGTGTCAATGCCAAACTCATTTAGAAGTAGGAAAAGCCAGGCTGCAGGGGGACGGATGGCTCAGAGGACCAGAGTTCAGATACCATGAAATGCTGGGTGCTCGCTCACTTGTGGTTTCAGCTCCCTGGGAATTCATAGAGAGGAACACCCAGAGCTGGCTGGCTGGTGAGGCTAACTGTCCTGGACCCTCCCTGGAAGAATGAGGTGGTAACGTGATATAGGAAGGCTCTGGACATCATCTTGGGCCTCCAAGCGCATGCGCACTGTGCACACAGACCCCTGAAATGAAGTGGAGGCAGTCTGCAGAAAAAGAAAAGGATGAAACCGGTATATAAGGGCCAGATGCCATGCATGGACAGAACGCAGCCAGCTGGCACCCCACCTACTCGGAGAACAGAGGGTTAAATGTGAGGGGTTTTGAGCTGGCTGCTAATCCTTCCTCATCTTTACACCACAGGTGTTTGGGCAGGCTACAATTTAGCACTGCCACCCCACTTCTAGCTGATCATTAGGTATTTCCTAGAATGCCACTGTCTAATGGGATCCGAACACCTCCTGGCCCTCATCTGGACAAAGGCCAAGTGGCATCATTGGGACAAACAGACCTTAGACAGAACAGATTCCAGGTGCAAGAGACACCTTGACTTCCAGAAAATATAACCCCCTATTTTAATGTTAGCTCCTGCCAGCTGCTTGGTACGTGGATCCACAGTCACTAACAAGCAAAACTCTGTGTGTATGTATTTGTGTGTGTGTGTGTGTGTGTGTGTGTGTGTGTGTGTTTATATGCCTTTTGATGTGTGTGTGGGGGGGGTGCTGGGGAGAGGACTATTCAGAGATATGTAAATAAGAAAGAAGGGAGGGAGCGAGGGAGGGGGAGGGAGGGAGAAAACAGACAAAGCTTGGCTTTTAGCAGCACTAAGAGTGAATTATAACAAGTGTTGCTTAATGCTTACGTTCCCACACACCTTTAAGAAGCACAGACAAATTATACCTTTACCCTAAAGACAGCGCCTATTAAACTGAGGCTGTCACTCGGGTGTGTCTCGTGCAGCTGATGGATGGATGGAAGGCACAAAGGACCAGAGGATGCAGATGGGGAGCAGCTATATTCTTTGAATAATCAGCCGCAGTCTCACAGACACTTGAAGTAGAGAGTGTGAAATATAAATAGCCCACTCTTGCAGGAGCTGCCTGAGAAGCCGGCAGCCAAGCACAGAGGACAGGCAAGGACAGTGCAGGAAACGATGCTATAGACAGCAACAGCTGGAAGGGCCTGAGCACCGTGTAGAAGGTGATCTCCAGCTGTGCAACGGTACAATCTCTGCCTTATGTCCCTTCTGCCTTGCTGAGGTAGACTGTGGGCAACCCACCTGCAGTCAGGGGTGGAGGACTGTGAAGCTGCCTTTCTATCAGGCTCCTGGGCAGTGTTTCTGTGGAGGCCATGCTTTGAGAACTGCTGCCCTGGACCCTCTCCACTTGCAGTGCTGTGACTGTGATCTATGGTATCCACATTTCTGCAGCTCCCCAGTTAACACTGGAGGACTCTGGGCTCAAGAGTCATTCATAGAACTTGCTTGGTGTGAAACAGTAGGCTGAGCCATTTTAAAGCTGGGAGCAGACTTTGAACTAGACTCAGAACTTAGAAGTCTACTCTAGGTACATACAATGTACCCCCTCCAAGGTCAGGGTATTTGGGTATTTGTCACACCATTCTTATTGCAATAGCTATGTGCAAGACAGGAGAGATGTCAAGTTAAAAGGCTGCAGACCAGCCACTATCTGCTCCTGCATTTATTATCCCACACTTTAATAACTTTCACAGCAAGAATTATCCAGCAAAAATAACTTCTTTGTCTCTACCCTTTGGTCCTGCAGACCCACCTGGAGCACATCTTCCCTCTACATCCCAACTGTGCCAGGCAGGGGTCTCCAAACACCCAGTGTCTGTGGAGGGCTAGGCCTGGAATTCACACCCTGCAGTGTCTGCGGAGGGCTAGCCCTAGAAATTGTGCCCCTTTTGTGTCATCACACCCCACATCTCCCTTGCTTCCTCTCCCTGTCACCTTCAGTCGTCCTTGGATTTGTGCTGTTCAGGTAAAATTGACATTCAAAATGGAAGCTGTGAAGCTTCCCATTAAATTGACACTTTCCTTATGTTTATATTTTATGCCTTATCCACCACCTAACCCAAATCCATGTCATAATTAGAACTAAAAATACCATTTAGATTTATATCTTCACTCCTAACTCAATCCTAACTGTACACAACAGCAGTTCTCAACCTGTGGATCTCAATCCCTTTGGGGATCAAATGAACTTTTCACAGGTGTCACATATCAGATAGCCTACATATCAGATATCTTCATAAAGATATTAGGAGTTGTGGAGTAGCAACAAAAATAATTTTATGGCTGGGGGTCCTCACAACATGAGGAACTGTATTAAAGGGTTACAGCATTAGAAAGGTTAAGAACCACTGGTATGTAAGTTCACTAGGTTGTATAGACTTATGGCCTGGTTAAATTGTGTATGTGATATTATTTATTTATTTGCAAGGCTTTTTATAATAAAATATAAATAACTTTGTTTCTCTTGATCTAAATTTTAAAGAGGATCTGTGTCATTCTGTGTTGCTCAGTTTGCCCTCCCCTCGCTGCAAGCCGACTACAATCTCTTTGCAGCCTTGAGCTTTTTCGTGCAGAAGCATGAAGATGACACTGATACTGAGCAGGCTACAGGGCTCACAGAATTGAGGATCTCAGGAGGACAAAACCCAGGGCAGGGCAGAGAAGGAAAGGCACTCTCCATCAGCGCTCAAAAATTAACTTCTGGGATTAGGATTTCTGCCAGCTCCCTGGGTCCCATTACTGCAACACTAGCACAAAGTCATATATGGGGGATGATTTCAATGCTGATTCTTCATTGTCAGGGTTTGTATTAAATGTAGAGGTGTATTTAAAAGACAAAAAAAGGAGCTGCCAAAACAAATTCGACATGAGCAACTTTCCCCTGGGGAAATGTCCAAACCTCAGTTCTTTTTCTTAGGAAGTTAGCTTTAAGGAGGAAGTTCTAAATCTGTCCAATATAGGTCTCACCTTGAAAACCAGAAGAGACTTAGCACAGAGCAAGCAGAACGACAAGTTGGTGCTCCACTCCACTCTGAAAGCCACGCCCTCTGAAAGCCACGCCCCCTGGAAGCCACGCCCTCCCGCCCCAAGCCCCACCTTCCCTCAGCCATACCATGATTCCATTTCAGAGGGCGTACTGCTCTCTCCTACACCCTTCTCCTCGTTCACTCAGCTACAGATCACCCTCATGTGCCAGGCCCAGTGCCCAGTACTTGTGCCACAGGGAAGAACAGATCCCAAAATCTCAGCCCACCCAGATTCCACATCTGGCTCCTTTTGGTCCACATCTGGGAGAAGGGGGAAAGCAAAGCCAGACCACCAAATGGCAGACAGAAAAGAGGGCGCTCCACCTGTGTTCCTTGTTCTTTTAATAGTATATGCATTGTGTTTATTGTTTCTCTTGTATGCTATTGTAATTTCCAACTCCATAAAATGCTATTTAAAATATTGATTACAAAGGTCCAAAACACAGGCTTGTAAATGAGGCATTTTAAAGACATGGTTTGTTTGCTTGTATTTTTCCATTAGTAATTCTTCATTTTCAGGGCTTCTATTCAGACAGTTCATACAGAAGGGTGTATGACCACAACCACAGCCAAAGTGTAGAAGCATCTTCATGATCCCCTAAGAGCCCCTTACCCACTCCACACCCCACCCCAACCCCAGAGAAGACCACTTGCTGCCTCTGTGACTCTGCCTCTTCTGTGACTCACTCACGTGACTTTTCTACGTGATGCCTTCCACTGAGTGCGTGTCAAGTCAAGATCCTATTTGTAGCACATAGCAGCGCTTAATGATTTTTTTTAATGATGAATAATATCCCGTTACCATCTACTCCATTTTCCCCATCTTAGAATTTCTATTAAGCAGAACTTCTTACAATACAGGAAGTATGGGGAAAAAAATAATTCCCACCCCCACTGTCACCATTCTGTACCTGACCAGATCCATCCCCAGTAAAGCTTCCGTCTCAGCAGCTGGTTCTCTGGCGTTGATGGCTTCGTTGGCTATGCACACCCCATGTTCATTGGCTCCCATTTCTGCCCCCCAGAGCCAGGCAGGTCTGCTTATCACTATGGCGTGGGTCCTGGGAACTTGGTCGATTGAGATGTAAGTACACTGAAAAGAAAGACAAGCAAGAAGGTGCTGTCACCTGTCAGAAACCTCTTAGTTTCCACCGTGGTACCTACACTGGACCATCAATCATTTACGGAGCTGAGGAAGTAAAGGGCCTGAACGCCCAGCCTCCAGACACCCCGGGGCAGCCCAGGGTTCCTGTGGTGAGCACCCTTCTGCTTTGGTCAAGTCGGTCTGTTGACAGCGTTTCCTCCCACACCATCACCTTCAGTCGGGTGTTGAGCTGGCCACTGCACTGCCATCTCTGCTCACTGTCACAGTCCCACATGGCCCTCAGAAAACTTCATCCTCACACGCAAACCTCCATCTTTCTCCGTGGTTGCCAGACTCTCTTAGAAACCATAGATCTCTAGCTTTGAATGAACTTTCACCCAGAAACCTGACCCAGAAAACAGGTAAGAAGATGCTGTCTAAAGCAAACAAAAAAATAGGGCTCTGAACATCTTGAAACGATGCCCCGGGGTTTGTGGGACATTTGACAGCCTATGATCTCAGCAGTGTAGAAAAGGGGACCAGAACATGATTCTACTGTTGCGCTTTCAGATGATAAGTAGTGCTCACACACACACACACACACACACACACACACACACACACACACACACACACGCTGCCCTGCCTAACCACTGGACTGTCACGTTAGGCTAGCAAAGCCACCAACAGAATAACTTTACGGAGAGGTGTCCTTCTCAGCCCCGACAGAAACAGAGCACACACTACTCCAAGAACCTGAGCCTATCTCTGAAGAAGGACAGCGCTCACTACATCAAACAACTTCTAAGGTCATTTTAACCTCCCATCCTTCTGCCAGGGTCCAGGGGTGGTGCCTTCCTATCATCCAGGAAGTCCTAAGTTTAATCTCATCATCAATCAGTCACAGTGGCACACTTCTGTAATCACAGCACTTGGACGGTGAAGGCAGAAGGATCGGAGGTTCAAAGCCCGCCCTGGCTACATAGGAAGTTCAAGGACAGCCTGGGCTATATGAGAGCCTGTTTCAGTAAGTAAGTTAATAAGCAGGACAGTAACAAAAAGAAGTAAGGGTCCTTCCTTCAAACAAAGTGTTGCGCAAAAGTTGAAACACAATAGAGGTGGCCCAGCAAATGTGGGAAGGGGCAGGAGACGATGGTGGGGACGCCGCTGGATCTGGAAAGCCACTCAGACCACACCTACTCTGCTCCCTTCTCTCCGCCCACATCATGGCTCACTCCACCCTGGGGGACTGGGCCTCAGCACTCATCACTACCTTCTGCAGGGCAGTCATCCAAGGCTATATCACGCTCTTTGCATGGTGGAAATGCCAAGCTAGCTGCGGGCTCCATCTACATTTCAAACTGGGAGCTCGAGAGAGATTTCTTTTTATCAATTCAAGACAGCTGCTCATGAACCTAGTCAGGTGTTTTTCAGGACTGCAGTAATACTTTTTCACTTGATATGTTTTTAGAAACTGAAAGTTAATTAATCTCAGAGGTTGCCAAGAACCTCTTAAGGTAAGGGTGTGTGCGCGCGCACGCATGTGTGTCAAATTGACAGTAAAACACACCCTTGAAATGTTTTCCCTGATTTAATTGCTGAAAATAATTTATTTTGAAAAATGATTCTTGAAGAACAAAGAGCTGACCCAGCAGCAGTGCTCACAACCCTATCTTTTCTCAATGGAACTGAGGTTTCCATCTTCAAAACGTACTCACTCCAAGTGTACAAAGCAAGCAGTTTGGCATCACCATGACTTCATGTGGAGTGTCCCCTGATGCCCACATATTAAAGGCTTGATCCCCAGGGTGGTACTACCGGGAGATGGTGGATCTGTCACGAGACATTTAGGGGAGTCGCCCCAGCTCTAGCAGCACCCCGCCCCTGGCAGACTAGGCTCAGCTGCCTATGCAACATGACAAAAAGAGCAGCCACGGGGGCAGGGTGGGGGGAGAGAAAAGCAAGCTAGTACATGAAGGGAAGAGTCCAGTGACCCCAACTTCATTCTCAGGTTACTGGTGATGAGCTCTAGGTCTTAATAGCGAGGGAATCTGGGTACAAGGGCCCAGGGTACATGAAATCGGGGTACAGTCGGTTGATCACAATCTCGGCTGACTCTGCAAGGATGTCTAAGAAAGATGTGTTGCTTATGGGACAAGCTGCTTCTCAGGAAACGTTCACTTCTGTTCGGGGCTTTAGCATTGCCTTGAACAGGGAGGTGGTCAGTCCTGTAGGCATGCTGTTCCTGTAACTCAAGGTAACTGCAGGTTTAAGACACTGAATGCCCTCTGTGCCTTCATCCACGGCGGGAGATAAGATAAGCCAAGCAACACAAGGCAAAATAGAAAAGACAGAGAAAATTAAATGGACCAGAGAAAGGAAATAAGCCCCTCACCCTGAGATCTTATTTGCTTTTTTGAGAGCTCAGAAACTTCAACACAGCTGGCAAAGCCAAAATTGCCTATGTGCTTTCCTAAAGGCATCTCAAACAAGAATATTCAAAACAACCAATGAGGAGGCTGGAGAGGTGACTCAGTGGTTGCGAGCACTGGGTGCTCTTTCAGAGGACCCGGGTTCAATTCCCAGCAGCCACATGGCAGCTCACAGCCGGCTCACAACTATCTCTACCTCCAGTTCCAGAATACCTGATGCTTTCTTCTGCTCTCCATGGCCGCCAGGCATGGGCATGGTGAACGGACATATATACTAGCCAAACACCTATACACACATGATAAAAATAATTAAATAACAAATGAATGTGGCACCTACTAAAAGCCCACAATGTCTGTACCCCTGAGTTCCACTGTATTTGCCCTCCTCTGTCATCATCCCTAACACCACAGCTTTAAAAATTGCACTTACAGAGAGAAATTATTGAAACAAAAAAAAGACCTACATCATTTCATATTTTCCTTTACATTTTTTAATTTTAAGCATTGCTTCATCTTTAAATCTTGCAAGTTGCATCCTTTGAGGAATGTAATGCAGAAAGCCTCCGGATCAAGCATACACGCATGTAAACCGTGACTCCCTAGAGAAGCCTGCATCTTTGCTCTTAGTTGGTTCACTGCCCGTTTCCTGTACAAATCCCGGCCTAAACACCTATTAAACTTACTAACTTCGCTTCACTCAGCCTCATCCTGAAATTCCTCTCTGTGGCATCTGTATCAAGGATCCAGCTTCACCTGAGCCGAGGCTTCCCTAGCTTTTAGTGACCGTGTCTGGATGGTTTCCTTGACATCCATTTGCAGACACACCTTGAGTGATTAGCACGACTATGTGTGTTGGTAAGCAGGAGTACAGAACAAAGTAAAAAGACAGAGAGAAAAAGGCAAATGTTTTCCCCTGGTTTTCAGATACCTGTAGGTCCAAAGGAAGAACTAATGTTTTGTGGCAAATGCTTCAAAATACTGGTCAGGAGTCTTTAAGGGGTGCAGCCCAGAGAGAGCCTTGGATCCCCAGAAGTGTTCTCAAGGGGATAATAGACTCTGGCCTCTTTCTACCTTGATCCCTGGGTCTTGATGCAAGCACTTCTCAGCCACATGCTCCTGCCAGATGTGCCACCTTCCCAGAGACCCAAGGTAATGGCGCCCAACAGTCACACCTGGAAGCCCCAAACTGTTGAGACAAAATAAATCTTTTCCCTGTGTCACTCAGCTACCCCGAGTAGCTTTATGCTGTTGCAAGACTGACTAACTCAGTCACTGCCCAAGACTCTTCACAATTCCTTCCCCAAGGGGCACAAGTGAAAAGAATGAATGAGTAGGGAAGGAATTCTTAAGTATATAGATTCATCTTGACCTTTTCTTTTTTTCTTTTTTCTTTTCTTTTTTTTTTTCTTTCTTTCTTTCTTTCTTTTTTTTTTTTTTTTTTTTTTTTTTGAGACAGGAAAAAGTTAAGATACAAAATAGTTTTGTTAATTTGTCCTTCGGTTCATTTGTACACAGTCATTTCATTTTACCGACTATTTCCAGAGCACCCACCACTTTCAAGAGAGTGGCCAGCAGCAGTCGGCATGGACCAGGACCCAGTGACCTCGTCTCAGCACCCTCTACTCAGGGGAAGTGGGATTCTTGATTTTGCAGCCATAAAGAATTTCAGGGCAGGTCAGGTTGCTGGGGTTTATTAAGAGATTTTAGCCGAGCCGGAAGCAGGGAGGCTAGTAGAGAGACACTCAAGAAAAGTGTAAGACACACTCAAGAGTGGGGTTTAGATCCTCAAGGGAGGTGCATACTTTACCGTGTCAGAAGCAGCCAGATATAGCACTGTGGCTGCTGTCAAGCCGCATCTCAAAAGGCTGCTGAGAAGCACTTTTTTTTTTCCTTTCTTTTTTCCCTAAATGGGATTATAATGTCTCTGGGGGTGTCTTCGATAGGACTTCAGCCTGGTTGAATAAAACCCCAAGACAGCACAAGGATGCCAGCACACATCCATCCGTACTGAGGCTTCTTTGAAAACTGTAGGTTACGATGGGAGGCAGGAGGAAGGCTCAGCTCAAGCCGGATATGCTCGGCTTTGCCTTAGTTATTTCTCATTGCTCTGACAAAATATCCTGACAGAAAAAGCAACCTTGGAGACAAATGGTTTATTTGGGCATGAAGTTATAAGGTAGAGCCTGTCATGACAGAACAGTGCAGGCAGCAGAAGCCTGAGGCAACTGCTCATACTGTGTCTGTCCACAGTCTGGAATCAGAGACCCATGAACGCTGCTGCCAAGTCCCTCTCCCCTTTTCACACAGTCCGGGACAGGAGCCCAGAGAATGCTGTCCGCTTATCTAATCAAGACACTCCCTCACAGGCATGGCCAGAGGCTAACCCATCCTAGATGCTCCCTCACAGGCATGGCCAGAGGCTAACCCATCCTAGACACTCCCTCACAGGCATGGCCGGAGGCTAACCCATCCTAGACACCCCCTCACAGGCATGGCCAGAGGCTAACCCATCCTAGATACACCCTCACAGGCATGGCCAGAGGCTAACCCATCCTAGATACTCCCTCACAGGCATGGCCAGAGGCTAACCCATCCTAGACACTCCGTCACAGGCATGGCCAGAGGCTAACCCATCCTAGATACTACCTCACAGGCATGGCCAGAGGGCTAACCCATCCTAGATACTACCTCACAGGCATGGCCAGAGGCTTTCTCTACTAGGTGATTCAAGATCCTATCAAATTTTATCATTGATACTAACTATCACAGTCCTCAAACATGATCCACCACTATTTTAATGTGTGTATCTGAAACATATCTGTCTAAGGGGTATTGGCACCATGTAGACCACCTTTGCAGCAAATGCTGTAAATTACCCTGAAGTTTCTGACTTTCAGCTGGCAGGCGGCTTCAATCCGACTCCCTTCTCATATCCCCTTAGTTTTTCCTTTCTCTCCTGCCTCAAGAGCATTTATGCCATGTACTGCTGGCTGACGTCATGGAGGCAGCCCCTGCTCTATGACTGGGGAGGAGAAGGAACACGCACAAATGGGGACCATCATCAGAATGACTTCAGGACACGTCACATGGGCCTGTGCATTTCATGCACATGGTTTCCTGTGACCCTCTTCTGTTAACCTTACCATGTTTCATATTCTGTTCCATATCATTGATGTCTTCGTTATATGTGTTATTTATATAACTGCTGTTGTCTCCTCTGGCTAGCATGTCAGCTCCACTAGTAAAGATGTTTCTACTGCTTAGTTTATAAACATAGTCCAAGGTTGAACTTAGTCATTACCAATGAGCTTGTTGAAGGACTTATTCAATGTGTATGACTGTGTGTCTGTGTGAATGTATATGCATCATGCGTATCCAGGGCCTGTTACTGGCAGTGGGTGTCAGATCCCCTGGAACTGGAGTTCTAGATAGTTTTAAGCTACTGTGTGGGTGCTGGGAACTGAACCCAAGTCCTCTACTAGAGCAGCAAGTGCTTAACCTCTGAGCCATCTCTCTAGCCCTGTCAATAGACTGGATGGATGGATCAATGAATGGATGGGTGGATGGATGGACGGATGGATGGGTGGACATACAGACAGATGGCTGGTAGATGGATGGACGCTTGAATGGATAGATTACAAAGGTCCCAGGGAGTATAAAAGAGAATGCATCTACTTAGCCAGAGATTATACCAAGTAGGAGACATTTGAAATAATATTAAGATGGTCTGGGCAGCAGAGATTCCAGGCCGAACTAAAGACCTGAAGATATAAAACTATGTTCAATGTGTGTCACAGTTCAAGGAGGTCCCCTCAGTAGCACTAAGGGTGCTACCTGCCACACTGCAGCACAGAACTATGAGGGCTCAGTAAGGGCTGAACGGTAAATGCATCCCACACTGAATCAGAAAGACCAGATGGTGCCTGTGGGAGTTAAAATCCATGCAGCCAGCCTGACACTCTTCAGGCCAAATTTAGATGATGAGGAAGGAAGGGGATCCCCAAGTAGCCAGATGGACCGAGTCAGTCCCTCCAAATCCACCCAGTAGGAGAGCCTCAGGGAGCCTGTAACACATGTAACATGTCCCCAGAGGCCTCTCTGTCACAGGCCACAGGAGCCATGGCCTAACAAGGGCCCTTGTGTGACAGCTACTCCAGCCTCTCTGCTCCTTTGTCAGTAAAACCCAGCTAATCACAGCCACCTCTGAGGGTGGGCCTGGGCTGGGGAGGAATAAACAACAAATTCACACAGATTGCTATTCACAGTGCCAGTGGGAAAGTACATCTCACAAAACAAGGCCCATTTACATCAGACGTGATTAGCTAGAGCCAGCCATGGCCCTGAAGAAGCCATTTCATAAATAAAATCCATGGACCGTGGCAACTGTGCTATAATAAGGGAAAGAAGAAGCAGGAAGTGAGGCGCACTGGCTTCCCTCAGGATCACAGATCTAGAAAGCATCTGAAATCTCTCATGGCAAAAGCGGGTACGTGCCCCAAGTCAAAATTCCTAGTGAAACTTACAGCAAAGCAGACAAACAAAAACAAAAAAACCCCGGATGGGAGGGATATGTCTCAGAAAGCCTCAAAGCGCTTGCCACCCAAGCATGAAGGCCTGTGTTTCTTTTCAGCACCCAAGAGAAACTCTTTGGAGCAGAGCATACCTGAAATGCCAACACTGATAAGACAGAGACAAGTCTTGCCAAGCTTGCAGACTCCATGTTCAGTGAGAAACCCTCGAAATCTTGAGCGGAAACGATTGAGGAAAATACCTCACACCAACCCCAGGTCTTCATATGTGCATGCAAACACACACACACACACACACACACACACACTGTGCACATGCACACACTGCACACACACACACACACTACATGCACATACTGCACACACACCACACACACATGACACACTCTGCACATACACATGCACACATAACTGCATACACACGCTGCACACATACACATGCTGCACACACACACACATACACACACTATACATATAAGAATCGGATGAGCAGCTTCCCCACAGCCCCACGGCCCCTCCCACTCTGCCTTCCATAAAACAATCTGTCAGTGAGTGTGACTTCAGGTGCCAAAGCCACAAGAATAGGAGGATGTCTGAGCAGGAGGGAAACTTTCCATTGTCAGCACCTGCCCATCCTGTGCTTTCATTCTTTCAGGTGGCTTCAGGGGACAGCTAGGGGGAAGGGCAAAAAAATGATGGGCTTTCCAAAGCCCTCACATACAGTGACAGACACAATCAGTGTGCAGAGCAAGCCCTCTGCTGCCTCGTGGGGCTGGATGGACACTGAAAGGCAAGCTCAGCTTCTCAGAGGCCTACGCCACCCACGTTCCACAGCACACTATTTCTGGACATGGCCCAGTGAAAGGCGAGCAGAGACTCACACAATAGGCATTTCAGCTTGTGAAAAGCGGCCATTGTATCTTTCCTACTGTACTCCGAGGGAGACCACAGCCCTGCCGCCACCAGTGGGATAGCTGATGACTCAGCCAGACTTCAAGGGCAGAAGAGAAAAGGCTGGCCTGGCCTGCTTGGGAAAGAACATTAAGAGGCTTGCATCATTAAGGCAGTGTTATCCAGATCCTTGAGGCTTAGGGCAGCAGCTTACATTAGGCCAGGGTCTCATCTGCTGTTTGACTTAGCAGTGTGTTCTACGGAAGGTGCTGAGGGCAAAGAGCGTCACCGCGTTAAGATCTCTGGGGATAGTCAGTGTGCAGGCCTGGCCTGAGGAGTGGGTTTGGGAAGGGAGGCATGCCAGAAGGAAGTCCTTGACTAGGCCACCATTTCAAAGCTGTGAGCACTGCACTTTCCCCTCAGAGCAGGTCTTAGTCTTACAGAAAGATGTGAAGGACAGGGTCGAGCCTAAGGGACAAGATCTAGCCTAGGGGACAGGGTCTAGCCTAAGGGTCAGGGTCTAGCCTAAGAGACAGGGTCTAGCCTAAGGAACAAGGTCCAGTCTAAGGGACAGGGTGTAGCCGGCCCAGTGGCCCTGAAACTCTGTTTAATTGTCCTGATGCCACAGTGTTTGTTCACCATTGTGTTCACCTTTTGTGAGAAATTATCTATAGAATTAAAATTCAGATTTTGCTCTCATACATGCATGCATGCACGTACACATGTACGCACGCGTGAAGAAGAATCCCTGGAAAGAAGCTGTGTCTGCAGAGGTAGATCAACTGATTAGAACTGCAGCACTGTGGAGGGGTTGGAATGTTACAGGTCCAGAGGCTCGTTACCTTATCTTGGGTAGTTCTAGCCCTCCAGAGCAGCCATCCCTTGCCCACATCTGTGTCAGAACTAACATCTTGTAAATAATAAATAGAAACCTCTTAGAATCTATTAGCTTAGCAGACCCCTACCTTCTCCCAACCCCCAAACTTAAGAATGTTATCAGACAGCATCCTGCGACTATAGAAACTCCTCCCCCACCCTGCTGTAACCATCTCTCTGATATACCCACCAATGTATTTAAAACTTGCCTTGATTTAGGATTGTCTTTGTTCTGTAAAACTATAAAACTTCATGGAACCGCTTCCACGCTGGAACACGGAATTTTAGGTAACCTAAATATGTATTCCCAGGCCACGGTCACTCAAAATGGCCCCAGGACAAACCGTCTCTTATTCCATTTAAGATGAGAGCTGTGGTCTTTGCCTCAAAACATCCAACAAGAATTACAGCCGCCATCTAAGCGACCCTTCTAGTGAGGCTGCTCTTCTCATAAATGCGTTCCCTGGGGAGGAAGAGAAACAATTTACCAAAAGCTCACGCTAAACCATGGAAGTTAAATAGCTTCATTAGGGCTACTGTGCCACATAGCACTCCGGGAAGAAAGGAAGGAAGAAAGGAAGGAAGGAAGGAAGGAAGAAAGAAAGAAAGAAAGAAAGAAAGAAAGAAAGAGAGAACATACATTAAAATGGACCTTCAAGAAAACAAAGGAAACCACAAACAGCAAAATAATGGAGATGGAGAATTTTTATCAAGCAGCTCTAGATTCTGTCAGGATGTGTGATGCGCCAAACCTAATTCTGCTATAAACGTTTAGTCTCCCAGGCACCAAGCATAAATATGAGCTTTACTAAAAACTCATTTTTTTTTCTGAAACAGTATTCTACTGTTGATACAATGCCTTCTAAATAGAAGATCAGGCTATTTAAGAGTAAATGTGTACACACACACACACACACACACACACACACACACACAGCACACAGCACACAGCATAACCCAGGAAGTTGTTCATCTGCTTCCTCTCCCCATCCAGGAAGAGCTGCACATGCTTGCCCTAAGACGGAGGCGAGTCATGAGATGCACGGCAATAGAACATTCCCAGAAAGCACAGAGAGCTTTCAAGGATAAATATAGATGCTCGCTTCAGTGGCACACACTCTAAGATTAGAATCACATGGAGATTAGCACAGTCCTTACACATGATAACAAAAAGAAAAAAAAAATCTTATCCATCCTGTTCTTCAACCCTAAGAAAAGTTGTTATAAACTGAAAACCCACATGGAAAAACTAAAGGATATCAAACCCAGATGTTTTAATCCTCCCGCTGCGCACTGGAACAAAAGCATTGGGTGTAATTTTAGAACTGAGAATCGCGTGCTGAGGCACCTCATTTCCTATTCTTAGTGTCTCAGACAAAGTGACGGGTCGATGGGACCGGCTGATAGGAAGATGAAGGGTGGGATGATGGAAGGAAAAGCCGTGTGGAGGGATGAGCAAGCTGTCAGGAGGCCGCGTTAGCATGCTTCGGTGAGTTCTCAAAGCAAACCTCAGGATCCGTGTGCTTGAGATAGCACGAGATGGATGTGACGTTGATTTTTTATTAAATTGTGATATTAATAAATTTTACATTGACCTCTATTTTATGTGCATGAGTGTTTGGCTTTCATGTACTTGTGTACCATGTGTGAGCCTGGTACCCATGGAGGTCAGAAGAAGGTACCAGATCCCCCGGAACTGGAGTTACGGATGGTTGTGAACCACCATGTGGTTGCTGGGAACTGAACCTGGGACCTCTGCAAGAGCAACAGGTGCTCTTAACCACCGAGCCATCTCTCCAACCCATGATTTTATTTTTAATAAGAAGCTCTTGGAGGTCTTTAGGTCTCTATGGTAAAGAGTGCCTCTATAGAAGTCTTATGATAGTGATTGTATTCATAGCAGTAAATATATAAAAGAAGTTATCATTCTGCATTTGTGACAAGAATAAAATGGAGACTGACATAACTATACGGAATTAAAGGGGGACACGGATGGCTGAAAAGCAGGCTGAGGCACAAATGCCAATGACAATCGAGGCACTAAGACCTTGTGTCAGTGACCATGACAAAATGCCTGAGGAAACGGACTCAGAAGAGGAAAGGATTGCTTTGCCTCAGGGAGGGGCCTCTCTGCTTGCTGTCTCTAAGCCTGTGGTGTAGCAGGGCATGGTGTCAGGGCACATGGAATAGTGCACAGATGCTCACATCATGGTGACCAGGAAGCAGAGACCCACTTCCTCCAACCAGGCCCCAAAAGTTTCCACTGTTTCTCAATATCACCACCAGCAGTGGACCAAGCCTTCAACACATGTGCCTTTGGAGGTCATATAAGATTTCAGGCTGTGGGTCAGCAAGGTACCTCAATAGGGAAAGGGCTTGCAGCTAAGCCTGAAGACCCGAGTTTGATCCCCTAAGACCCACACTGTTAAAGGAGAGGGGAGACTCCTACAAGCTGTCCTCGTCACATACCACACACACCATGGCCTGCTCAGTCCTTGCCCAACCCCCATCAAAAATGAATGAATGAATGAATGAATAAATGTATTTTGGAGTTACAAGGTCTCTGAGCTAGTCATAGATAGCTGTGGGAGGGGTAAAGAAAGGGGGTGGGGGTGGGGCAGGGAGTAGATCTATCCCTTTCTTAACCACACCTTGCTTCTAGCTCACAAAGGGCTTTTTTCCTGTCAGCTCATATATCTCGTAACATACTGGATTGCAGGCAGAGCAGGTACTATGATCTCCACCCAGCAAATAACAGAACTGTGTTTCAGAAGGCACTGGAAAGCAGAAGGCAGGACAAGAACACAGGACCCATCATCAGGTCAGAACTCATTATGCTGGCTTCAGGTCACTGTGTCACTTGACTCACAGCGGGAGATCACGCATAACGTGTTCCATGTCCATAGAGGAGTGACAGACTAGAAGGAAGAGAACATATTCGTACAAAGACTTTGAAGGATGCCTGGGAGTCTACCAGATAGATGGGACGAGAGAGAAACGACATTCTCAGCAATGACAGGAAGATCCAAAGAACAGACAAACACATGTTGTTTGCCTATGAAATGGCAAGAGCTCAGGGTAGCTGAGGCCTAGGGCATAAGCTGAATGGGTAACTAAGAACGATGCAGGAAAGCACAAGTGAGATGATGAAGCCCATGTCAGTATCCATCCGTCAGTTGCATCAAGTATACCAGACTGATGCAGGAGGCTGGCAACAGGGAGGGTGGGCACAAATGCCGGGTGTGTGGGAAGTCTACTTTCTGCTCAGATTATTGTATACACTTCACTGCTCTCTCTTTTTTTTTTTTTTTAAGAGAGGAAAGAAAAGAAGTGGACAGGGTGTCACGTGAGGAGAGCTCCTCACAGCACCCAGTTCAGCCATGACTGTCACTCATCCAAACACGTTGATAAGGTAGGATCCAAGACAGAGAGACATGGGTACCAGGAAGAGGAGAATAACAGAAGGAAGGCAAGGGCAGTAGGAATGAGACAGGGATGCTGGAGACAAGATGCAGTGACAGCTGTCCCAGTGCATCCTTGGATGTGGGAAGGTGGAGAGCGCCAGCCTCTGCCCTGGCTTCCAGTGTGAACTGTGTGCATACAGAGGTGTGGGCAGACAACAGAGACAAATGGGCTAGAGACCATGAGTGTGGGTTTACCTGAGGTATTATTTTTTTCCTGCCAAATACTCGTGTATGGAGGCAGCTCATAATATCAGTGCGGAACGCAGAGAAGAGGTCGGGGCATCCCAGAAAGTAACTGCTACCTATTACCAACCAGGCCTCCACCAGTGCCAGAGCTCATGACTTAAAATGCACGGCATACTGGAGTAATAACTTACTGTGGAGTAGCCAGTGAACACAACCATCCCTGCTTCCTGCGTGACTCTTGATCTGAGAGTGGAGTGCCAGTAGCTACTTAGCTTGTCCATTAAAAAAGAAAACAAAGCAGGCCTGGTGGAGCACGCCTTTAATCCCAGCACTCGGGAGGCAGAGGCAGGCGGATCGCTGTGAGTTCAAGGTCAGCCTGGTCTACAAAGTGAGTCCAGGACAGCCAAGGCTAACACAGAGAGACCCTGTCTCGAAAAAACCAAAAAAAAAAAAAAAAAAAGAAAACAAATTTTCTGAAATCCTTTTTCTTTAATTCTTTTTTTTTAACTTTAAAAAAAATTATGTGTGTTTTGTCTGTGTGTATGCCTGTGTACCACAAGCATCTCTGGTGCCTGATGAGGCCAGAAAAGGGCATCAGATCCCCTGGAACTGGAGTCGCAGATAGTTATGAGCTGCCCAGTGGGTTCTGGGATTTGAACCAGGGTTCTCTGATGAAACAGCCATGAGCCATATCTCCAGCCCTATAAAATTCTGATTTCAGACATTTTATACTATGCCTTTGTATAATATTGTAAATACTATGGTTATGTAACACATGACCCCTACACTAAATGGTATTAGCAACCATGTACTGTGTTCATAGAGTCAATGGCTCAGGCAGGTGTCTGCACACCTGCATCTGGGGCTTGATCACTAAGAGGTCTTTCATCTATGAGCTGACAGTTAATCCTGGTAGCTGACTGTCTATACTCAGGTTTTGTCCCTATGGGACCTGCCCTGTGTATACGGACTACTTTAATACCTCCATCGGGACATATGACTGAGTTTTTAGGATAGAGTCCAGAAAGATATGGACAGTCAGACAGAAGAAAAAAAAAAACCTACATCTTATTATCCAGCCCTGGAAATCACTCAGTGTCGCCACTTCTCCATGACCGGCCTCCAGCAGCGAACATGTTTACGGTTGGAGTGATCGATGCAGGGGAAGACCCTTCGCATTATAAGAAGTACGTGTTGGGTGGGAATTGGCACCCACTGCCTTTGGGGATTTACATCATCCTGTAAAAACCATGGGACTGTTTCAGTTCGTATGTCTCTGCACACAGGATGGGGCAGGGGTGTAGAACTATCCAGAAAAGCAGACAGGAGAGGGCAACCACAATTCAAGCCAGCAAGCTTCATCCATGCAGTCTGCCTCGTTCCTGAAAAAGAAAAACAATCCCCACCAAATGACACTGACCTTCACCCACTGAGGAATAGGCACTGAAATCTGACAGGCTCATCAGAGAAAGCCACACCTCTCTTCATCTGCATGAGAGTCCCACTCAAGGCTCGAGATGCAGACTAGTTAGTGGCTCAACTCAAGAAGCAAGTGGTCCTGTCGAAAGCCCTGTGGGACACAGTCCCCACCAGCCTGTACACCAGTCACACCCAGCTCTGCCTTCCCCAAACAGGCAGCGCCTCATCAGGGCCTGTTGCCTTTTGGTGCTAATGTGGACTTAAAAGACTGAAGCAGAGACAGTTGTTCTGAAAAGAAAGCACTGGACAAGTTGGTAACTGTTCCTTTAAAACCAAGCAGGATGTGAGAAAAATCATTTAGTTTTTCCCCATAAAACACTGAAGAGTATAAATGTTGAAAGAGCTTGTTCACTTATTAGCCCTGAATTTAGCATATAGCTCTAAGGTATTTTTAAAACATCTAAGTAAGAACTTACACAGAGATTTTAATTTAATAAATCTATCCATGCCTCAGTCCCCACACCAGCATCTCCACTCCATCAGGCTCAGTTGTAAAGACACCCATTATCTCCACCGCATTCAAGATGGAAGCCAACACAATTAGACAGGAAAATAATCGGAGATAGAAAAACCAAAGGACCCACCCCTACTTAGAAGCCATAACAGGACACTTGGAAACCCAAAAGAATCCATGGCAAAAGCTGACACAACTAAAAAAGCATCTGGTAAAAATAGCAGGACTTAAAATTAACATAAAATAACACAGGATCGTGAAAGTCCAATGACACACTCTAGGAACACAGAGACCCATACTGTCAAGCACTTCTGGAGGGCATGCAAAATAGTAAACCACCCACGGGAAGAAGTATGATTATATTTACCAAAAGTACATGTTTATTTAGCTTGTGGCCCAGAACCTCATTCCTAGTCATGTATCCCAAATAAATATGAAGGAATTTGAAATTAAGCATTCAAAATAGAAAATTATGAACAATCTTTAGCATGAAAGAAATAGAAATACAAAAGACAAGACACTGTGATAGATTTTTTAAAAAGGCTACTTATTCACCCAGCTCTTCTGGGAGCAGCAAAGAACTAGAAAACAACCTCAGTGTCCAGCAGCAATGTGGGGCAGCTGGCACAGCCACTGAATGTGACACTACACAATGAAGATGTCTACCCAGCGTAAACTGCATCTTCTGACCTCTGCGTGTGGAGGTTTCTCTGAGAATGTCCCCATAGGATCAGATGTTTGAATACTAGGTCCCTAGTCAGTCCCAGTGTTTGGATAAGCTTAGAGCATATGGCCTCACTAGAGGGAGTATGTCACTGAGGGTGGACTTTGGGGTTTTAAAAGCCATGCGCAATTCCCAGTGTGCTCCTGGCTTCCTGCTTTCAATTCGAGCTGTGAGCTCTCAGCTTGCTGTTCCAGTTGCCATGGCTGCCTGCTATCAGGCTTTCCCACTGTGAGGATGAAAAACTCTTATCCCTCTGGAGTCATAAACCCCCCCAAAAAACCTTTCCTTCTCTAAGTTGGCTTGGTCATGGTGTTTTATCACAGCAACAGAAAAGTAACTAATACACCCCAAAACAAATTCTGCTTGGAAAACAAACAAACAAACAAACAAACAAAGCAAAGTAGAGAAAAATCAGACCAGTTTGTGGTGTTCATTTATGATCCCCTAATCCTAGCACTTGGTGGCGTGAGGCAAGATGACTCTGAGATCAAGGCCAGTGTGGGTATATAGCAAGGCTCTGCCTTAGAAAAACAAAAGAAAAGGTGGGAGGGAGAGTATACGCAGCCGACTACTGTTAATCCAATAGGAGAGGAGTGAGGATGAACACGCATTGTGTGTGATTTATTACACACACGGCAACGTAAAGAGTTTACTTGGGGTTATAGTCTCAGAGGAATCGATGTCCAAAGTGACAAAGGAGGCACAGTGGCAGATGGCTAGAGCAGGAAACTAAGAGATGGCATCTCAGTCTCACGCAGGAAGCAAAGACAGTGGAGCAGAGTGAGGTGAGGTAGTAAGCGCAGAAAAGCCCAACACCCCCATGACGTACTTCCTCCGGCAATGCTGCTCCACTTAAAGGTTCCAAACCTCCAAAATGGCACCTACGGGGGACATTTCTCATTTAAACACCTGCAGAAGGCTAAGCAAACCAAGCCAAAACCAAACACTTCCAAAATGAGGTTACCCATGCAGAGAAAAGAAACCGAGTAAGGAGGCAAGCTAGACTTTAAAGGATCTATTGTATTTTGCAGATTTGTCTTCAGACTTATGTATTTTCCTTAGCCATAACACAAGGTCCATAGTGAACACAGTTGTTCACAGTTGTGCCCTTGTTGTTAAGGTTCTGCAAGAAAAATGGAATTAGTAGAAATGACAGGACCATTCTTCTCCAGGGAAGAAGTAGGTGGAAAGAGGCAAGGCCAGAAGATTCTAGAAGGTTTAGAAGAGCAGAGGGACCACACCTCATTACTTACCTCCACTTTGCTTTCAGCTTCATGGTCAACAGCCGGGAAATACACAACCTCCTGCACTTCATCTCTGGGCCGTGCTGAATTTTTCCCAAACACCACCAGACCATCCTTAGCTCGAGGTGGCAAAGCCACAAAACAGTAACTTGGAGGAGCGCCAGACATCCTGCAATGAGAACAGCGGTGAGGGCTATGGCCGCAGCCTGGAAAGGGGACACTCCAACTGCTGGGGCTTGACTCACACACCAGCAGCTAGTGCAGGCTAACGACTGAACTGCTGGCAGTTGACTCGGAACAGGATCCTGGCTGGCATCAGTCTGAGGAGTCTGGAGTAGAACTGCTCAGCTGCAGAGAGCACTCAGGCTTAGTCCTTTGTGGGACTGAGCAAACTCAAACTGGCAACAGGCCAACAGGGCAGCCAAAAAGAGCAGTGACATAGGAGAAAGGAAAAGGAAAAGAGGTCAACGTTCCTGCCATTGCATGCCCACACACACACACACACACACACACACACACACACACACACACACTGCAATCTGACACATGAATAAATGGTATACGGTTATTCCTTGGTATTCACAGGAGTTTGCTGCCAGGACCCACCCTGCAGAGACACTCAGGTTCCTCATTTAAAAGGGTACAGTATTTGCTTATAACCTATACATTATTTCCTGTAGAGTTTAAGTCATCTCTACATTGTTTAGAATGCCTAACACAGCGTAAATACTTATATAAATAATTCATATACTATACTGCGTGGGGAATAATAAGATGAAATAACCTGTGCGTGTTTGGTTCAGATGTAATGCCCCCATGGTGTATTTCTGACCCTCAGTTATCTGAACCCACGCATACAAAACCAGCAATGATGACGTGAGCCAACTGTCCCTCATAGAAGTCCTTTGGACGAGAGATGCACAGTGGCCACCACTGAACAGCCTTGGGCACTATGAGGAAAATGATTTCGGGCCATAGAAGGGATGGCTGCTCTTTTTAAAATAATGTTTACTGTGCTTCGGCGTACATATACGCATAATATGCCAGTACTCCGGGTGTTCCTCCACCTCTGTTGGCTCCTGGGCTGGGTTGTCCTCTTCCTTCTAGGAGCAGGTGGAATTCACACATGCCCAGCGATATAACCTTGACAGCTAAGCCCAGCTCAGTTCTCAACTTGAGTTTCCGACCCCTCTACCATGCTACCTCTCTGATGTCCCAAGGCTGATCTTCCTCAAGCCGGTCCCTTCTCGAGGTTCCAGATCTCAGGGCCCAGCTCCACCATCCACCCCGTTAGAGCGCCAAGGACTCAGAAGCCATCCTCCCTGCCTGCTTCATCATCTCCTACATCCCTCCGGAAATCAGCCATTCCTTTTCATGTCGACTGCCACCACTCTGCACCATCATCTCCAGCCAGGATCACACGGAAGACCTCCAGGAACTTCTAAAAAAAAAAAAAACCTATTTCCTGCTTCAAAACATTCTCCACACTGCTGCCAAAGCCACTTAAAAAAGGAATGCGTTCAATAATGTAATCTTTGCTTTGAATACTTTGAAAGTTGATGCCGGCTCTAAAAGCAAAGGCCTGGTGAGTAAAGTCTCATCCGCCTGTGTCCCCCTGCCTCAGTTTCACCCCTCCACTCTCACCAGCCCACAGGCATCTTTCCAGTTCTCCAACATCCCAGGGCCTTCGCTCCACCCCTACGCTTTCCCTGCTCCTTATGTGGCCCACTCAAGTTCAGTCGCCATTCTCCCCCCTGTGAGCCAGGTCACACCTCTCACAAAAACCAGTCCTTTGCATTTGAAGTGACAGCCACAGTCCAAAACACCTCTGCAATCGCCTTATTATAAACAATCCATAGTCTGTCTCTCCTTCTAAAGACCACACCAAATGAAAGTGAGGATCCCTTCTTTCAGCACATCCAGATCCACACGGTGCTTCATGCAGAGTTTTCCAATAAACAAGTGTCCCTTTCTTGTTCCCTAACATTCTCCAAACTGAAGTTTGTGGCTCCTTTGCCGTGGTGCCTCTGCACCTGGCCTGCCTGCGAGCCCTTGCCCTTAGTCTTTTTTGCATGCTGGAATCTATGTCAAAGCTGCTTTCTTTCAGGGAGAGTTCTAAGAAGAACTCTGACAGTTATTCAGCAGCCATGAGCAGTGACATACTTAGTTTGGTCTAGAATAACACATTTGTTGTTTATTAAGATATGTCTTCAGTGTCTTTAAAAAAAAATAGCCCTTGGGGGCAAGACCCATCTACAGCGGCCCCCTTCTCCAAGTCTAGCTTTAAGGACACTTGCTGAGTGCACTTTCCATCTCTGCTATCAGTTATCCAACCCAACTAAATACATTTTATTTTATCAGTCCAGAATTCAACAGAAACAGCAGCCTCTTTAAAAAAAAAAGGTCTCAATCCGTGGGGCGTGACCCCTTTGGAGATTAATCAACTCTTTCACAGGGGTTGCCTAACACCAATGGAAACACAGATAGTTACATTAAAATTCATAACATTAGCAAAATTATAGTTATAAGGTAGCAATAAAAACAATTTTAGTAGCTGAGTAGTATTCCATAGTGTAAATGTACCACAGTTTCTTTATCCATTATTTGACTGAGAGACATTTAGGTTGTTTCAGGGATGTCCCATGAAAGTATTCACTTACCAGGAGATTGGGACAGATGTGAGGACATCCTATTGGGACTCTCGGTGAGAGAAATATGGGAGAATGGGGAAATAGAAGGATCCAGAGAGTCCTAGAAATCTACAAGAACATCATGACAGGCGGATCTGGACCCAGGGGGGTCTGCTCAAACTATTATATCAAGGGCAATACATGCAGTAAACATCGAACCCCTACTCAGATCTAGCCAATGGACAAGACACTCTCCACAGTTGTGTGGAGAGTGGGGACTGACTCTGACATGATCTCTGGTGCCCCATATTTGACCACTTTCCCATGGTGGGGAGGCCTGGTGACACTCGGAGAAAGGATAAGCAGGCTACCAAGATGAGACTTGATAGATAGCCTATGGCCATATAGTTGGGGAGGAGGCCCCCCTCAGTCACAGACCTAGGGGAGGGGAATAGGATGAAAGCAGGAGGGAGGGAGGAACGGGTGGATACAAATGAGGGGAAAACAATTGAAATGTAATCTGAATAAATTAATTCAATAAATAAAAGAAAGCAATATTATGGTTGGGGGTCACCACAACATGAGTTGTTGAAGGGTCACAGTGTTAGGAAGGTTAAGAACTGCTGCTCTAGACTCAAAGCTCAGCTCTGCCAGCTACCAGCTGTGTGACCACGGACAAGCCCTTCTACCTTTCTGAGCCTGGGTTCCTCTTCTGTAAATGTTTTGTCTCAGCTCACTGGCTGCTTCTTGCAAGTGTCAAATTAAAAGACCCAAAAGACATTAGAGACTGTGTAAGTAGCAGATACCTTGGAGGTTGACTGTGAAAAACAGGGAGGCACTCGAAACATCCCCTGAGCAAGCCAGTCAGAATTGCCTAGCTACAGTCATTTACATCAGCCAGCAAGTGTTAAGAGTCAGCCATGTTTTAAAAACCACATTACAAGTTCCAAGCACATTTATAAGAGGTATTTGCAGAATACACAAAAGCCAAGGGTTTCTTAGCAAGCACCTATTCATCCAGGGCTTCCGCTTGCTCAACAAGTCAGCTGGGTAGTTAGTTGAGTCAGGTGACCATGAAGAGGCTCAGACAACAGAAGCCTGGGAGGTAGGGATTGGGGGTGGGGGTGGGGGGAAGACTGGCTTTTTCATTGGGTTTGTGGATAACCAGGAATGCTAGAAGGTACTGGAATCAATCAACCAATATCTCTCTCTCCTTCCGTCCCCAACCCCAACGTGTGTGTGTGTGTGTGTGTGTGTATAGCTAGAACTAACAAACTACCTCACAACCATTAGCTGAGCTGAGTGGTCAACTTAATTTGCCTGAGTCCCATATACTAGCCTCAGGGCTGACTCAGAAAGACTCCTGGACCAGCATGGTGACCACCAGCCTTATGCAGCTACATATATGCATGCAATAATGATTAGTGAAAACAGAGGCCATGAATTTGAAGGAGGGTACTAGGGGGAGGAAAGGGAAGAGAGAAATGTTGTAATTATCATCTCAAAGGAAAAGAAAAGCTGTATGCACACGGAATCAGACCTGACAGGATTCATTCCTTTCAGCATGCTGGGCACTGACATCCTGCATCCTTCATGCTCCAGCACCAAGTGCTTCAGTTGCTGTTCCTCATCAGAACAGGACAGCTTGAAAGAAAGCTTCCGATCCCAATTGGTATAGCATTTCAGACTATCCCACATAGTACTTTAATTAAGCCTGGAATTTCTTAACATTCAGAAACTGGACCACAAATGCTATTCTGAGCTTGTTTAACCTTTTTCCCCAATTTTATTTGGGACCCTACAAAGGTATTATTAGTCCCAAATCAGCTAGAAGAAACCTTAAGAGAACAATGCCCATTTCCCTTAAGGGGGGGTTGGGTAGGTTTTTGGTTGCTTTCTTGGGCTATATATGTTATTTTCATTAGGAGTTGGTTATAAGTTATTATTGGTCTTATTCAGAGAGAAAACAAGGTTAGACTCAGTGATGTCTCTCTCTTCCCTTATCTTTCTGTCTTAAGTTTGGAAATAGGGATTGAGAAGAAAGAAGGGGGATTATAGGACAAAAAGTAGATTATTGAATCTACTCCTCAACTTAATTGTTACTCACAAGGTTATTTTTAATTCACTGGTATAAAACTTTGTATATTGATGCAAAATAAGTTTAATTTTGATACATTGGTATAGAATTCAAATTTAAAATTAGTCTTTACACACATTATATATAATTCTACTCTAATATGAAGTATTTTACCCATACAACTCAACTACAATAAAAGGTTTACTTTGAAAGTGCTATTGCAGGCTACATAGGATAGTTAATTAATACAAGTTAATTGTTAGTTGATTAAATCAGGGTCACATCAATTACTAGCCTATTTTTATCACAAGAATATACATCTTAGGTTTAACAGATAGATATGATTCTATAGATAGATAAGTTAAAATAGTTAGATAAGGTCTTCAAAAGCCTCAGAGACCTACAAAATATGGAATTTAAAGATATTTTTATTATCTTAAAGATTATTTGACAATGAGACAGGTTAACTCCTGGCACCACCCAGCCTCCTCAAAGAAAATGATGAGCATCAAAGAACCTCCTCATGGAGATGGCTTCAAATGTGGCAAACTAGCCACTGGGCAAAATGTCCACATTTCTACCACAACAGAATTCTGCCTAAAAATGGGCAAGCTTGGGTACAAGCAGAGTTGATGGCCAAACTCTACCAAGACAGGATAAGCAAGTTCTCAATAGTTTCTGCCTCACAAATATGTCTGTCAGATATAGTAGGCCAAAAGGCTGAAGACAATGCTCTAACATTATAGAGTTTTGGGTGACTGCTCAGGCAACAAACTGTCTCTGTCGTGTTCTCGTTTGGGAAGCTGCTAACCTGCACTTCCTGTCTATTCAGATAATTAATTTTATTCCTTCTCAAATCACTGATGGGGTTGAAGACCAGATAGTTTAGTTTTACAATTAAGCTTAGCTGTTTATGGGTTAAGATGTTTTGGTGTCTAGATAGATGTTTTAAGTTTATAAAGATGAGACATGATAGATCATTTTAGATGCACCAAGATAGGTAAGATGTTTTCTTCAAGGCTGCCAAATACAAATAGCCAAAACACTATGAGTGCAACATTTATGTAATTCCTGATTGTGTCGTGGTTCTTGCTGTAGGTAGTTTACTGTATATAAGTGTAATGATATAAATATATATGCAAAAAAGAAAAACAAAGTAAAAAAGAAAACTGCACGTGTGTGAGGGGGGGAGGGGGAGACTCACTGTGATGAGGCAGTGCCATCAAGACAGCACTTTTCAACCCTATGCTGTGGTCCTCCTGTGGGCTACAGAACGGAATGTATGCATCTCAGAGTCGGGCTCAGTACTGGCATCAGCAGCTCATGTATATAGATCTAGACGCATGCGTGTGGGTACTGGACGTTCACTGTGGGGCTCAAGGGGGGGAAAAAGCCTTAAAAAAGCAGCAGGCTGAGGGGTAGGCCTGTTGAACATAGCTGCTTTGTGACAAAAGCTAATTAGGATTCTTGCCAAGTTAGCAATTCAGTTCTAATTAATGGAGCGCTCGAATTTAACTGCCATCAATGGTCCCAAGTCCACGTTGGGAACATTTGAAAGTGCATTTGTGCTCTCTAGGTTCTCTCAGCAAAATTCTTTAATTAATTATTTAATGGCCATGCACTGGAGGAGAGGGAACATTGAAAGAGAGGAAGCTGGGATAAGTAGCCCATTCAGAAATATGCAAATGCCTCGTGGCAGGTAGAGAAAGGAAGCCTGGTTATTTCTTAGCTGGCACAGTATGAAGAAATATCTAGTTTGTTTTTTCCCTCCCCCACCCCCACCCCAGAGTCCGTTATCAGTGAGTGCACCAGCAAGAAGTCTCTGTCTGTCTGGGTTGTCAGGAGTGGCTAGCCAGGTGAGGTTAATGAATGCTTGAAATGTGTTTAGTGAAACCAAGGAACTACTTTTTAAAATTAATTTAAAATTCTGCAGCCAACAGTATTCTAATGAATAAGCTCATCAGAAAAATGCACATCCAGTTACTGTGCCCAGAGTTCCAGGCCTCATATTATTTTCAGATTGCTGGACATGAACACATGATGAAATACTTTGGGGAAAGGCCCAACCTTGAAACACAAAATGTATGATGTTTCCTGTACACCTTATACACATTGCCTGACTGTAACGTTATATTTTTTAAAATATTTATTTTTTATTTATTGTATATGAGTGTTTTATCTGCAGAAGAGGGCATCAGATCACACTATAGATGGTTGTGAGCCACCATGTGGTTGCTGGGAATTGAACTCCGGACCTCTGGAAGAGCAGGCAGTACTCTAAACCACTGAGCCATCTCTCCAGCCCACGTTATATATTTTTTTAATGTACCATCTTGACTGAGCCATCATGTAAGGTCAGATGCGAAATTTTCTATTTTCGGTAGTCATGTCGGACTTGAAAAGCTGCATCCTTGCATGCATTAGTCGCTTTCCTCATTATGTGACTCAAACATGACAAGAGGAAACTTGAAGGGGAAAGGATTTATTTTGTCTCACAGTTTAAGGGGGGCACAGTCCATCGCGGAGGGAAAGGAATGCTGGCAGGAACGTGAGGCAGCTGGTCACACTGGATTCTCAGTTAGGAAACAGAGCAGACAGGAAGTACAGCCTGCTTCCACGGACTCACTTCTTCCAGCTGTGTCCCAACTTAAGGTCTATCCTCTAGGTGGGGGACCAAGCATTTAAACATATGAGTGGATATGAGATATTTCACACTCGAACCACAGTATCAGATGCGGTTTGTCCTAACTACACCTTATGATTTTAGTTCCACACAGGAACTGGAACAGCCAGACACCTACAGGCAGCAAGCAGAATGGGTAGTGCAGGGTTAGAGTGAAGGAGGGAACCAGAGCATTTACATTTACAAGATGGAAGACATCCTGGATATTGGCTACCCAACAGAGTGCATTTACTTAATGCTACCGACCTACGCAATTAGAGATGACTGCAGTGATCGCTGTATGTATATTTTACCACAATTAAAAAGTGGAAAGCAGCCGGGCGTGGTGGCGCATGCCTTTAATCCCAGCACTCGGGAGGCAGAGGCAGGCAGATCGCTGTGAGTTCGAGGCCAGCCTGGTCTACAAAGTGAGTCCAGGATGGCCAAGGCTATACAGAGAAACCCTGTCTCGAAAAACCAAAATAAATAAATAAATAAATAAATAATAAAATAAAAATAAAAAGTGGAAAGTTAAAGCCGGGTGGTGGTGGCCCATGCGTTTAATCCCAGCACTGGGGGGGGGGGGGGGCAGAGACAGGCAGATTCTGTGAGTTCGAGGCCAGCCTGGTCTACAAAGTGCGTCCAGGAGAGCCAAGGCTACACAGAGAGACCCTGTCTCGAAAAACAAAAAAACAAAAACAAAAACAAAATGGAAAGCTAAATATCTGCATGGGGCGCCCTCCTATCCCCAGTATAGCTTCAGCTCTGTTGCCATTGCTAAGCAAAGAATCCCTAGGCGTAGCCCCTAGCCCCCATGGGACCTCTCTGGGATTCATGGCTTCCTCTTGGGGCTAACACTCTCCTGGTGCTTATACAGTGCTGCTGCCTTTACCCGCACTCCCCGTGGGCCCAGTAGCAGGAGTCTGGCCTGCAGGCTCCTTCATTGGAGTCTGTGTTCCCGTAACTAGGAAACCGTTGCTGAATGTCTAGACCAGGAGGGGAAAGCTGGGCAGGAGAAAAGGGCTTTGTTCTCAAGTTCAGGGAAGAGTTATTGAAAACATGAATGCCCTGGGCCTGGGCAGGGGGTTCCTCTTGTCTGGCTGCCAAATTGCCCTGGCCCTGTATCTCTACAAAGCTAGAGTGACTCTAAACAGCAGGAAGTAGCTACGAAAAACTATGCCCCCTTTCCCCACTAACCTTCTTTCTCTCCTACCTGGTGTTGGGGGTGTTAAAAGGGGCTAGGGTGGAGAAGGGAGAAAGAGCTATAGGAAACCAAAATAAAAATACATTTTAAAAGTATGCCAACACACATGTTTAGAATTCTTATAAGGGCCAGGCATGGTGCTGTATGCCTGTAATCCAAGCACTTGGGGAGGCAGAGGCAAACGGATCTCTGTGAGTTCAAGACCAGCCTCATCTACAAATTGAGTCCAGGACAGCCGAGGCTACACGGAGAAACCTTTTTTTGAAAAAACAAAACAAAAATTCTTATAAGGCTGGAGGAAGCCCTGGGTTGGTCTGCTAGAAGCACAGATCTACTTACTCCTTGAAGACGAAATGTTGGGACAGGAAGAACAGGGCAAGGACTTGAATTTGGCTTGGAATGACCACGCACTATAGGAAAAGTAGAGACCTAGGTGCTTCTACCTTTCCTGCACTCTGCACATACCCCACCATGTGTGTGTAGGGGTGTTGGTATGTACATGTGTGTGTTACTAGGGATGTGTGTCTATGTATGTGTGTTGCTGGGGATGTGTGTGTGTGCGCATGTGTGTGCATTACTGGGGATGTGTGTGTGTGTCTGTGTCTGTGTGTTCCTGGGGATGTGTGTGTGTGCATGTGTCTATGTGTCTATGTTTGTATGTGCATTGCTGGGGATGTGTGTGTGTGTATGTGTCTATGTGTCTATGTACGTATGTGCATTACTGGGGATGTATATGTGCATGTGTCTATGTGTCTATGTATGTGTGTGCATTACTGGAGATGTGTTTATGTGTGTCTGTGTGTCTGTGTGCATGTGTGTACATTACTAGGGATGTGTGTGTGCATGTGTCTGTGTATCTATGCATGTGTGTGCATTACTGGGGATGTATGTGTGTGCATGTGTCTGCGTGCATGTGTGTCTGTGTCCGTGTGTGTGTGTGTGTGTGTGTGTGTGTGTGTGTGTGTTACTAGGGATGGGAGGCAGAAAGCACATTTTACCTCTGAGCAGCATTCCCAGCCTCTTTGCCTCAAGTTTTAAAATATCTGTCTCTATTCACCGGATGGTAAGTTCCATGAGGGCAAAGACACATGTCAAGTTTTTTTTTCCCACTGTGCACAGATGACACAATGCAGGACATCAGAACAGCCCAGATGTTCTTTCCCTGGAGGGTTCCTAAACACCTGTCCTGGAGACTGTGACCGCGTAGGTCCACACAGGAAGAGCAATCTTCACAAACTGGATGAAGCTGATCCAGTCAGTGCAGACCAGTGTATAACTGCTGTGGATCGGGTTATTTAACCTCTCTGCTCAAACAATACTATTTTTTTCTCCTTTTATGTTCGTGTTTGTTTGCTTGCTTTTCTTTATTTTTGCTCTGCTTTGGATATTTTCAGTGCAAGGAAAGAGAACACAACCACCTTCCCACCTTGGAGCAGTAAACAGCCTTAAGGGTCATCACTGCTGTTCTTCAGAAGCTCTTTCATTTTAATCTGCCTTCAGCAGCATCATTAGGCAATAGTCTCTGTCCGAGAGATGCAGGCTGCTCAAATCCACCCTTCGTGGCTAACAGAAGAGCTGGGGGTCTCTTCCTTCCCTTGGTAAGATATGGCAGCAGGAAGCTAGGACTTCACATCCCTTTGGGGCTTTAGAACTGGAATCAAACTTGATGGTGAAAAGGAAGAATGAAACCAGACTACGTAATAAAATAAAGTGAGTGTGTGTGTGTGTGTGTGTGTGTGTGTGCGCGCGCGCACACACACACATATATGAAGATGCAAAGAGCATCTATTTAAAATAAAAAACTAAAGGCCCCAGGAAATCTGCAACTGCCTGACCTAGCTGCAATTCCTGATAATTTAGACCAACACTGCACCTAATGCCTTATTCTTCCTTAAGTACAGCCACTTGCATAAGACTCAAGTAACTAATGATATGAAATTGGGCGTCAATAGGTCAGCAAAAGTTAGGAAATACATATGGGGAAACGCAACTAAAATGAAAAGTGTCCTCACAAATATGAACATAGCATCATTTAAATCATTGTTCTCTAAGAAGATGCTGAAAACCCCTAAGGAAGTGTAAAGGGAGTGGAAGAGTGCTGGGGAGTGGTGCACAGTTCACATGCTGTAGGCAACACTCTCCGCATAGTTTCTATGCAAATTTCCACGTTTCCCACATGACTATGAGAACTACGTAACAACCAAGGTTTTAAATGGAACACTTGCAACCAAAATAACTTGTTATTCGATTTACCGCAGCTAATAACTACGGCCCTATGACAGGGCAGAGACTCTGTGGGCCAGTAACTGGCGAGCTATCAGGAGCACTGCTGCTCTCTCTGAGGACTCAGGTTTCCAGGACCCACAGAGGCTCACAAACGGCTGTAACTCCAGCTACAAGGAATCCTTTGTCTGTCTCTGACGGCACTGCACGCACTTGGTGCACAGACATACGTGTAGGCAAACACGCATACACAAAACAAAATAAATAATTGTTTTTAAAAGACTTCTGAAGTGAAGGGGAAAAAAGGAATAAACTGAATTTATTGAATTCAGGAAGGAGTGGATGAACAGTTTAGGTAGGACCCAGGCCAGAGAGATTGGATAAATATGGTCATAGCAAATTGATGGTAAGGAAGATGTTCTCTGGAAAGTAATTTCCCATCTTTCAAAGTGCACAGGGGATAGGGTGAGAAATACAGCATCAGGGTGATTACTTTCACAGCTACATTAAGGCGGTTTCAGAAAGCCAGACAGACCTGCATCCTGGAGGCTGTGCTTGCCTGTATTATGTTCTTCACGTGTAACATGAGCCATGATGCCAACCTTGTACGGCTATATATATGCAGATCATTTGGAATAAAAACCCATTAAGAAAAAGACTGCCCTAAGAAGAGAGTTCTGGGGCTAAAGGAGGGAAGGTGTGTCTGAGAGCAGAGGCCTGCAGTCACTGCCGAGAGCGTGCTCCACGGGAAACACTGCAGGCAGCCGTGAAGGCCACCTCCAGGGCCCTCCCATCTCATTTCCCACACTGCTGTCACTGTGTCCACTAATTTGGCAGGTTGCTTTGAGCCCTGACCTTCCCATGCTACCATCTGTCTTCCTCTCCATCTAAACAACGCACTGTCTGTTCTAATCTCTTGCCATTTGTGTGATCTGAAACGGACCTGTAACTCTGTAACCTGGGGCTTTAGCAGAACCCTTTAATAACCCTGTCCTTATTAAAGTGGAAGCTTGCAAGTTACCTCTCACTGTAAAGCAAATGACTTAAATATCCACTTCCTACCGAAGAAACAGAATACTATAATTGCTTTATAAATAAACACAAATCCTGCTGGTGTAAAATGTGATTATTTTACAACCAGCAAAATGAATTTTAAAACTTCTTGTGATTATACATTAGTGCTGGAGCTACTTGCTAGTTCTTAACATTAGCAAATTTTTCCAATTTTATTATTTAAAAAAACTAACCTATATACTGCATGTGTATATATTAGTATTACGTGCATACAAATACTCATGTGTACACATACATGCATATAAATATAAGCATGTATCATGATATATGTGTACACAGACAGACAGGAAGGACTAGAATGTAAGTCAGAGTTGAGCATAAATGTGTAACAGAAATAGAAACCTTAAATTTCATTTTATCTGGTTATGCGGCCTTAACCTTTTTCTACAGTGAGGTCATCTTCCTTTCTTGGCACTTTGATTTTTTAAAAAATCTGATTACTTCAGTGAGTAAGAAGAACACTTTAAGATATTCCATTAAGTGTTTCAGGTCACTGGGTCCCGACTGAGCACAATCAAAAACGAGACAAAGGCCTCAAGCACATGCCCCGCTCTTGATGGCTACGTTTTAATTAGGCATTTGCACCCAGATGAGTTGCCAACATGTATTTGGCATCTAGCCACTTAACTCAGGGGAAACTGAAGCTGAGGTGTTCTCAGGGTCTTTGTCTTCAGAGGAAGGGGTGTGATGGGTGTGACCAGAGCAGAAGGTGACCCCACTTCAGCAATGACCAACCCTCTAGCTCACCACTACAGGGAGATTCGGGGTAAGAGCCCATTCAGTAAGTACGGAGGAATCACCTCAAACGCCTTCTCCACGTTCAGGTGAGGCCCTCATCTTGTCACCCTGACTGGAAGACTAAAAATTCCACCAGCGTGATGTTGGGGAGTGATGCAGGGGGATGCCGGGAGACAGGCAGAAGTGACTAACAGACCACTGTGACTCCTTACCTTCTTGGACCTCAGGGATCTCACCTGCTATAAAGGGAATGGGGGGAGGAATGTGGCCTTGGTGATGCCACCAGCAGGAACTTCAAAACTGTAGGTGGGAGGAACTGGGCGAGACAGAGAGATAGAGACAGACAGTGAGAGAAAGAGAGGGGGGAGGAAGGGAGGGAGGAGGAAGGGAAGGAGGGAGAGAGAGACAGAGAGACAGACAGAGAGCGACAGAGAGGGCGGGAGGGAGGAAAAGAGACAGACTGAGACACAGAGAGAGGGAGGGAGAGAGAAACAGAGAGACAGACAGCGACAGAGAGGGAAAGAGAGAAGGAAACAGACAGACAGACTGACTAAGACACAGAGAGAGAAAGAGAGAAGGAGGAAGGGAGGGAGGCAGGCTGAAGTGGTAGGCTGTGGCTGGCTGACCTCAGAGATGAACAATATTCTAAGATTTTATGTGGACAGAGGAGAAGCGCTGAAGGGCAGGATCTGTTCCAGTTCTTTGCTATAAAATCTAATGTTACTCAGAGCTGTTAATCCTCCCTAAATGAATCCTTGCATTCAGTGAGGCAGCAATCAACATATAAATAGGGCTTGAAGTCAGGGTGTGGTGGCACACGCCTTTAATCCCAGCACTTGGGAGGCAGAGGCAGGTGGATTTCTGTGACTTCGAGGCCAGCCTGGTCTACAAAGTGACTCCAGGACAACCAAGGCTACACAGAGAAACCCTGTCTTGAAAAACCAATCAATCAATCAATCAATCAATAAAATAAATAGGGCTTGAAGAGAATGTGTGTCCAAAATCATCTTGAGAGCATGAGGGCCCAGTGGTAGAGTGCATGCCCGGAGCCTTGTTCCAGCTCCCAGCTCACTCCCAAAATCTACACAGGAAAGGGGAGACTGACAGACAAGTCTCACCAGTGGAAACTAATGAAGCAGGTCTAGTCCTATGTGATATTAAACTATATTTCAAAGTTTCAGTATTAAGATGGTTTGGCAATGTGGAGCAGAATGGAGGGTCCTACAATGTGGCCATACACGATGATGAAATCTGTCTGGAACTGAGGTAAAGGATGTGTTAGCTTTTCTGATATCATTGACTCTGTGGGCTGTGAAAACAAAGACTACATCTGTCCAGAGCCCCGACTTGCTTCTATGTAAAATAAGCCAACAAAATTCAAGTTTTAAAGCTATTTTACAAAGTCATAAAATTACAAACATCTGGATGGATTTTTGAGATAACACTCGGTTGTTGTGATAAGATTCTGACAAAAGCAACTTTGAGGAGAAAGGGTTTACATTCTACCAACAATTCCTGGTTTTTGTCCATCACATGGGGAAGGGAGACAGGGACTCGGAGCAGGAAGTCACAGGTAGACTGCGTGTACACCTACTTCACAGCTTGATTTTCCACAGTTCAGAACGGAAAGCCAGGGAATGGCACCACCCACAGTGGGCTGGGCCTTCCCACATCAATTAAGGTACCAAGACAATCTTCCAGATCATTGCCCACAGCAAACGTGAGACTCCCTCCCCAGCTGATTCTAGGTTACGTCAAGTTGACTACTAAATCTAATTATCACAGGAAACAAGCAAAAATACATAAATAAAACCAGTAGGAAATGGGGAAAGTATTACAAACTTATTTATAATATAACTTAAAATTTATATGACAAAACTTTTAAAATATAATACTGGGAAATGCATTCGTAATATCCATCAAAAAAAAGTTAACTTTCTAATGTATAAAGAATTCTTATCAATCAATAAGAAAAACCTACTTCTAAAGAGAAAACATGTGTAGCGCACACACCTTTAATCCCAGCACTTGGGAGGAAGAGGTAGGCAGATCTCTGTGAGTTCCACGCCAGCCTGGTCTACATATTGAGTTGCAGCACAGCCAAAGCTATGCAGAAAAACCCGATCTGGAAAAACCCTTAAATAAATAAATAGTCTAGAAATACCATATCAACAAATACAAAGCCCAGATATGTATTATAAAAAAATTCTTATGATGGCTAGATCTGAGCCCAGGGATTCTGCTTGATCTAAGGCACCATCCATGGACAAAACAGGCAGTAATCATCAAACCCCTACCCAGATCTAGCCAAGGGACAGAACATTCTCCACAGCTAAGTGGAGACTGGGGACTGACTTTCACAGGATCTCTGGTGCCCCATATTTGGCCATGTCCCTTTGTTGGGGAGGCCCAATGGCACTCGGAGGAAGGATAGAGGTCTACCAAGAATAGACTTGATACCTTAGCACCATATTCAGGGGGAGGAGGTCCCCCACAGCCACCGTCATAGGGAAGGGGGATTGGGGTGAAAGTGGGAGGAAGGGAGGGTTGGGAGGATGCATGGGATGGGATAGGAAATGAGATGTAATAGGAATTATTTTTAATTTTCAATAAAAATGTGTTATTATTAAAAAAAAATTCAGCTGTACTCATAACTGAAGAACTATAACTAAAATAAGGCATTGTTTTAATATAAAAGGTTACAAAGTTTTTAAAAATTGGTAATATTCAGTCTTGACAAGAGAATGGGGAAAGTAACCGAATAATTTTGTCAAACCTAATTGATGTAATTGTAATTTAAAGCTAAAAATCACACCTTGGATAAATCCATCAATCTACACTATAATGTAAATTATTGTATTCATTTGACTATAGTTTCCCACTATTATCCAGTTCTCTGGACTAAAGGGAATAGCAGGCCCCATGCTCGGCGCTGTGCCTGCAGCTTCCTGTCTATAAGCTTCTTTATTGTGCCATCCACCTCTTTGTTGTACAACATGTGAAACAAGGACAGAAAAGAGTCAAGAAGACAGCAGGGCGGTGATGGCGCACGCCTTTAATCCCAGCACTCAGGAGGCAGAGGCAGGCAGATCTCTGTGAGTTCGAGGCCAGCCTGGTCTACAAAGCAAGTCCAGGACAATCAAGGCTACACAGAGAAACCCTGTCTCAAAAGAAAAAGAAACAGAGGTGCCGGTGCTAGGACCCAGGGACCCCAGCTTGCAGGCCAGATCTCGTAATGCACTGGGCTGCATTCCCCCAGGTGGACATGAGAACACAGCCATATTGGGATGGGCAGGTTAGACTCAGTCCTATACAGGAGCAGAAACAGTCCATCCCTGCTAACGACCGTAGCAATCTGCCAGCAGCCACTCCAGGAGCGCCAAGTGAAAGGCCACTGCGCAGTCTGCTATTCTATTTCAAAAAGTCTCATAGGGGGCAAGTTGGTGCGAGGGGGTGGGGGATGGGGGTGGGGCTCCCCTTTTCTGAGGACAAGGGGAGCAGGGTTAGGAGAAGAGGGTGGGAGTGAGGAACCCAGAGGAGAGGAGGGACAGAGCTATGATCAGGATGTAAAGTTAATATTATACATTAAAAATACATTTTAAAAAAAATGTTACTAACTCACTATTCTTCCCAGTTGTGCTTCTACGAGTTACTCAATGTTAAAATTTTAGTGTGTATTCTTTAAGGCTTTTTTTTAATAAGACCACTCTAAGTTGAAAGATTATTCTCTTAATAAATGGCTTCTCTGGCAGCATCTTCTCAACACATGCATCTTTTCAGAGTGAGGTATTCCTGGAACGCATTTCTACTAATAGTGGAAATACACTCTTAATATTTTAATTCTGTCATCATTCATATATTTTCAGATATTTAGACTATGTTTAGGACCTCAACATTCTAAGTAAAAGTAAACGCCAGTGTAAAAAAAAAGTCTCACAGGAGTGGGGCATAGCTGAGTGATGGCTTGTGCTGGAGAGCTGTTTTTTTCGGCTTGGCATAGCTTAGAATCACCTGGGAAAAGAAGTTGACTGAGGAATTAGGTTGGCCTGTGGGCATATCTGTGGAATGCCTTAACTAAACTAGTGGACGTGAGCAGATAGAGTCCAGTGTGGGTGGCACCATTCTCTAGGCAAGGGTCCCTGGCTTGTGTAAGAATGACATAATCTCTCTCTCTATCAGGCTCCTGTCCACCTCACTCCTGCAGGCCACTCCACTCCCCACCCCCTGCTACCCTCTTCTCTGTGTGATAACCTGCCCTGAAGAAGAATGGCAAAATGTCCACCCCCTCACCTCTCCACAGGACACTAACCCACACACAGAGGACCCAGAGGAAGCCCAGCTTCAATTCAGAACAGCTCTACTGTAATTCCAGCGCCGGCTTGTCAGTTTATTTTCACACGAGTGTAGATGCCTTGCCCGCTTCTGTTCCTTGGCAAGATAAATTCATTCATCTAATAGCTGCCCGCCAACACAAGACAAGCTACCGGTAAATGCATCTCCCACCTCAAAAATTTGGTTACAACTAAAGTTGTGGTTCTTACATACCTTTTTACGTACATGCAGTGTCATCACTAGAAAAGGAGAGCTGAGCCTATGGTGGACACCTTCCTGAAGTTAAACGGGCCAGGTTGGTTTACACAGCTGGCGTGGGGAAGGGGGTTGAGGGGTGGGGTGGACCATAGTCCCTTAAACACCTGAGCTTTTAATTTGTCACAGTTTGCTTTCCTTTGCTCGGATGTTCAGAACAAACCTGCTCTCCCCTTCAGACTTTGAAAGGCAGGACCTAGAATTCTAAACAGGAAAGCTACAGAAGTCTTCACAGTCAGCTGCAGCCATAGGCGTGACCTCAGTGGTCCATTGACCCGGCAATTTAGCCTCTCTGCTGTCTGTGGCAAGTTTGCTCAGTTCCTTTAAAGTCCCCCTGCTGCTGCCCCTAACCCTCAGGGATCATCGTCCTAGTCATTATCCTCAGGGCACCTGCTTTCTCACTCACTTCCTCTTTCCTAAAAGACAAGATGGCTGGCAGCCCTGCAGTGAAAAGGGAAAGAAAAGCTGCTTTATAAGAGAGGGGAGGGAAAAAATCCTGAAATGAGTCACCTTTCAAGAATTTGCAATCTGAGTGCCTGGGTGATGCTATGCTAAGTCAGCCCTTGCAGTGAAATTCGCTGTTTGGGTTCGTATGTGTGCTGTTCTCAGGCGGTATTTACACTGTACTCTGTACTCCATCCTTTATAAGGGCCACTTGTGGGCACAGAGTGTGTAAGCTGTGCGCAGTTGACTTTAAAGGAGCCTAAAGGAAATCAGATTAAATTAGAGTTTCAGCTAGGTTTTGTACCAGCTTTTGACAAGTTAGGAAAACAGCTGCAGCTCTCTCCCCAAACTTCCCATTTTCTCCCCCAGGCCCTGTAGCTTTGCTCAAATTTTACAAGTTCTGAGAACACTCAGGCCTAGACCCAGAAGAGCCGCCTTTCCTCCAGCTGACTGTCTCAGCAGCCCAAGTCAGGGGGCAGCTGCTGTTTGTTGGCTGTGGTCTGCTAGGGTTACGCCTGACCTGATTTTTCATGCTGCCATTTTGAATTAGCATAGGTTTTCTCGGCAAGGGATGCATCTTTCAGGCAGGCGTAAAGCACAGCACACACACACACACACACACACACACACACACACACACACACACACACACACCAACACCACCACCAGGAAGAGGCACTTAACAAGCTACAATTACACAGGAAAAACCATACTATTTAACAGAACCCTACCAGGTCAGCTTGGGAGACAGAAAATAGTAAGTTGCCTTAAATGCAAATACGTGTGATGGCAGTTTTATTACTAGATTGTAACCCAGTCTCTAAAACTCAAGCATCCCTCTATACTCTGCAGACCTTACTGTGGTTACTAAATAATTATACCGGGACAGAAAAAAACAAAAACAAAAACAAACCGAGGAGATAAAGGTAAAATGAGGTGCACTGTTAGCAAGGGTCCAGACACCTGCCGTGACCCCCACCCCGACTCCAATGCAGGGGTCAGGCCTGAGGGGAAGCAATGTCTGGTCCTAGTGTTCTGGCCCTTGGAGGAGACCGCAGACCCCGGGACTCTGCCCCAGCAGCTCAGGGCAGTGGCGCCGCAGGTACATTACTTGGGAAAGGAGCCAGCTCTCTCTGCTAGCGGCGCCCGTGAGCTGTGGAGCCACCGGGGAAAGCTCAGGGACACGTCCCAGGGCGTTGCAACTCGGCACCCAGGAAAAGCATCCCTGGGGTTGCAAGACTGAAAGGGGGGAGGGGGTGGAAGGATGCGGGGTGGAGGGCAGGAGCTGGTTCTGACTAGGCTGCAATAGCTTCATCCCCGCCGTCCCTGGTCTTGAGTCACGCCCAACCCAGGCCACCTTTCCTCTGATCTCCCCCTCCTCAGTCCGCAACTGGAGAGAAAGCTACCGAGTATTTGAACAGCAAGGGGAAACGCGGTGACTGCGTAGGGGACGGGCAGCTGCCTGCTCTCGGCGCTCTCCACGCAGCCTGAGGCTCACCTGCTAAGCAGCCGGCTCCAGCGGGGTCCTGCGGTGCTGATGCTGCGACAACCGAGGTGGGGGTCTTGCGGCGGCCGAGTTACAGCACCCGCATGGGGGCTGCAGCGGCAATAGCGCAGGCGACTGACAACGATCGGGTTCCCCCAGACTCCCAGCTCTCCAGCCCCCTGCTAACAGCTGGCTGGGTCACGTGACGGCAGGCCCACCCTCCGCCTCCCAGCGCTCAAGGCCCCAGGACCCGACTGTGTTGGACGTCAGAGGCCTCAAAGCCCGCCCCGCCTGGGAGGGGAGGGCAACGAGAGCCTTAAGAGCAGCAGAGGAGGCGGGTCTCAATCAAAAAGTGGCTCCCTCCGTTCTAGATTTTTTTTTTCTTGGTTGCACTCTCTCAAACGGAAGAACTAGATCTTTAAAGGAGCCAGGTCCAGCTTCCTCCTGGCAACATTTTACTGACCCTGGTGTTCGGTTGCTACTCTGGGCCTTGGCACCTCGGCTAGAATTCCCTGCAAAGATCTGCAGTCTGTTTCTGGTTGACCCATGTGTCCAAGTTGTTCCTTGATTTCTATGGATCGTGTTCATAAGCCAGAGTATGCAGCATAGTCACACTCGGTGGACCAAGGTCACACAGCAAGTAACAAAGTCAAGATTCCACACTAGGGTTAATAAACTTTTTGGAAAGAGAGGGTGATGCTCATCTCAAGGTTATTGGCAGGGCATCTGGAGTTGAGACCCAATCTACCTTGTATAGATTGGTGAAAGAAAGAAAGAAAGAAAGAAAGAAAGAAAGAAAGAAAGAAAGAAAGAAAGAAAGAAAGAAAGAAAGAAAGAAAGAAAGGGAAATACAAGCGGTAGCACCTGCTAGGGTGAGAAGACTCACAAGCATTTTCCAATTATCAGCTGAACACAAATCAAAGTTTTATAGCTTCTCCCTGGGGTTGGCAATATCTCTCAAAATAAGAACATGTGTAGACTTTCGCCTGATTCCACTTTTGAAGTTTGTCCCACAAAGGATAGGAAATGGGCATAAAATGAGCAGGAGGTCTGTAGCCATGTTACCTGTGCTAGCAACGTCTAGAACTAAACCTCAGTGTGGTGGCACACACCTGTAATCCCATCATTGCGTAGAAGAGTCAGTTGGAGGTTGGCCATGGCTACATAGTAATACCCTGTCTCAAAAAACTAAATTAAAAGATTGAATCAAATTCAGCCTATAAATTCTATGGAAGGCTATCTAGCATATTTTAAAGATGAGATCAATGTCTGTGTATTAATACCAGACTCCCAACCTAGACTAAGTAAAAGGATAAAGCAGTGATAAACTAGATATAGAACAGTGTGTGTGTGTGTGTGTGTGTGTGTGTGTGAGAGAGAGAGAGAGAGAGAGAGAGAGAGAGAGAGAGAGAGAGAGAGAGAGAGAGAGATTGGGTGTGAATGTGTGTGAGTGAGTGTGTGTGTATATGTGTGTGTGTTATATATGTTTGTCCCTTTGCAAATGTATAAACTACCTTTGGAAAGAGTCATGAGAAATTGCATCAAGAGATTCCACAAGGGAGGAGAGCTGGGTGACTGTCTGCTAGGAAAGGGGCTTGTCACCATGTCTCTTAAATCTGTGTGTACTTGTAGCTTGTCCAGTGAGTGAAATGGGACAAGGATGAGGGAGGGAGAGTAGATGCTGTAGAACAGACCCTTGGTCCACAGACTTGGAACACAAAGGCGCCTTATTGTTTATTTACTCCAGGCAAGGGACTGTAGCCTGCTGCACGTGGTTAATGAGCATCAGAAACTCCTGAAGAGCTTAACCTGGGGCCGTCTCCAGAGCTGAGTCCAGAGAACTTCCATCCTATCAAAATTTCTGGTTTTCCTTGTGCATTAAAGTTTGACAGCTGCTGTTTTAAACGTCGCCCTGATCTCCAGGGTGCATGAAGAAGCTTATTCCACGGCATTAGTAGCCCTTACTAAGCATCAATACGACTTCTTCTTTTGTCTTGCCTTGTACAGGACAGACTCTGCTGCCGCTCGAGTCACACAAATGGAAATAAGGAACAGTCCAACAGATACAGAAAATATCCAGAACTATCAGTTAAGGCTTTAATCATTGGCCTTTATCAGTCATGTGGAGTCTGGTGTGTGTAAATTACAAGGGTTCTGTGAGCTAGCCTACAGGGAAAAGTTCTCTTAAGTAACATACAATTGTTACTCGGTCAATTATAGTCCCCCTAGCATGCACAGAGGCTTGAGAGCCAGTAAATAGCAGGGCACTGTGCTTCTGCCTTATTCCACAAAAATAGGCAACTATTTCTTTTTCTCCAGAACCAAAAGGGGGAACTAGGGGTACCGTGATGATTCTGGCCTTCACACATTGTCATGAGTGACACTCATAAAATCCCCTTAGAGAGAACGCCATGGGCGCACTTTTGGTTTCATTGATAACCAGTAAGATGAAAATAAGATTATTTGGAAACTACAAAATATGCAATCCTAATACTTGTTCCTGCATATTACCTTTCTTCCCCACAATAAAAATCTTGGGGGAATTAAAGATAACGTAAGTAAATGAAGAAATATTTTCATTTATTAGGAAACTCAACTTAAGATGGAAATTTTCTCTGAATCATCTACATATTAAACTTAATGTCAGTCAAGATTTTAAAAATAGAAACTGACAAGCAGATTCTGAAATTTACTGGGAAGCACAAGGTGCCTAGAACACCCAGAACAAGTGTTGAAAGAAAGCAAAATTAAGAGACTTAAGCCCATTTACTTTAAGACTCGCTATAAAGCTACACAAACCAAGAGAATGCAGGGTTGACATAAGATACGTACATGGAGCAATATAGCTAAAACAGACTCCCATTTCCACCACCAACAGCAGCAAAGTAACTCAGTGGGAATAATCAAATAGTATTGAGGAACCAAATACTCACATCTAAATTTTTAAAAGACCTTTTCTTACCCATTCACAGAAATGAAACGCAAGTGGGCCAGAGCCCTAAACATAAATCTAATGCTATGGATCTCCACATCCAAAGGCAGATGAACATTTTTGCCCTCTTTATGTAGTATGCCTTAGAAAGAAGAAGAATGCAGCCATAGAGGTGAGTAAAGTCCTGCACCTCCCAGGATAAACTTCAACAGAAAGTAAGCGAAGCATCTAACTTATAAAAAGAAGTGTGGAGGGCGGGGTGGTGGAGAAAACATACTAGTCAATAAAAACAAACTAACACTGAAAGAACTCATGTGGTTACCATGTAAAGAACTTTAAAACCACTATTAGAATATTATGGATATATTTAGGAATTTGAAAGAAAAGACAAAATCTGAGAGGAATGGGTGATGTAAAAAAGAACCAAGCAGAATACTCTACCCTTGTTTCTTTAAATGCACAGACGTGAAGCTGGAGGACACAGAGACTGTCTAGTACGCATGCATTTGTTGCCTGTGCTATTTGGGAAGGTTATAAACAGACAAGTACACTGATCCAGTGTATTGGGAAATGTTAACAACTTTAAAAGCTGATCAGCAGTGAAGAGGATCCAAACAGACTATTTAAAATGACCCCTCATGATTTGACCTTTTCTTATAAAAACAAAACAAAACAAAAAACCCAAACAAACAAACCAAAAAACCACACTATGCTCTGATTTTAATGGCTTTGAAATACAGGCAAGTTAGAAACACACTTACATGTAGGGGTCTTTTCTGCTCAGTGCTTCCTTTATGAATAAATAGCAGAGGGGAGAAAAATAAACCTGTCACTGTGCAAATCTCATGGGATGAGTTGGACAATTTAATGGGAAGGCAGCACTTATGTGCAGGCAAGGAAGCCTCACAATTGCCCTGTAAGTATGCTTAGAGGACTCAAAGGGAGGAGCTGACAGTGAAGGCAGGGAAAGATGCGAAGGAACAGCAAGATTCATCAGCCACCCATCTTCGTCCTACCACCACCATGCTTAGAAGGTTGCCATAGTAACAGACCTTTAAAATGCCCTCGAGGCAATTTACAGAATTACTGTGCATGCTGGATATAGGGAACACAAGGCATTTGTTGTTAAACTCTATTTTTAATTACATTTAGGTCTTAAATAATCCATCGAGCCTTTTAGATGTAAATTGCATTGGGCAAAGAAACACATTTTAACTAATAGTTCATAATTAATTTATGAGCAAATACAGTTTATAATATGAACAAAATATAGCTTATAAATACTCTGGAATTAGTTTTTAAAAAAACAACTACTATCTGCTTCATCTTTAGGCATTGCATTGGTTTCTTTTTGTTGCTGTGACAAAACACCATGACGAAAGGCGACTTAAGGAAGAAAGGGTTTACTTGACCTTAGTGTTTCAGAATAAGAGTTTATAATGGGGGGAGGGGAGAGGGGGCGTGGCAACAGGTGCCTGGAACAGGAAGCTGAGAGATCACATCACTTACACGCAGGAAACAAAGAGAGCAAACAAGAAGCGGAGTAGCACCATAAACTCCCAGAACCCCACCCCTGTGAGGAGCAGAAGTCCTGAGTGAGTAAAGTCCTCACTGAATATGTACGGACGACATGGGCACAGCCGGGACATGGACCACCGCATGAGATCCAGGGGAAATTGTCAAAGCCTTTACCCATATGGGCCAGGCTCCTCCCTCTGGTCCAAGCAGAAGACTAACCAGTGTGTAGACAAAAACTAGCAACTTCAGATTCTTCCTTCTGGATGTTTACAGGCTGAGACCCTGAGACTGCTCACCTACAGGAGACCTCGTACCAAGACCAGCTAACCCCTCCCCTGTGTGGAACGCCATAAACACACCGAGGCCCTTGGTTGCAGAAGCAGTAGGCAAGGCTCCACCCAGCGCTCACTGACCTCTTGACTCCATCTTTTCATGTCTGTCCATCATTTCTTCATTGCTTCACAGGTCCTGTCTGGATTCCAACATCCAAGCCACGTTGTACGCAGGCACATCCTCAGTGATGTACTGCCTCCAGCAAGGCTCTACCCTCTTAATGGTCCACAGCCGGCCCAAGCCGCGCCACCAACTGGGGGCCACATGTTAAAATATGTGAACCTGTCAGAGATAAGTCTCATTCAAACCACCAGAGAAGTCATTCGTGAATATCCCCAATTACGCAGATATTTTGAAGAGATGCTGCTGAAACTTCATCTTCCAATGATCAAAACCCAGTCAAACTTCAAATCAGATTTGGAGTTTGACCCTCCCTTGCTAGCATAAAATAGATCCCAGCCCTGGTTTTTGTTTTTGTTTTTGTTTTTGTTTTTCATATTTCTATATGTGGAAATGGTCCATCTTGTATCATGTGCAGTTTAAAAATAAAATTTGTTTTTAATATTCTAGTAATGCTAGAAATATGTAAAATTTTATTTGTTTTTATTTTATGTGTATAAGTATCTTAACTTCATGTATATATGTATACCACGTGAGTGCCTGATGCTCTTGGAGGCCGGGAGAGGGTGTCTGATCCCTTGTAACTGAGAGTTGCATGTGGTTAGAATTGGTCATGTGGGTGCTCGGACTCAAACCTGGGTCCTGTGGAAGAGCAGTTAACTGCTGAGCCGGTGCTCCGGCCCCTGAAACTATTTTTAATAGTTAAAGTGTACCAAGTGCTTCCCAGTGTGAATGTTCTACGTGCAATTTTAACACTGCTCGCTTATGAGTCACTTTACATGGGAATTACTAGTAGGTATTTCCCCATTCTTCAGAAAACCAAACAGTTGGTCTAAATTGCTGTAGGAATTTTGGCTTAACTAAAGGGACACTTATTTCTTTCTATGAGTGATTAAATAATGATTCTCTTATTGAGAGAACTGAGAAATTTGTCTAACATTAGAAAAAGAATTCTGTTTGAGGCTGGAGAGATGACTCAACACTTAAGAGCACACTGGCTGCTCTGCTGGAGGTCCTAGGTTCAATTCCCAGCAACCACGGTGGCTCACCACCATCTATAATAGGCTCTAATGCCCTCTTCTGCTGTGTATGAAGACAGCATACTCATATACATAAAATAGTCTTGAAAGAAAGAAAGTTTTGAAAAAATTTTGTTTGAGCACGCCTCAATTTTCTAAAACCAAAAATCCTAATGGTTTCACTTAATATCATGTCAAATGAATTGCCTGGCTCTCTTAGAACTGGGAATAATGCAGACTTATAGAAATATTTTAGTTTATAAATTCCTTGTTACTCTTCACCTTCCTTTTCATTGCCTGCCGTCTACTCTGAATACAAGCCTAGACCCAGGCTTTCACTATTCATGCTGTGCCCATATCCCATGGGTACTAGTGCTTCTTATATGCACACTCTGGCATTTCAAATGTGTAATGTGGCTTATTCCTTAGGGCTGGGATTCAGAGCTAGTTCACCTTTGAATTTCAAACCCTTATTGTAAAATAAAATTTAAAATAGAAATTCCTGTCGATTGAGTTTATTAGATGATATAACCTTACTTTGAATAGAAAGAAAGGGTTGGATTTTAAGAATCACTGACATGGTTGAAATCCATAGAAAGAGTGGACTGCGGGGTGCTTAGGCCTGGAGAATCCTGCAAACGCGGGAAGGAGCTGCAGATCACATGAAGCTTTGTTTTCCAGGCAGTAAAACGAAACGTTCTACAACTGGGTTGAAGGCTATAGAGTCATGTGACTATCCTCAACTTGATTGGACTATTGAAAGCTCACAGGCAGGATGGCAGTACTCACTTCTACTCCCATACGTGAGACATACAAACTGGAAGATCATGATTTCAAAGCCTGTGAGCTATGTAGCAAGACACGGAGGAAGCAGGGGCGGGAGCGGGGTGGGGGCGGGGGCGGGGAGAGCTGGTTTAATGGCTACTCGCGTGGCCACGAGTGTGGCGCTGTCCACGGAACTTGGCTAACCCACCAGGCCTGCATCATTGAAGCCACTGACTCCTGTTCTCTAGCGGCCACCCCTCCCCTCCCACACCCCACACTACTAACTCTCCTGGATGGGAGGAAGAGCGGGGATTGATGAGAGTGAGATGGGTAAGAGGGTGGTAGAGGGATGAGTGTGACCAGAATGCATCATGAAATTGCCAAGTTAATTAAATAAAACAAGGACTGTTGTGCAATGTGCCCAGCATTGAAGGAAAAGTTATTGCACTTCATATTAACTTTACTAAAAATAACTCAACTCTCCAAACAAAGAGATATTAGAAACCCAACAAACATCGCCTAGCTCTGAGGAAATAAACCACAGAGTTAATAGCTTTGGAGATATTATTGCCATGGCAATGAAATGTTAGGGGAAAAAATGCAAGCAGAGTTGATTTACTCCTCAGTCTTCATGTAAGAATCAATTGACTTCAGCAAGGTGCTCAATTCTCTTTAAAGACTAAGACACAAGGCAGAAAGCCTTGGCTACTACCACAGGGGGCAAGAAAAAAAAAGTAGGGCATCTATACCTTATGAAACTCAGCCAAAATAGTACAGGGAAGAGAAAAAAACTTTAGTGGATATGCTCAAAGGAGCCATTGACAGGAGAAGAACTAACACTGATCCTTTGGACAATTGGCTATTACAGATGAGAATTTCATTGCACAATCTTTTAACAGTTTCTCTGAATGTGAATTATTATCTCACTTAAAGGGAAATCTTATATTTGTACAGTTTTTTCTTCCAGTTATTCTATATAGTTTAGTCACGTGTGTGTGTGTGTGTGTGTGTGTGTGTGTGTGTGTGTGTGTATGTTGGGGGCTGTATCTGCCCATGTGTACCAGCATGGAGAACAGAGGTCAATTTTGGGTCTTTCATGATAGCACTCCACTTTACTATTTGCTTGTTTTCTTGAAACGCAGTCTCTCTCTTTTGGGTAGGCTGGCTGGGCAGCAAGCCCTTGGCCTCTGCCGGTCTCTGCCTTCTCTTAATGCTGCAATAGCTGCACACATGACACTGCACCTTTACACGGATGTTGGAGAGCCAGACTCAGGTCATTATGCTTGCACATCAAGGTCTTACCCACTGAGCCATCTCCCTGTCCCCATAAATTTTCTTATTGACGTAACTAAATTTAGCTAATGATGGCCACCTGGAAATCACCTTAAACAGATCACATTTGGCAGAAAAATAACTGCATAACAATTCCAGAAGACACATGATCACAGAGAAGGAGCCACAAATACAAAGTGGACCCTTATATTCCAGTCTCCTAATCAGGGACGAAAACCAGGCTCAGGGTTGCACCATACAAGAATAGCACCTACAATGCAGGCGTGGTTGTGCATGCCTGTAATCCCAGCACTCAGGAGGCAGAGGCAGGCAGAGTTCTGAGAGTTCGAGACCAGCCTGGTCTACAAAGTGAGTCCAGGACAGCCAAGGCTACACAGAGAGAATCTGTCTCAAAAAACCAACCCCCCAAAAAAAACTCAAAACAAAACAAAAGAATAGAGCCAACAATAAATGAGGATGCTATATAAGGAAGTGAGAACTTACCACAAAAGCTAAGTTACCTTACCTCCTCCTTTGTGACAATGAAACTGGCCTTTGTTTCAAATTGTGCTCACACTCATTTTCCCCGAGTGTTTATTGAAGAAATTATGTTTCCTACTACAGGTTGGAATTTTTAATTAATGAAATGACTTGTAAGATCCCAGAAATCCCCTTGGGGGGCATAATTTAGCCATCACCAGGGTAGGGGATAATTTAGTTGTTACCAGAGAGTAGCAGGAGCCCATTTACTTCCATCTGGATTGCTGGGAAAAGCCTCAGCAAAGGTTTTATGTCATTTCTCTGCAGATCATAAAACAAAACTGATGTTAGCCTAGCTTCCAGGCACTTAAGGTTGGTTTATATATTATTGGCTGACTCAGTGCACCAAAGCCATCCATTTTACAGCAGAAGTTTTACCAGCAGCACAGGAACAGAGAGAACTGGTTAGCAAAGATGCCCCAGGTTGATTGCCAAGCCTTGCAGAGCGGTCAGTCTTCCAAGTGGTTTTAATGCTTTCTTTAACAATAACCTAAGTAAATAAAAAAGGAGCCACACCCTGCAGTACAGATCAGGCCAAGGGAGGGAAGTTATTGTTGGCATCACAAGGAAATCAAGCGCTGCCAGCAGCATAATTTATGTGTCATTAAAACACAGAAATATAGGCTAAGAACGGAACGATAGATTTTAAGGAACACAAGGAATTTTAACTGTATAATAAGGACACACTTTCAGAGAGAGGGAATTGTGTACTAAAGAGACTATTCAATTATTATATTTGGCATAAAGTGCAATGCGTGTTTCACATTATAGGTTGGGCATCCTTTACTGAAATGCTTGAGATCTAAAGTATTTCATATTTCACAAGTTGTTGTAAAGGGGCTGGGGAGGTGGCTCGGTGGTTAAGTGCATTGGCTGCTCTTCCAGAGAAGCCAGGTTTAGTTGCCAACACCCACATGGTTGGTGGCTTACAAGCCTCTGTAACTCCAACTCCAATTTTTGGAGATCTGGTGACCTCTTCTGGCCTCTGAGGACACCAGGCACAGCCTTGGTACACAGACACACATGCAGGCAAAACACCTATACATGTAAAATAAAAATAAATCTTTTTTTTTTATTCCAAAGTCTTTACCAGTACAGCATCCTTAACCTGAAAAGCCAAACCCAAAATGTTCCACGTCCTAAACATTTCAGCACCATAGTACATATTCATACACACACATGCACACAGATGTGCACATATACACTCCACATTAAGAAAATAATCCATTTTTCTATTAACCTGACTATTCATTCTTCTAAAGATGTGGTCTGTACATAATTTCAAAAAGAATGTTAAAGAATATTTTCAGGAAAGCTACAGCTTGCAATTCTCTCCTTATAGAGAACATGCTGGAAAAAAAACTAATTTTCTGGTTTGTCTTTTTTTGTTTGGTTTTTTTCTGATTATCTATTTTTTGCTCTAGAAATTTGGAACATATTTTTTTTTTTTAACTCTGGGAAAATAGTAACTCCGCATAGCTTGTCCTTTTAGCTATTTGTTGATTCTCAGGACAACGATCTGCACACTGCTTTCTAAATATAAGAAAAAAATATTTCTAGCAGGGAAAAATCTAATCTACATTCAAGAGCAGGAGCCTGGTGAAGTTCTCTGTCTCTAATTGGTGTTTGTGGATTTTCTTCATTGAGATCAGCTAGCAAGGGGGTTAAACACAAATCCAGATAAGGAGAGGAGTCAGCAAGGCCCACTGTCCTGGGACTCACTCTGTTGACAAGGCTGGTCTTGAAATCACAGATATTCATCTGCCTCTGCCTCCCGAGTGCTGGGATTAAAGCGTGCACCACCACCGCCGCCTAACTGATGCCCTTCTTTAAAATATGGGTACCATGTATGATTATGACGTGCACTAAAGGAAGGAAACACTGTTAGATTCCTGCCACCTGTAGGATCCAAGGTTGCCTCTCATTGAACTGAGCTCTGAAACCAGGCTCAGTAGTCTTTCTGCAGTTCTGAAGCAAGGAACTTGAGGGAGCAGGAGCAAAGAGGAAAGATTAAAAAAAAAATCGTATCTTGTGACTATGGTGTTTCCAGAGTTTGAACGCAGAACCTTGCACGTTCCAGGCTAGCAATCTACTGCTCACCTACCCATCCATCCACCTCCTCCCAATACGGAGGAAAGAGAATGCCCATCAAAGACTCCACGCTCACATTGTTATATGTGTTAGAGTTTGTGGACTTTGTGCTACTAAAGGGAATGCAGAAATCATATTCATAAGAACACTAGACAGACAGAGAGGGAATGCTGCTAAAATTCCTTCCCTTGGGGAAAGACATACAGAGCATCCACTCCTCCTCCTAAAGTCCCAAGGGCAAACAAAGTGAGGTATAAGCTCATCAAGGTCTACCTAGGTACCAGTGAGTTTATCAGGCTGGTTTACAAAGCAATGGGTGAAGGGTCGCAGGTAAGGGCATGGGTGACCTTAAGCAGCCACACTGGAAGGTGTGCACGCAGAAGGGACGATGGCTTCTACAAGCTACATAGAGGAAGCCACCTCCTTTCATCCTTCCCAACCTCTCTCTTCCAGCCCCTCCCAGAGACCCCAAGGCCACAATCAGTTAGGTTAGAATTGCATACAACTGGTTGGGAGAGGGAGCACGGGAAGGTCCCATGGTCCTCCTGCTCCATCCATCCATAAAAGAAAGTAGTCAGCAGAACTAGCTGTGGTGATCTTTGTGGTCAGGCTCAGAGGGACTCCTGAAGATAGTTTGGCAATCTACTTCTTTGAAGTAGTTTGGTGGCAGGACGGTGTTGTACAAGGCACGGTATAAGTTTTTGGCTAGGCATGCACAGCTAAAGTTATGGCTGACAATTAAGATTGCAATTCAAGCTAAAGCAGGTAATTTTTTTTTTTAAAAAATCAAAGCAAAAAGTCCCTTTTTCAAAAATGCTTTTTAAACTTTGTATTGGCTCTTTGTGACTTCCACATCATGCACCCCAACCCACTCAACTCCTTTTCCTTCCATATCTTCCGTCTTGCAACCATCCCACAAAAGAAAACAAAAATGGGAAAAAAAAATCTTGCCCTGCAAGCTGGTGTATCACATAGCATCCACCCTCCACTCTTGCAACATGACCCCAAAAGAAAACAATAAGGAAAGAAAGAAAGAAAGAAAGAAAGAAAGAAAGAAAGAAAGAAAGAAGAAGAGAAAGAAGGAAGGAAAGGACAAAAGAAAGCTATCTCACCATGGAAGCTGCAGTGTGTCACACAGTGTATCTTTTTGCCCAAACAACTTTACTTACAAATGTTCATTTCAAAAAAGGTCTGGTTCGAGACCTCTGGCTTCCGCTACACCATCAGTACCTGATCCTCACTGGGACGCCTCCTCTTGGATATCCTGTTGTTGTCCTGTGTCATGGAGATCCTGTAGCTTCGGTTCTGTGGGACTGGCCCCTTCACATGCTCCAGCAGTTCACAGATGGTGTAAATGTTGGGGGTGGGCCAGCTCAAAATCTGGGCCTGGGTAGTAGCGGAGTTGGTTAGCCCAACACTCTCCTGGGCCTGCACCACCGGGGCCAGCTCTCCCACTTTGCTCAGGTGAGGGGTGTGGCAGCTGGCAACAGACAGACCCACTAGGCTGGCTCTCCCATGCCCACACCACCAGGGCCAGGTCTCTAGCACTGCCTAGGCAAAGGTGCAGGGCTCTCCTGAGTGTTGCAGCTAGGGAGGGGTGGGGACAGCTCTCTCTCTTGCCACAGGTGGCAAGGGGCAGGGCCAGCTCTCACTGGCTCATGGTGGGGGAGGGGGTGTTGAGGGGTGATCTCCTGAGTGCTACAGCCAGTGAGGGGCAGGGCCAGCTCTGCACAGCCCTCAGGCGTCAGGGACATTGGCATGGCCTTGGGCAGTAAGGTGGGCCACGGACATAGACAAAGACCACCACTGCTGCAGGACCATGCATACAGACATGGCCCTCTATCTCAGCATGGGCCAGGTCATCATCATATGGCCATCAGCAGCAGCACAGGTTGCTCACCTCAGGCTGTTCCTCACTACTCTCACATCTCCAGTTCTGCCTCCCTTAATGGTAGACAAACCCTTCTGCTTCTCTTTCCCTCCCATCGCTCTACCATATTCTTGCTCATCGTAGTGGTGCCAGAGCCTTTGGGTGTCTTCTGCCTATGTAGTGGCAGGCTAGGGGGATGAAGCTGAGGAGCCAAAAAGACCACTTTCAACTGCTCTGTATCTCTGGAAAAGAAGTTATTTTCCCCCAGGGTTTTCATGACAGTGCTAATTAAAAAATAAAATAAAATGTGAAAGGAATTTCCCCTCCCAAAACATGTCATCAAATCAGCTCCCCCTCCTCCAAATTTTCAAACACCAAGAATCTCTCAGCTCCCAGCCCCTAACTACACACACACACACACACACACACACACACACACACACACACCACCCCCCACACTGTTCAGTTCTGTAGAGCAGAAGCAAGCAGAACTCTAAACAGGACCTGAAAAAGTACAGTTCATTTGCACAGGAAAAAAATCCAAACAGTTAACCGCTTCATCTGAGGCAGAAATCATTGTTTCTTGTTATTTGTGCGAACCCAGCATTCTGTGTAACCACATAAGGCATTTGATGACACTGATTTCCTCAATAGGCAGAAATCATGTCCACCTGCTTCTCACACAATAAAATGACAAATGTAAGCAACAGTGGCAGCGCCCACCCTCCTCTCTTGCCCTACCCATAAGCCCTGTGTGAAATTCACTACCAACCACTGTCCTTAATGCTGAAGATTTACTGCCAATTGGAAGCAACATCTTTCTGGACAAACCACAATAGATCAGGTGCTCAGAGACCTGCCCATCACTCTGTCCATCTTCCGCTACTGTCCACCTTTGGCACTCTGTCATGAAACCTAGAATACAATTTGAGAGGAACCATGGGTGTGGGTCATGGCTTAGCATGCAGAGGGCTCAATCCTCAGCATTGGGGTGGGGTGGGGGGCTGCAAAGCTGCTTTAATCTTGTCCTTTTTTCATAAAATCAGGTTTGAGGGGATGAATGAGGGTGAGCACCTGCCCTGAACATCTGGGCTTCTAAAAGTTCAGCTCCCCAGAACCCACATTTTAAAAAAAAGGTGAGCAAAGTGGCTTACTTATGTCTAACCCCGCTGCATGGGAGGCAGACACTGGAACCCCTGGAGCAAGCTGGCTAGCCAAAACGAAGAGCTTCAGGTTTATCAAGACCGTGCCTCCAAGCATTCGGGGGACAAATCCAGGAAGACGCATGCACTGCACACACATCTGTGCCCCCACATATGTGAAAACACACACACAAACACCACACACATGTACATGTGTGAAACATTTTTCACAAATAAACTTTATTTTCAAAAAGAGTATCACAATAGACATAGAAATGTAAATATGACACATAGAATAGTTACGAGTCAAATTACATATGTGTGAAGTCACAGTTGGTGTTTGGTTATTCCCACTAATGGGAGGGTGCAAAGGTAAAAAAAAAAAGGCAGATGGCTAAAGGAACCATTATCTATGTGTTTGTCTCCCTTTCACACATCTAACATAGGTTAAGCTGAGAACTGGTATAAATTCATGTGATTGAATAATCAAGATTCTATCTCCTTCCTTGCTCCAGCACAGATGGTGGTAGCAGCCTTGGTGCAAAGCAGCCTTCAAGATACACCACTGTCTGTCCATGACACTCACAAGCCTTCTCACAACCTCCCCAGGTTCAGAAAAATGCCAGCGGTGACAAACATTTTACAGTTATACCCAATATCCTCAAGAGCAGGTCTTAAGAGTATATTCTTCCCGTTAACATGTTTTGGTGAGGAAAAAGTCAATGCATAATTAATGAAGCAATCTAATTTCTACAAACAGAAAGTGACAGGAATGGGAGAAATACGACATACACGGGAGCCCTCTCTCACTGGTCGCTGGGAGGGCGGCTGAGGCAATTCAAAGCTAAGGCGAAGACTATTCTGTAAAAACAGACCTTCCTGAATCTTCAGGAGAGGTGTGATTGGTCAGGAAGAGACAGAGACTGTCTGTAGAGGAAAATACGCTCAAGGAAATGGGGCCCAAGAGATACATGCAAACTCGCTGCTTCTCCATTAGCAGGGAAGTGAAGACTGACCTCTCGGGGACTGAAGATGCTTTGCAGCCTAACCACCAAGGCTGGGCTTGTGTGTCAATCTCAGAACAGCCCTTCTCAGTGACAAAGAACTGCCATAAGGCCCAGCAGCTTCCCATGGCTGTCAGAACAGCACCGCTCAGGCAAAGCATACTTAGTACATTTTTATAATCCTCAATAGAGAACTGGGAGTTTAAGATAAAAGCCAATTTGATTAAAATCAATTTAAAAATAGAATTAGTAGGCATTTACGGAAGCCAATTTGACATAGGATGATAAAATTCAATTTTCAAGTACACGATAAATAAGTATTGATGGGCCGTTGTTATTGGTTGGCCTCATTTTTGGGGAGTCAGAAGTGGGGAAAGTCTAGTTGACATGCTAAATTTTCTCAAGATTCAGTGTTACTGCAGGTAATATACACTAGCTGTAAATGTTATTTATTGAAAAACCAGAAGGCTAACCTGATAATCTTGAAAGTAAACACTCTTATCTATAACTCTCTGTCTTGCCTACCATATTTTGATGCACCGATTACAAGGAAACAAACACACAAATTATTTGCTGGCCTTATTTTAATAGGTCATTAGACACTAGGAAGTCTCTGCAGAATGTGTCAATGTGCACCTGTTCATGAGTTGCTAACTCCATTATTCACCCAGCACTGCCTATCTCCACAGTGAGGCCAACGCGTCTAAGGAATGACGCCCACCATATGCCCCCTGCCTTCAAGCAGGGACTCCAAGGCAGGTAAAGAAAAAAAACTACTTCATCCAACAACTATAGCATGAAAATGGCAAGCCCTGGACTTTTGTAGAAGCCTTCAAATATGCCAGTACCCTAACTTTGAGAGAACAGCGGGAGGCAGAAGTACAGGGCGCTGGTTTGTGCTGCTCTCTTCATATGCTGTGGCCTGCTTCCTGCTGCAGGAAGTTACCATTAGAAAGGAAGCGTGCCAGACAAGCTTCCGTGTGAGCACGGACAGGGCCCAGAAATCCTCTATCAAAGACAACTGTTTCTTCCCAATAACTTACTGGAAAGATATGGCTATTTACAAAGTGTCTAGGGTTCTTTAAATAGTAGAAAATAATATAAAACTAAAAAACAAAGCAAAGCAAACACTTGTCTAAAGGCGCCACCTTCCCTTTAGGATGAATGATAATAAGATGGCGGACGATGCCTTACAATTCGTCATGCACATATGTAAATTCTCTGGCAGATATAAATCCATCTTTGTCTTCGTCTTCTTTATCAAAGATATCCTCCACCAAAGCATCGTGGTGGCTTTCATTCACCACTGCGCCGTGCTTCTCGAACTCCTTCTTTAGGTATACTTTAACCTACAAAATAACAGCTCTCGTTAACCGCTGGCTCTCATTAGTAATCCCCGCTGCATCACTGCAAGGACACAGAGCAAGTACAAATAACTCTGTGACCCACACCTAAAGGAATTAAAACAAACTTTGCTTTACGGCTATGTTGGAGACACCAAGCATAAGGCAAATATAATAGACCAAAAAAAAAAAATAATAATGCCTATACACACATACATACATACATACACATATAATCTTTGCATCAAATATAAGGTTTTCATTAAAACCTACTACCTATCTTTTTTGCCTTTTAAAAGTGTGTGTGTGTGTGTGTGTGTGTGTGTGTGTGTGTGTGTGTGTGTGTGTGTGTGCAAAGACCAGAGGTTGACACTGGGTATCCCCCTTCATCACTCTTCCCTCATTGTTTGAGATGAACGTGTAGCTCACTGACTGCCACCCTAGCTGGCTAATAAGTAAGGCCGAGGGAGCTCTCTGTCTCTACCTCCCCAGGGCTGGGGCTTTGGCATGCACTACCGCACTCTGCTTCTTGCATGGTGCTAGGGACCCCAGTTCAGGGCCTCATGCTCACACTCCATCCACATCTCCCCAGCCTGTTGGCTTGCTTTAAGCTGGATTCACTTTTATTCTTATAATTTCGCATTAAGAAGCCCACATCTCATTTAAGAATCTGTTGTCCGCAGCCCATTAGGTGTATTTACATGTGCTGCCTTGTGTGGGGTTGTGCACGCACGCGTGTGTGTATTCATGTATGTGGAAGCCAGAAGCCCACCTCAGATGTCAGTCCTCACAGCTGGTTTTCTGAGGCACAGGTCTGTCACCAGGAACTTGATGAGTAGGCCATTTTGAGTGGCTGGCAACCTCGAGGGATCTGCCTGTCTCCACCTGCCAGCTCTGAGCGTATACATACACACGTCCATGCTCAACTTTCCCCACCCTGGATTCTGGGTCTGGAACTTGGGTCATCGTCCTAGAACGGCAAGCACTTCTCTGACAGCCATCTCCTCAGCTCCCATTTGTGAGCATTTTTAATTCCTAGACTATACACTAATATTCTCTGACTCGAACTTGTATTTGCTACTGTTCTTCAAGTGTGAAAAGGGTTTCCTTCTTAACTCCACACAGTGCAGTCAGTCCCACTGAGAGAGCACTGTGTGTGAAGTCTTATAGTCACAGTAGTGGCCAACAAGATCAGACAGACCTGCTCACTGCAGGATGCCTACAGCAAAGGCACTCCTCCACTCACTGAAGAGTGACAGAGGGTGCAAAGTGATAAGAAATTTCAATTTTTATTTTGGTGTTTTATTCAATGCGGCTTTTAAATTGTGTGTTATACTGCTTTAATTGAAGATAAAAATGTAGGATGTTTTAAAGATGTGGGCGAGGGGCAGCGTTCTAAAATGTTGCAAGAATTAACATAACTTTTAAAGTGTGTAAATATGTCATACATATAGCATTTTTCTGCTAGGCTTGGCTAATATTTTCACAGCATTATACTAAAATTACTGACAAATATACTTTAAAGAAATTATTAGCATCATAAATTCTTCAAGAAGTCTGTGAGATTTTATTTTTTTATAAAATATTGTTTTAAAGTTTAATTTAGACAAGAGGAAAATCTGCTGGGCATGTTGGCACATGCCTTTAATCCCAGCACTTGGGAGGCAGAGGCAGGTGGATCGCTGTGAGTTCGAGGCCAGCCTGGTCTACAAAGTGAGTCCAGGACAGCCAAGGCTACACAGAGAGACCCTGTCTTGAAAAACAACAACAAAAATAATAAATAAATAAAGAAGAAGAAAATCCTTTTTAAAGATATATTTTATTTTATGAGAGTTTGCCTGCATGTTTGTATAGCCACCATGTGCATACCTGGTGCCCATAGAGGTTAAAAAAAAAAGGCATCAGGCAGCTGATCAGCTGGAACTTGAGTTACTGAGAGCTGTGAGGCATGTGGGTGCTGGGAATTGAACCCGGTTCTCTGGAAGAGCATTGAATCACCTCTTAGCTCCAAGAGGAACATTCTTATGAACTGATTTTTTAAAAATATGTGTGTATATATATATATATATATATATATATATATATATATATATATATATATATTGGACATGCAATGATGAAAGAAAAATTTAAGCAAGTTATGCTACATGCTTCCTAGCTTACTTGAAGGCTATAATTCACTTTGCTGAAACTAAGAGGTAAATGTGTAATAAGAAGTACTATGCTGCCGGACATGGTAGTGCATGCCTTTGATGCCAGCAGAAACAGGCGGATCTCGGAGTTGGAAGCCAGCCTGGGCTACATAGTGAGTTTCAGTCAGCCAGGATTATAAGGAGAAATCCTATCTCAGAAAACAAAACAAAACAAAAACAAAAAAAATATTATACTACCCAAAAGCTAATAGTTTTAAAACATATATACATTCTATACAATATGTAATACATATTATATATATCAGAAAATATTCTTAGAAAGGCTCTCAGCTTTTATAATCAAGAAGTTTAAAACAATTATGTGCTAGAATTAAATCAGGTAAAGAAAAATGTACTTTTTTTGGGGGGAAAAATATAACACGCTTGACAGAAGCAACTTTTCTTTTATATTTGTGCTCCCTTCAAGTCTGTCCAGGGGCGGATTTCTCAGTGGTTCACTACAAAAGTAATTCCCTCTACTTCCTCCCCTTGCCTTTCACCTCTTTTCTCTCATCAGATCCTCCCACTGATCATTTGGTTCCAATTTCCAAAATCCGCTTAACCATAGAAAGCTCAGCAGACCGCTGTCTGCCATAGGCTACACTCGGAGAGTCAGATCTCCAGGGTACAAGGTCGCGGTCCGTAGGTTCTACCATGCTCCATGAAGGGGAAGCAACTCACTGGAGCGCCGTGAAGACAGGGAATCCATTCCAGTGGGCATAATTCACATGCTAATATTATGACCCAGCACATATGGAAACCCCTCATCTAATATCATATATACTGCCCAGCAGCTGGTATCTTATTATCTCATTTCTTATATTAATCATAAAAGTATGTATATTTTCCTACCTTTTGTGTAAGAAAAAGTGAGTCAATGATATATGTTTGCCTAAACACCAGGAAAATGCATTAGAAACTAATAAAGCTAGAAAGGGTGCAGGGACCCAGTGAGAGACAAAGACGACATGGGCATAATAAATACTTTTTTTCCTTTTATGAGGTGATGAGGATTTATCTCAGAGCCTTACACTTTTTGTTGTTGTTGTTGTTGTTGTTGTTTCTACTTTGTTTCTCAAGACAGGGTTTCTCTGTGTGTAGCCTTGGCTGTCCTGGACTTGCTTTGTACACCTGGCTGGCCTCAAATTCACAGAGATCCACCTGCCTCTACCTTCTGAGTGCTGGGATTAAAGATGTGTGCCACCACCACCTGACTGAGCCTTGCCCATTCTAAGGAAATGCTTGGTCACTGAGTTACATGCCCAGTCCAAGACTTCTTTGTATATATTAATTTTTAACAGTTGATTTTTTAAAGTCATGAGACTATATTATATAATTTTTTTTTTTTTAGTGAGAGAGAATTACAATCCATCTTGGATAGAGGGGGGAGGACAACTGTTAATGCCACAATGTATGAAAACCCAGTGCTTAGGAAGCTGAGGCAGGCGGTTCACAAAGTGGAGGCCTAGACAACACAGGGAGATCTCGTCTCAGTCAAAGCAACATACAACAAAACAAAACCGCAAAGAAACAAACCCACTAGTGTCAATCAAGATCCCTTGGTTCCCGGTAACTTTGTTTGAGAACCATCACTTCCTGGCTCTTAGTGTGAAACTCACCCAAACATTAAAAATGACTGAGCAGGGATGGAGAGATAGTTTGGCCATTAATGGCTAGGCTCACAACAGAAAGCATCAAAAAATGACTGAGCATCCGCCTGGCCATGGCAGACCGAGGAATGGTAACAACTGTAGGGCTTGTGTCAACCTCCACTTCTTTCTCCACAAAAGCCATTGGCAGCTACGAATGCTTGAGACATGGAGAAGCCCTCTTCTTCCTCCTACCCCACATGTCATGCCTTCAGATGGTTGAGGAAGGTCCCTCTGTGGAAAATCCAGAAATCCCTCCTCCAGGGGCTAACGTCAATGAAGCTGCTCAGGTAAATGCAAACTGCTTGTTAGAGAGTGCGAGGAAACACACTCAACAGTCTGCCACTTTGAATGGGAATTATCCTTGTGAGAGACTTCTCAGGACTTGCATGTTTCTCATACAGTCAGAACTGTCATGACAAACACGAACATTTCTAAGATGCAAAGGTGAAGATGACACAGTCAACAGGAAGCCTAGGTGAGCAGGGAGGCGGCCAGAGACTGAAGACACTCCCAGCCAGTACAGTTCTCCCCTAAGCAATGATTTCCTACAAAAAAAAGGGGGGCAACTTTCAAAGTATTTTAGGAAAAGCTGTAAATATTTTTTCCTAAATAAAATTTTGCCAGGCATGGTGGCACATCCCTTTAATCCCAGAACTAAGGAGGCAGAGGCAGGTGGATCACAGTGAGTTCGAGGCCAGCCTGGTCTACAAAGTGAGTCTAGGGCAGCCAAGGCTACACAGAGAAACCCCGTCTCGAAAAAACCAAAATAAAAATCAAATTTCCTTATTACTCATTTATTCTTTAAGAACTATGTATAGCCCAGGGGTCCCGTTCAAACTAAGGCACCAGCCAAGGACAATACAGGCGGTAAACTTTGAACCCCTACCCAGATCTAGCCAATGGTCAGAACATTCTCCACAGTAGAGTGGAGAGTGGGATATGACTTTCTCACATACTCTGGTGCCCCATATTTGACCATATCCCCTGGATGGGGAGACCTGGTGGCACTTAGAGGAAGGACAGCAGGTTACCAAGAAGAGACTTGATACCCTATGAACATATACAGGGGGAGGTAATCCCCCTCAGGAACAGTCATAGGGGAGGAGAATAAGGGGAAAATGGGAGGGAGGGAAGAATGGGAGGAGACAAGGGATGGGATAACCATTGAGATGTAACAAGAATAAATTAATAAAAAAAAAAGAACTATGTATAGTATATTTTATCACTTTCTTTCCCAACCCCCAACTGGTCCCTGATTCCCTCCCTCCACCCAATTTCATGTTCTTTCTCTCCTTTAAAAAAGAAAAAAAAAATGCCACTCAAAACTATAAGGTCTGATTTGTGTTGGCCACTGCACTCCTGAGCATGGGGCCTGCCCTGCAGTGTGGTTGACACACCCAGTGTCACCCCATGGCAGAAAACTTCTTTTCTTTCTCCCAGCATCTAATGTATTTATAAGAGCATGAGCTTAAAGGAAAAGCAGAAGAAAAAAACCGCGTAGAGGCAGAAGGCGGGGTCACCTCGTGCTTAGAGAGCCTCCAATCATCATTAAGGTCCATGTCCTGAAATGACTCGTGGGACCTTGGGCCATTTCGAATTTCCAGGAGGTCAATGTTGAATATCAGTGTGCTCTCTGGGGGGATTTTACCTGGAACGAGGAGATGGGAACTGTTATACTTAGACGATCTAAAAGTACTCAAAACAAAATCAATGATGGTAAAACAGACAATTTTAACTATCTTAAATGAAGATGCTCTCTACAATGGTCACAGATGGTGGAAATCACTTTACCCCGGAAAGAAAAACAGAAGAAAAGAAGGAATAACCCAAACCGGCAGAACAAAAATACTGCTCTGGGGTAGTAACAAAACACATGCACAGGTGTATACGCAGATGTTCCTAAAAATCCTTGTTGCTAACTTTCAAATATAATTAAGGCCCTTCGTGTTATTTGTCAAGGATGACTTTTAAAGGGCTTTGAGTAATTCTGACTTAATTACATTACAAGAGATTTGCTAATTTAGATCAGAAAGTTGAGTTGTCACTGCCGCATTAACCACTGGGAGGCAGTATATAATAGTGTGAGCTCTGTCAACATGTTGCATAATTGAAGTTCACATCTGCCACCTCAGGGCCTTCCTTATCTGTAAAATGATTGATAATTTTCTACCTTTGGTATCCGTGGGAAGGATAAAGGGGGTAAACCCCATGCAAAAAATAAAACCCCTGGGGTTACTCTTAATAAATAGTAGGTGCCGGATATGTTGCTGAGATATAATTTTCTTATGGATTTTAAAAATAATAAAGGAAAATGCGATTTTTTTCATTAACTTAGGATACCCCCTGACATAGGGCTATATGCATTTGTTGAGCCATTTCATCAGACAAGGGAAATTTAAATGTACTTCTGAAAGGGAAAATAGCAAATCTTTAAAAAGAGTTTAAAAAAAGAAAGCTTCGTTAAAATCTGGGGGTACAAACAAAAAAAGCCCATCTACTAATCAAAGAAACAAAGAACAAACCTTTCTTGGAATTTGGAGCCTTTTTTTTTTCTCAAACTTGCTTTCTCACAACTCTATTGGTTATACAAGTCTTATGCCTCTGCTTCCTCAGAGTTCTATGAAAGGGTAGTAAGTTTCTAAGAGAAAAACACTCACAATGTGAGCCAGCGCTTACCATTGCCGATGGAGACAGGAAAGGGGCATGCACTAGCTCGGCGGGAAAGCTGGCATCTTTCCAAGGAGGCATGCAAGCATGTACTAAAATACTACAGAATTAGTGGTAAATACATATTAGAAGAATTAGCTTCATGTCACCGAAGGAAATTACTCAGATTTAGCTCTCCGCATGCTGTGAAGTAATGCTGAGTTAAGTAAGTCACAGACTACTACTACTGCTGCTGCTACTGCGCACATAAAGTTAACAGTGAAGGGCCAGGGGCACAGGAAAGAGAGAGATTATATCTAGGCATTAGGGAAACCTTTCTTTTGTAACAAAACTTCAGTTGGAATTTAATTTGTTTAATAAGCAAGCCTGTGGAATATGCTTGATTGCTAGTTCTACTTTGCAGTACCTCACATTCGTATGCAGCATTTAGCCTCCCTAGGGAACCCCGCAAGGAATGAGACCCCTGCTTTGTCAATGGTCACGCCTAGCTGGAAAATGCTATGAGGTCTATTTACACCACATCAGAGGGATTCCCTGTCTGCTTCTGATGACACCTTTACCTTTTTTTTCCTTCACTCTATAAGCACTACATTTTTCCTTCATACAGAATTTGGAAGATAGAATCAAAAACGAATGCCCCGTACACTATGAATATTTTATTCGCTACGACCCACTTTTTTTGTGGATAATACCCCCTCTTATATTCACAGGGAAAGCTAGACACACAGAAAATCCATTTGCCACTTTTACACCCCGTGTGTAATTTTTGCAAATGGGACTTTTAATAAGTGAGCCACATCTTATCTGGCTAGCCTCTAATTCTAACACACTCAAGTTGGCTCCACCTGTTTGAGTAACAACACAGTGGTAGACATCCTGGCTCCCAACCCTGTGTCCTCAGATCTGGTCAATGGCTCAGATCAGACTCCCAGGGAAGAAACTACATCTGGGGCCAGCTGATAAGCATCCCAAACAGCCTTTAGAGAGCTGCATGAGTTCAGTTTAGGTGCCAGGTGTCTGTGTCTCGGAACAAATTGGCATGAAAGCTGTGTGGACCAGCCAGCCTACTTGTAACACAGACAGAATTATTTTGAATTCAAGTCAATGCATTCTTTTATAAACTGTTGTGCTGGCCAGTGGTGGTGCAGACCTTTAATCCCAGCCCCTCACAAATCAGAGTCAGGCAGATCTCTGAGTTAGAAGGCCAGTCTGGTTTACAGAGCAAGTTCTACAACAGTCAGGGCTACCCAGAGAAACCCCATTTTGAAAAATCAAAATAAATAAATAAAATGAAAAGAAACTATCAAAAACTTTACACATATGCATAAAAGCAAGGATGAAAGGACTCCCGATGAGTGGTACGGTGTGGGAGACTTCCTGGCTGTAAACCATACACAGTCATACACCAAACCATATCCAAAGCCCTATATTCCAACCGTCCAGATCATCAAGACCCTTTTGTTGGATGGCCTTTCTTCTTGTATTGTTACGGTGAGTCCCTTTGGGGAGGGAGGAAAGGTTTGAGATGCACAGCAACTATGGTTACAGGACGGTACCTTTTCCTTCTTTGCCATAGGCCAGGGCAGGAGGAATAGTGAGCTTTCTCTTCTCTCCCACACACATTCCCTTCAGGCCTTGGTCCCAGCCTTTGAGAGCCTCCAGGATGCCCAGGGTGAACCAGATGGGCTGGCCATTGTTATGTTTGTGACTGCCAGGAAGAAAACATAACTGGATTTTAAAAGTTTTTTTTCTTTTCTTTTTTTTTGTTTGTTTGTTTGTTTACCACTAGGAATTGAAGCCGGAGACCCACACGTGTGGGATAAGCACTCTATCTTAGTGATATTTTTAGTGACTTAAAAACAAAGATCATTGCTGTGCTTCATTTCTTTTTTTTTTTTCTACCCATCACTGGTTACGCTTATGAACTTAGAAATTGAAGAAAACAGCAATTCTTGGATTGGAAACATACACACCCAAGTCGACGTCATAGCGATTCAATTCCCTGACCACCTTTTTTTTTTTGACACAAAATTCATAAATTGAGTCAGCTTGAGGACAGAAGAAATAGCAAAAAGAAAAAAAATGTAACTTGAACATGTACTTTAAATCAAATGTTATTGCAAAATTGCCTCTTAACCCCAATGGCAATCCTATTGAAAATTGTCCCCAGGGTTTGATCCTCTGTCCCTTAGCCCACAAGGAGCTCAAACCCACAGAAGTTGTGTAGAACCTAATGAATACATGAAATCATCGTTAGATAATACATACTGTGATGTAAATGCTATATAAATGGTTGTTATACTGGAGAATGACAATGCAACATCTCCACGCATTCAATACCTATATTTTCCCCCAATGTTCTAGATCTATAGTTGGTTTGAATCAACAGACATAGAGTCTGCAGACAGCTATTCCAGTATTGGCCTTTGTACAGAGAAAATGGAAGCTAAGTATACTAGTACCCGACCTCATATGTACCTAACCCCTAAGTTCCAGGTTGATGACAAAGTCATACTTTCCTAGACAGGCAACATCTTGAGTTTGAGAAGGATGACAAAAGCCCAGGAGAATTTCTGCTGACATGGGAAGGGTCCATTTACATCAGCCATATAGAGACAAGAGTAGCTTACTTCCTGTCTACAAGCCTTCGGGACGTGCAGTCTACTGATGGTCCTGATACACGGAAAAGGCTGCTTTTCACCCTAAATCTCCACTCACCCCAGACCCTCTCCAAAGACCTACTATGGGGCTACTCAGAGAATCCTGGAGAAGTAGCAGCCTCTCAAGTTCTGGAGAGGAAAGAACAGTCTAGGTGTCCAGGTACCCTGAGGGACCAGCACAGTTCAGCTACTGGGGAGCTGAGGATTGCTAGGCGGTCAATTCCTTTCAATTAGGAGGGTGTCCTACTTCAGTGTCACACACTCGTAGGTGTGAATAAAACATCCTTGTGCTAAGTTTATGGCTACAAAATCTGGGTAAATGACAATCTGTTGTTGTTGTTGTTGTTCAAGACAGGCTTTCTCTATGTGGCCCTGGCTGTCCTAGAACTCACTCTGTAGACCAGGCTGGCCTCAAACTCAGGGATCTGCCTGCCTCTACCTCCCAATGCTAGGAATAAAGGTATGCACCACTACTGCCCAGGCATTCCCCTTTTTTTTTTTTTTTTTTTTTTTTTTTTTTTACTGTATGGTCCCTCATAATCATGGAGGTGGGGGGGAGAACAGAGAAGCAGCAGTCACTCTTACTAACTACATTTTGGCCAAATTTCTTATTACGGCTAAACTGGACATCATACAGGGGCTGCCTCCGGCAACACAAGACACTCTTTGCAGACTTATTCAATGATATTTCTTCATTATCTTTCTCTCTCCTTAGCCAGACCTAAGAGTTTACGTGAGGGCTATATGCCAACAGCCCCTTCACCAAGGGGCAGGACACTAGCTACACTGCCACAAAATGTCAGCACAAGGCTTTGGCCCTGAGATGAAAGAGAACTTGGGCTAGATATGACAGAGATCAGACTGAAAGCAAGAATGTAACTGAAATGTTCTGGTGCAAAAGTCACAGGATTGGTTACTGTCTACCAGACACTGTCCTTACCCAGAGGGCCAAAGCTATGACACACTGATTTGGGAACCTTTTACCAGAGCAGACAGTGTTTGGGGAGGACTGCCATTCACGACACTCATGCCTCGCAGCAGTTTATTAAAACAAAAACAAAGCTAAGGCTCTAAGGTGAGCTAAAGCTTCAGGCTTCCGGTATATCACTCCCCCAGTTGCATGGTGTTCCCTCCCCCACCCCCCACCCCCACTGCTGCTCTGCCTTGATCGGCTCCACTCATCACTGTTGTGTTATGAACTCCCTCTTTCCCGCACCGCCCCCCCCAACTCTCACCCCCCCCCACAGTTGGTCCCAGGCTCCCCTGTGCTTTGTCTGGGCTCTGAACCTTCTGCACTCGCCATCAATGGAGTCCTTTCTTATCTTCCTCCTCCCTGCACATGGTGTGCTGCTGGAGGACCAGATCTTGTTTGGGTTTTTTTGTTTTTTGTTTTTGTTTTTTTAAACTTCGCATGTACAGGACCTGAGATGTGGCTTCATGGGCTGGATGAATGAACTGGTGCAGAATGCAGGTGGTTAGAAGGTGAACTTTCGAAATGTGCTCGGTAAGTACTTTCAGAACGGAAATCACTACACCTGTGAATGTCACTTGCCGAATCTGTTTATAGAAGAGAAACTCTAGTGCTGAACACCTGGAAATCCTTCTACGATGACTCCTATAGCCACACCTGACTGTCTAGAAGAAAGAAATGACTTCCAAACGAACCATCATCCCATGCTTTGACCAAAGTGCCACCTGCCAGAAAGCTAAACAGCTCAGCGAAACAGCATTTGTGTATCTTTTAGAAGCAGGCAAACAGATGATGGTGAGTTTTGCTCTTGAAGCAAGATGACACATTTTAATATCTCTTATGCCCAAGCAAAAGGGTAATCAGCTATTTTATCTAAGGAATGAAGTGTAAGACAGAAAATTCTGTTAAGACTTTTCTACTTACTGCTTAATTATAATGTAACTATTCCTTTGAAACTTCAAATACTCTAGATCTAAATTTATAAAGAATGAAACTATAAGGAAATTAATTAATCAAGACTACATGTTTCCAGAAAGTCTTTTCAAGGTCTTATTTTGTAGAACTGGCTTTTGTTAATTTTCTTTCTTCAAAGGGAAACAGGTGTTTCAGGTTTTTTTGTTTGTTTCTGTTTTTAGAGGTAAAGGAGCTGTTAGCTTTACAGTAGGAGGGCGGGTGTAAATGGGTGGGTCCTTTATCTTTTGCCTGCGAGGCATGATTACTTACCTGGAGTGAAATAGGGAACCGTCCTTCTCTAAATAGCCCTCGTAGTGGACCAGCATCAGATCCCCTCCTTTGGTCTTGCGATGGCAGAGGAAAGGCTTCTGGAGGACTTCGATTTTCACTTCTGGCTCTGGGATCAGAGCTCCGCTCAAAGCCGTGACCCACAGTGTCAGGATCGCGTTCCACAAGAAAAACCTCATGTTCATGTTACCTAAGCAGAGAAAGGGACCCCGGCTTCATATAGTTAAAAATGTGCCGAAAGCGGACGATAGCTTTGGGCAAGTACAGGACTCCCTCCCAACCCTCCCAGGAAGACGTGGCACTTTTACTACCAACTTTCCCACAAGCAAAGCTGGCGAACTCACCCTAAAGAGTTAAAGCTCCATCCCTAGCTGATTGGCTCTGATAAAGAGGCTGCTTGGCAAGAGCGGCCTTCTACTGGTTGGCCGTGCTGCCCTTCAGCCGCCTCTCCAGCCAATGGTGCTGCAACAATGTAGTGCTTCGGTGAGGTGGGGGGGGGGGCTCACAGCGGGGTTCCGCTACTCCTCTTAGTCCTAGAGCCTGCAGATTAAGGATTTCTCCCACTTCGCGAGAGCAGCTGCGTGCAAAGCTAACGGGAAACTCCAGGGGGTGAGGGAGGCTTTGCTTCCGTGAAGAACTCTAGCTGAGGGGGAAGAAAAAAGAAAAAGAAAAAAAAAAAAAAAAGAAAGAAAAAAGAGTCTGGGGCCAGGGTGACATTTGGGTTTTGGGGAAGACCAAATACCGAGAGCACCCCTCCAGGATGCTTCAAACGAAGGCTCAGAACTACAGTTTACTGAAAACATACACTCTAAGGACTTTCAAGGATGTTTTAATGTTCACAAAGCACATTCTGGTGGAAGAGCCTCACTAACTTCACATGGTTATTTCCCCCCCGCCCCCCCCCCCCCCCCGCGCCGTGTGGATGGTACCCTTAGGGCTTCCATTCTTGGTTTAAAACATCATGGCCTATAGCAACTTGGGGAGGAAAGGATTTTTATTGGTTACACTTCTGTATCACAGTCCGTCATCCAGGAAGTCAGGCAGGACCTCGGGCAGGAATCTGGGAGCAGGAACTGAAACAGAGGCCTTGGCAGAGTGCTGCTTAATCGGCTTGCTCAGCCTGTACCCTAGGATGGCACCCACCCACAGTAACTAAGAAAATACACCAGGACGGCTCACAGCTCTTCTTTCCAAAGCACTCTAGCTTATATCAAGTCGTATAAAACTAGCCCAGAGATAAGTTTTAAAAAAAAATGCTTAAGGTCACTTGGCCAAAAAGAATTTGTGCTCCGCCTTTCAGGCTGGGCCTGACTTATTCTACAAACATCGTTGTCAACGAGACTGCAAATAATTCGAGTGATCTTGGTGTAGAGTAAATAATGCCTAAGGATGTCTCTCTTTAAAGAAGAAATGGCATTCGTGTTTAAGAACTATACAGTTTAAAGTTCCTAGTTCTACACGGTTGCCCATCGGAGCGGATTAAAAAGAAACTGGAAATCACCAAAGGATGAACTCGAGATTAAAACGAATAGGGCACTAAGCAAGGTAAGCCATTCAAATAAATAATTAAGTTTCATTATTTACTAAACCTGTCAACCTTACATTAACGAGGGAGGGGAGGGGAATGCCCACACTTTAGCACTTCAGAGTGCATTTCCCTGACACTAACATTTGGGTTGTATCCTGTGCTCCCTTCTCAACATTTAGCCCATGATCAACATGGTTATTTTTTTGTTTTTTGTTTTTGCTAAAAATCCTGACAACAGCGCATTTTCACACTTTCGTGTGGGGAAGCTTGTGAAAGGTCTGGAGATTGTAATTTTTAACAGGACCACAGGTGAAGTCAACGCTTCCAGTCAAGAGGCCCAACAGTGCATCCGGAAACGCACCACACACTTGCCTCATCCGAGGATTCCCGGCAACAACCCGGATCATTCTACACTGTCAACCTTGAAATAGAAAACCGGGACTCCTGGAGACTAGAATCCAGGGGTGACCCGTTACCCGCCTCCCCCTCCGAGCCCCTCCCGCCAGCCCCACGGCGCCGCGGCCAAACCCCGGCGTGGATTTGGGAGCGTGCGCGCGGCGCACTGGGCATGCGCGAGCGCGCCGGGGGCGGACGCTGTAGGCTCAGTGGCCGCTGTAAGGGCACCGGCGATCGCCGCCGCCACGGGGGCCGCGCCTCCCTCGGCCGGCTCTGACGGCCGCTCCGCCCCGTCCACACCGATCGCGCCAGGCGCAGGCGCAGACCCCCGACCCCGGAGCTGCTCCCCGGCTGCTGTCGCGGTGACCCCGCCCCCGGGCCCAGGATGTGAGGCCGGCCGGGCATCCCCGCGGCGGGCCGGGGCGGTGAGGGGCCCGCGGGCGCCATGGAGGGCGTGCTGTACAAGTGGACCAACTACCTGAGCGGTGAGTGCCGGCCTCGGTGTGTGCGGTGCGCCGGGCGGCGCCCTCCGCCGCCTCGCAGCCCGGACCGAGATTGGGGGTACCGGGTGCAACCGGCAGCCCGGGCCCGCAGCGGAGGGCCAACCCTAATCTCGCGAACTGGGCGGGGGGCGGCCTCGCCTGGGCCGCAGCCCAGCTTGCAGGGTGCCGAGTGAGTCGTAGCGGCCCCTGGAATTCTAGAGTCTCCATTCTGACTCTCTTCCCTATACACCTTCAGGGTCATCCCCCTGCAGACCGAGGTAGCGGAGCACTAGCTTCTCAGTCCAGCGCCCCGAAGTGTGCGCTGGCGTTCGGCTTTTTCTCTCCGAACATTTCTTTTGTTTCAGAACTCTTGTCATAAAAATGAATGCCGATATTAGCCGTGTCCTCGTCTTGCCCAACACAATAGCTTAAAATAGCACCCTGCCCCCCCCCCCCCTTTCTAGCTCTTGGGAGCACTTTTCAACTAGCCAGAAGTTAGAACTCTTCCTTGGCTCTGAAGATGGTTCTCAATGAACATTGATTTCCTCCGGCCAGACCGTATTTTAATGAGCTGTGCCGGGTGCGGTTTTTAAAGTTAAACTTTTTTTTTTTATTATGGAAAATGTCGGTGGGAATGCAGAAACCAGAAACACTCCCAGCTACACTTGGAGTTTCCCTAACCTTTTGATGAGACAGATCTGTTGTAAGGACAGATGTATGTGACTGGGAAGAGCTGACACCGTAGCTTTGAGGAAGTCACAGCACCACCTTTCAGGCGGAAGTACACCTGTCAGCATGTACCTGAAATCCCTCTCCGGAGTAGTGGAGTAGTTAGCACCTAGTTACTTCTTTTTCCATGAATCACTAGCTGGGGGGAGTGATGGGAGGTGCTTCCCTTAAGACCTGGCCTTCATTTCAAGGCTCTTAAGTGACGTCAGCAGAGGGGTGCGGGTAGGTGCGGGTAACTCAAAGCTGGGCTTCAGTTTGTTGAATGCCTGAAGCTGATCAGCATGCTGCTTATCTGAGAGAGGGCTGGACCAGGCCGTTCTTTTGAGGTTGTCCTAAACTCTAAGATGTAGGTGAATGTATCTTGGTTGTAAACCTTGAGTCAACTCCACCCCTCTCTGTCACCCTACTCTGCAGAACACTTTCTTCTCCTGCCCCACCTTAATTTTCTTCTTCCTTTCTTTTTTTTTTTTTGAGGGGTTGTTGTTTGTTTGGTTGGTTGGTTGTTGGTTTGGTTTGGTTTTTAGTTTTTTGAGACAGACTTACTCTGTCTGTAGCCTTGGCTGTCATGGAACTCACTCTGTAGTCCAGGATGGCCTCGAACTCAGAGACCTGCCAGCCTCTGCCTCCTGAGTCCTGGAATTAAAGATGTGCGCCACCGTAGACTACCTACCTTCCCCTCCTCTTTTTGTATGGAAATTTTTGGTAGTAAAATGCTCCCCCCTCCCCCACCCCTATCTTCTGTACCCTTCATTTCGCCAACATTTCTTCAGCAGTCGTTGGTGGTTGGATACCGTCTGTTTGGATGTTGTCTTACAGGCCGCTCGCTGTTCAGTGAAGGCTGTCTTACCGCTGGCTCCTCTTGGGGATATGCTTAGAATTGTGGGTCGGCCAATTGCCTTTCATTAGAAAACGGACTTACTTTGGAAGAGAATGGCGCTAGCTTAGGAAGATCCCGTGGGTCCCTGTTTCCTCTGCCTTCCTTGGCTTGTTGGTTTTCCACAGGGAGCTGCTGGAAAGTGAGTGGCAAGCTTCGATGGAGACACTACTGCTTTTTTCCCCCCCCTTCTGGAGCTTTTGCTTTTAAGCTACTATTTTCTTAGTTCTTGGAGAATGTCGGACAGTCAGTCTTGCTCTTGTTCATCTCTCTTCCCCAACTCCCCCTCTCTCCACCCCCTCCACCTTCACTCCACACCCAACTTGAAGTCCTCCCCCCCCCCCATCTTCTCCAGCTCGAGTTGCTCAAATGCTCTTGGGAGTGGGGCCTGCCGAGGATCACACCATTAAAGATAACTGTCCCTCTCCCAGCAACTATCAAATGGCAGGAGCCCCTCCCCGACGCTGGGATTCTCTCTGGCTTGGGCTTGCACAAGTCTCATGCCGGTTGTCACGATCGCTGGGTGCGCATGTGCAACCGTGCTGTAGAAAACGCTTGTTTCCTTGATGTTACCTACCACCACCCCGAGATCTTACAATCTTTTTTCACCTACTCTTCCACTAAGATCCCTGAGCCTCGGGAGTAGGGTGTGATATGTTTGTTCCCATTTAGGACTGAGCCCTCCGCGGCCTCTTATTCTCTGCACATCTAGAGTGATGAGAAACCGTCTCTGACAAGTATTAAGCATGCGCTGATCTGTGGGTATAGAAATAAGCCATCAGAAGCAGGTTTAATGCTTCGTCTGTGTAGCACAGTAACAGCATCGGGCTCTCCTTGTGGAGCGATCACATATTCTTGACCCTGTCAACAGTACCAGGAATGGATTATCATTTCATAGAGCAGGCTTTAGATCCAGTCGAGCAGCGGTGAGCTATGTCTGTAATGTTCATGCAGCTGTGTACCAGGGAGCCTATCTTAGCAAGCCAGTCGATACTGTGGCCCGTAGGGGTCACAACTGAGTGGTATTGATGACCGTTTCTTTCCCCTACTAGCAGACATAGTACCTTCCAGCCCTAGGAAAGCTAGCCAATTAGGGATGAAGTGAGTCCCAGTTTGATTACTCTGTGTTCTGTGCCTCAAATATGTGGCGTATGAAGCTTTCTTTAAAAGCTGTTTTTGTTTATAGTTTGCATATAGTTACTTGAAAATACATATTCCTGTCCAAGGTTTCTTTCCTTCTGAATTTTTCTCCAAAATAGCTCATAACCTATTCCTTTTATGTAGCTTGTGCATTTAACGCTTGTGAAAAGCTTAATAGAAAGTTCTAGGTGTCTGGCACAGGATGTAGTGGTGCACACCTTTAATCCCAGCACTGGGGAGACAGAAGCAGGCGAATCTTTTAGACTTCTGAGACCAACCCCGGTCTACTTAGTGAGTTCTAGGACAGCCAGAGCTCCATAATGAAACCCTGTCTCAAACAAACAACTGAAAAAAATGAGGTGTCAAACTTGAGTGGAAAACTTCAGTCTATCTGTTGGCCCATTGGATCTTTGGAGAATTATTAATTTCTTTTTTGTGGTACTGCGATCACCCCAGGCTTAGTGTTCCTGGGCACATGCTCTTACCACCTGTAACCCTGATGATAATTTAATTTTCCACCTGCTTGTTCTTAGGCACTGTGCTGAGAACAGAGGAACTAATGTTAAGCAGGCAGATAGCTCTTCTGCCCGGCTTGTGCCTATGGTCTGGCCAGTTAGAAAGATTGGAAAAGTAGTTAGAAGCAGGCTTCACATGAGTATAGTGGGCTTGGAGACCTCTGGGAGGTTAATCTGGGTTGTTGAGGAAAAGTAGAGCCAAAAGGTTGAATCAGTCTAACTAGACATGTGGGCCAAGGCAGTGGTGGAAGAATTTGTGACATAGGAGTGCTTGTGTGAAGGCTTTGGAAGTCTGTGGAAAGAGGAGGATCCATCTCACTGAAGACAACAAATATGCCAGAGAGTTTGGGAAACCTTACCCTAAGTACAGTGGGGTGGTGTGTGTGTGTGTGTGTGTGTGTGTGTGTGTGTGTGTGTGTGTGTGTATGCTCTGTTTGCAGCGTACAGAGTTTTCCAGTTACAGGTCAGGGGCCATAGCTCCTACCATCCAAAACAGATCCAGGTGTTCTGGTTCCGCCATGCATGCTGGTGGCACATGCCTGTACCTAATACTCAGGATGCTCAGACACGGTCGGCCGCCTGGGCTGAGTAGTAAGGCCTTCTCTCTTTACGTGTATCTCCTCTGCACTTAACTGCGTTCTGACAAACACTGTGGTTATTTTTATATCTCTATTACTGAAAGTTTCTCAGATCCTGAGAAAAGCATCTAAATTTCTAGCATGAATGTGGTTCGAGAAAGCGGGAACAGAAGAAGAGAAGAAAGGGCCGTTTCGCTCAGTTACCAGGCGACTTCAATTCTTGTGCTTCTTCAATGAAAAATGAAAGAAAAATGGAAAGCTCTCGGGCTCTCTTGCTCTTCGAAGTGCAGAGTAGTGGGCATTCAGGATTCAGGGATTTGTTGAAATTTCTTTTCAGATGTTAGGAAAATAAGTTTTGGGTGTTTAAAAGGAATCAAACCATATGAACTGAGACATGCACTATATATGACTGCCAGGCACTGTTTTCTTGCTATTCATGTTTTTTAGGACCTAAAGTGTTGTCAGTGTCATCCATGCAGGGCTGTGGGGTAGGGTCAGTGAGAGCTGGGCTTGAACAGCAGCTCCATCACTGCCAGTGCCCGTCACTTGGCAGATTTTTAACTTTAGTGTCCTCCCCCAAATAAAAAGGATGTGATTTTCCAGCTTCATTCTAAGACTACTACCTAAAACACATCAGTACTTACAGTGTGCACCTGCTGCTCTAAACTTTCTGCATCTGAGCCTAATAGCGCTTTGAGAAGCCTTTTTTCATCTCCACTTTTGAGATGAAGACATTGAATCACAGCGTTGGACTGGGCTTAAGGTCACACAGTTAATGCATGGCTCCGGAGTCACTGCTCCATTACATAACACTGTCAAAGGTCCCTCCTGCCTGATCATTACATAATGCTTGCTAATTCATAATATACCTTTATTTGAAGCGTGTTTGACCTAGAATGCAGGGCTATTTGACAGGAAGAGTTGAGGAGTGAGGGAAGCTTGAGGGTGGAATTCCTGCCCAGTTAGCAGACAGGAGGGCCACGGCCTCAAGCTCTCACCATTTGCAAGCTGCTGCAGCTTCTTCAGGGCTTAGGGCACAAACACAGTGTAGCACTGCATTCCAGAAACAACAAAGCTTGCATCATGCTGGCCAGGTGGCTGTAGTGAAGAGCCCAGGACTGCACTGTCACAAAAATGGCTCTTACCATGGACTTTTTATGCTGTGCCCAGAGGACATCTGGGACATGGTGACCCACAGTGGGAGACATGGTCTCACAGCTACTTGTTCATGTTCTCTGTTGTCATTGTAACATCCTTATTGAAATAATAATTCAGATAACTTAATGTTCTCCCATCTAAAAACAAGTCAGTAGCTTATGAATGTACACAGAGTGCAGCCATTACTACCATCAATTTCAGAGCATTTTCACAACCCTACTCCTCCTGCCCTTAGCAATCTCCATTCCATTGTATAGATTTGCCTAGTCTAGCTGTTTTCTGTGTCAGCTACTTTCCTTGTCATTGACAGAATGTTTCTGTCAGCAGAAACGACTTAAAGGAAGAAGGATTTATTCTGGGTCACAGCTCAGGGAACACAGTCCATCATGCCTACCAAGGCATGGCAGTGTGAGCAGCCCTGGCTGTGGCAACAAAAGTATGCAGCAGCTGGCTACATTGCCAGGCAGTCCAGAAGTAGAAAGCTTGAATTGGGAGTGGAGCTGGCCTGTAATCCTCAAGCCTCGCCTCTGTCAGCTAGGTCCCGTCCAAAAGGTTGCACAGCCTCCCAGACAGTGCGAGCAGCTGGATTCTGACTGTTCAAGCAAGTCCCATGATTTTAGCATATTTTTGTTTTGGTTTATTCATGTTGAGCATGTATTGATTCATTTCTTTTTTTATTATTAATTTATTCAGATTACATCTCAATTTTTATTCCCTTGCTTGTCTCCTCCCATTCCTCCCTCCCTCCCTCTTTCACCCTATTCCCCTCCCCTAGATCTGTGACAGAAGGGCACCTCCTCCCCTACCATATGGTCACAGCCTATCAAGTCTCATCTTGGTAGCCTTCCTATTCTTTCTCTGAGGGCTACCAGGCCTCCCCACCAAGGGGAAGTGGTCAAATATGGGGCACCAGAGTTCAGGTCAGAGTCAGTCCTTGCTCTCCACACAGATGTGGAGAATATCCTGTCCATTGGCTAGATCTCAATAGGGGTTCAAGACGTACTGTATGTATTGTCCTTGGTTGGTGCAGTAGCTTGAGCAGACCCCCTGGGTTCAGATCTACCCATCATGATGTTCTTCTTGTAGGGTTCTAGGACACTCTGGATCCTTCTATTTCCCTATTCTCGCATACTTCTCTCATCTAGAGTCCCAATAGGAGGTCCCCACATCTATCCCAAACTCCTGGTAAGTGAAGACTTTCATGGGACATTCTTGTTGGGCTAGTGTCCAATTATAAGTGAGTATATACCATGTGAGTCTTTCTGAGTCTGGGTTAACTCACTCAATATAATCATTTCTAGTTCCACCCATTTGCCCACAAATTTCAGGATTTCCTTGTTTTTAATAGCTGAGTAGCTGGAGAGATGGCTCAGAGGTTAAGAGCACTGACAGCTCTTCCAAAGGTCATGAGTTCAATTCCCAGCAACCACATGGTGGCTCACAACCATATGTAATGAGATCTGGTGTCTTCTTCTGGCTTGCAGGCAGGATATTGTATACATAATAAATACAGAAATCTTTTTAAAAAATAGCTGAGTAGTATTCTATAGTGTAAATGTACCACAGTTTCTTTATCCATTCTTTGACTGAAAGACATTTGGATTGTTTCTAGATTTTTCCTATTACAAATAAGGCTGCTATGAACATGGTTGAACATGTGTCCTAGTTGTGTGATGGAACATCTTCTGGGTATATTCCAAGGAGTGGTATAGCTGGGTCTTGAGGAAGCCCTATTCCAGTATTCTGAGAAAGCGCCAGATAGATTTCCAAAGTGGTTGTACAAGTTTGCACTCTCACCAGCAATGGAGGAGTGTTCCCCTTTCTCCACATCCTTTCCAAATGTGCTGTCACTTGAGTTTTTGATCTTGGCCATTCTTACTCCTAATAATACTCCCTGCATACTGTGTTTCACATATCTGTTCAGTAGGTGGGCGCTGGGATTGTTCATCTAGAGGCTATTATGAGTAATATTGTAGGGAACATTTGTATGCAAATTCTTCTGTATAGATATCTTTTTCTCTTAAATGTATATGACTAGAAGTGTATTTGTTGGGTTGTACAATAATTCTTTTAACAATTTGTGAAACTGCCAGATTGTTTTCCAATCTTCACACCACTTCATATGGTCACTAGCAGCCAGCATTCAGTTTCTGTACATTATAGCTAATACTTGTTACCTTATTTCATGGTATACCTAACTCTACATAGTGTGAATTAATCTATGATTCTAATTTATACTTCAAAAACTATAGCTGATGATCTTCTTTATATTTGCTTATAAGCCATTAAGAAATGTCTATTTGCCAGGCACGCCACACACCTTTAGTCCCAGTACTCTCTGGGGGGCAGAGGCAGGCAGATTTCTGTGAGTTCGAAGTCAGCCTGGTCTACAAAGCGAGTCCAGGACAGCCAGGGTTACACAGAGAGACCCTGCCTTGAAAAACCAAAAAAGAAAAAAGAAAAAGAAAAAACTTTTGCTCACTTATTAATTGGGTTTTTTCTCCATATATAGTGGGGTTTTTGTTGTTGTTGTTGTTTTGTTTTTGGTTGGTTGGCTTTTTGTTTTCAAGACAGGTTTTCTCTGTGTAACCCTGGCCATCATGGAACTTGCTCTGTAGACTAGGCTGGCCTCGAACTCAGAGTTCTGCCTCTGCCTCCCAAGTACTGGCATTAAAGATGTGCGCTACCATTGCCTGGCTCTCCTTATGGAGTTGTAAAAAGTTCTTTATCATGGATGTTAATTACTTTTTAAAAATTTATTATAATTTATTCAGATTACATCCCAATTGTTATCTCTCACTTGTACCTTCCCATTGGTTGTTCCCATTCTCCCTCGCTCCTCCACCCTATTCCCCTCCCCTAGACCTCTGAATGACTTGCATCTCCTCCCCCACCATATGACCATAGCCTATCAGGTCCCATCAGGATAGCCTGCATCCCCTTCTTCTTTGTGCCACTGGGCCTCTAAATTTTTTTTTTTTTTACTAGATGTATAGCTTTAACTATTTACTCTGTGTGGTTTTTTGTTTTTGTTTTTGTTTTTGTTTTGTTTGATTTTAAGGAGGTCATTGATAGCACAAAAGTTTTAAAATTTCATATAGCCTTTTTTCTCAGATGTTTTCTTCTGTATACTTCTGATAGCGTAACTATTGAGACCAAACCCCAGATACAGTTGTATTTTCTTTATAGTTTTTGCCATTCACTTAGGTCTCTGATTAACTTGGAATTAACTTTTCATGTCTAAAGTGAGGTTTGGTGCAACTTCATTCTTTCACATGTAGATATTTAATGATGAACGTTTACACATGGAATTTTGGGTTCAGTGAAAGGGTGTGTTGTTCAGTTCTTGCTACTGTGGTGAAATCCATGTGATAATTAACACTATAAAGAGATGGCTTGGAGGCTGTGGTCTGTGATCTGTTGTCTGGGCCTTGGGGGTAGGTAGCACTCATGGTGCAAGCATGTGGAAGAGCAGAGCACTTACTTCACAGCCAGAAAACAAAACAGAGCAAGGAGATTTCTGGGGCCCCAGGGTCCTCCAAAGAGACATTCCTCTGTCCTAGAGACTTCCCACCAGTAGTGCCTCCATAGCATGGCTCCTTTCTCTAGGCATCTAGTTGTGATAACAAAATAAGCAGAACAGTATGGCTACTGGTGTGTGGTGGTGATCTTTCCTCAGAAGTGGCACGCTTTGACTTTGCTGTATGATGTGGCTGGGTACCTTGGATCTAGAGTCTTAGATCTGTGAACTAAAGAAGACTGGGGATCCTTTTTCTCAGATTGCATTCTTGGTGTTTAATCCTTACCGTTTCCTGTTACCCATCACTTTTGTTTTATTCATTAGAACCAGATTTAAGGTAAACAGCTAAACAAGCTATGGGTTACGCTGCATACAAGACAGAAGAATAAGGTAAGTAAGGTGCATCCAAATGCCACATTGCCTGGATGTTTTCTTCAATCCTGTGTCAGGCTTGTGTGGTGTGTTGCAGCACACAAAAAGATAGAAAAATGGAAAATACTGCTACAGAGAGCTAACCTTCCTCAGTGTTCTATCATATCATAGGAAGCAGAATATTTACTTGAAAATCACTTCATTTCCTCCAGCCAGAAGTATTCCAAGACAAGAAACTGCCTTTATTTTTAAAACTCAGAGAAATGATGTCTTAAATCTTTCTTCAATGCTGTTGCTCCCTTTACATATTTTTCATCCGAGAAGCCTTACTGAACTTGAGCTGCTCATCCACGAAGCCCTCTGAGAGTGATGGGGCCTCTGCTTAGAGCAGAAGGAGGTCTCTGTGCCCAGGAGGCTGTGCTCTGCGGAGGACCTTCTCAATCACGGAAGTTCACTCCCACTTCAGTTTGGGTTTGGACGTACAAGTTTTCAAATGGCTGCCCCAAGGCTGTGTGACTTCTCAAGGCATGGCAGGTCACATTGTGTTTAGCTTCTCTAGAGAAAGCCAGGTGCTACCTCTTACTCTGGTGTCTTACTGAGATTTTAACAGGAATGCTGGATTACCTCTGACAGGGGGGACTGTTAGCATTTGGGGCCAAGAGGTTGGCATTGCAAGTGACTTTTGCTCCTGCCCTCTGTTGGCCTGTGTTCACTTCTTATATACAGAGATCAGATCTTCTACCTGTGAGGCCAATGTAAGCATCCTGAAAACAGGAAGGAAAAAAACAGAGGAAAGTATAAAATTAGCTAAAAGAGACAGACACATTTTTGTCAAGAAAAAAAATGTTAAGAACTCCCTTTTAGCAGTGATGAAGGAAAAGCTTCTTGGAAGAGGTAACATGGAAGAGTGGGTTGGCAGAATTGGTGTGGGCATAGGGAAAGGCAGGGGACATAAGTCATCTTCAAAAGAGAAAACAGGACCAAAACCATTTCGTAGTGAGAATTTTCTGTTTCTTTAAAAACACAGAAATGTTTATAGGAATATGTTTTTTGTTTTCATCTCAGGTGTGAGTTATGGGGCTACTTGAGATTGTCCACAGCATCTGGCTATAATTTGCCTCATGCTCTACCAGGGCCATAATTTTGCCAGCTGCAGATAGTTTCTGCAAGTATATGACATTTGGAATTCTGGGGACTCGTGAGAGGGCATATAAATGCTAGGGCCCCAGAGGGGCTGCAGCAGCTGCTCCACCTCCTGATGCTGCTATTGTTGCTGGTTGCTGTTGTTATGGTATGTTGCGGTTTGTCAAGTGGTTGTGCACAAAAAGATGAGAAGAAATGAAATACCCTGGCAGGGAAGACTGAACTGGCCCCTAATCAGCACTAACAATAGTGACCCCCTCTTTCCCCTCTATCCTTCTGTCTCTCCTACCTAGTGTTGAAGGGTTGAAAGGGTGGAAAAAAGAAAGGAACCCACAAAGTAGCAAAGGTCAGCTACACCATATTCTTTTCCAGAAGCAGAAAATAGTAGAACAGTATGAGGAGAGAGTTAGATTATTAAACCAAGAAGCAAGGTGTGGCATTTGTGTGGTAGGCAGTCACTCAGGACTTCCAGTAGGAAGAGAACGTGGGTAAAGACATTCTTCAGGAAAGATTAGCCTGGCTGGACATGACAGTGGAGTTAGGAGAGTGAAGTGGGGAGAAGGGGAGAAAGGGCACTGATGTGAGCCAAGGCTCACATGATAACTTACAGACACAGTGAGCCCATTCTACATTACTATCCTGTTGGTGACCTCACACACCATGTCCCAGGGTCACACAGTGGAATGCTGAAAAGTCATATATGACTATTGAGCAGTGACTGGCCTGGAGGATGAGGCAGACTTGATTTTTCAACTTGCAGCTTCAATGGTGATACAGACCTGTTCAGAAAGACACCAAGTGAGAGGGAAGATGATGTGCTCAGCTTGGTAGGAAACCTCGAAACTGTTTAGTTCACTCTGCCAACTAACTGGAAAAGAAGGCGCAGAGCAACTGAGAGTTGTGCAGTAATGACTTCTGCATGTCAGAAGTGTGAGCTTGGGCCAGAATGTTCCCACCTTCGTCTGATAGTACATGCAGGAAGCATGTGATAACATGGTAAATACAGACGCAGTCTGGTTGCCCAGCGTACACAAGAGAGGTACGTGAGAGCAGACTGTAACAGGGGGCTCCGTAGAGTTTTGTATAATTGTGATAATACTTAGGTCCTCAATACCTGCACCTCCACACTCTGCAAGCCTGTCACTTTTTGAAGTCTGGGATCTTTTCTCTAGATCCCTAAGCCTGACAATTATAACTGCTAAAAATATGCTCTGTGGATTAATTAATGTTCACTAAGGAGCCTGTAATTTAGCTAATCATAACCTGTTACGACGAGGGTTGTTTTTCTCTCTTCCCTTCTTCTCAGTTACTGACTGACCTAGCACAGGAGCCCAAGGCTTTGCCAGCCACCTCCTGTGTGAGATGTTGAGGTATAGGTGGACTCTGAGGAGATCAGGTATGGCTGTGTACCAGGCTAGATGTGGCAGTCCACCAAGGATGTGAAGTCAGGATTACTTGGTTGAGATCAATAAATGCTTTGCCTCAGTTTAAAATGACTCACTCTTAATTCATTTATATAACATAAACAATATATGCTTGTCTTAGTTATTGTTCTGTTGCTGTGAAGAGACACTGTGGTGATTTGAATAGGTCATGGCCCCATAGACTCATGTGTTAGAATGCTTGGCCCATAGGGAGGGGCACTATTAGGAGGTGTGGCCTGTGGACGAAGGGTGTCATTGTGGGTGTGGGCTTTCAGGTCTCCTATGCTCAAGCACCGCCCAGTGTGGTACATAGTCCATGCTGCCTGTGGGTCAAAGTAGAACTCTCAGCTCCTCCCACACCATGTCTGTCTGCCAGCTTCCCGCCATGATGATAATGGACTAAACCTCTGAAACTGTAAGCCAGCCCCAATTAAATGTTTTTCTTTATAAGAGTTGCCTTGGTCGTAGTGCCCTTTCACAGCAGTGAGGCCCAAACTAAGACACCATGACCAAAGAAACTCTTGTGAAGTAAAGTGTCTACTGGGGTCTTCAGAGGGTTAGTCTGTTATGTTAGCATAGAGCATGGTGGAAGCAAGGCGGCGCACATGGCAAGAGTTCAGTACCTGAGAGCAGCAGGCAGAGAGAAGCACTGGGCCTGGGGTGAGCTTTTTGAAACCTGTAACCCCACCCCCAGTGACACACTTCCTCCCTCAAGGCTGTGCCTCCTAATCCTTGTTTAATAGTTCCACCCCCTGGGGAATAAGCATTCAAATATATATAAGCCTATGGGGGCTTTTTTTTTTTTTTTTTTTTAGGTTTTTCAAGACAGGGTTTCACTGTGCAGCAGCCCTGGCTGTCCTGGACTCCCTTTGTAGACCAGGCTGGCCTTGAATTCACAATGAGTGATCTGCCTGCCTCTGCCTCCCAAGTGCTGGGATTAACGGCGTGGCCACCACACCCAGCCATGGGGGCCGTTCTTACTCAAACCACTACAATGCTATATTATAACATGGATTAAAAGCACAGAAATTATAACTTTTTATGATGAAAGCTAAATTTTGGCTTACAACTTCAGAAGGTTTGTCAATTCTATATGAACTTGAATTTCATTTTATTTTTTAAATTTGTTTACTTGTTCTTATGTAATATTGGAAAAGTTGAATTTTCTGTTCCTCTCTGTTGAGAAGAGAGATTTGCATGTTTTGAAGGCTTGCAGCAACTGCTACAAAACATTCAAACTCATACAGAAGTTTTGTGGAAAAAGCTAAAACTGAAGTTAGTTAAGGGGGCTCAAGTGGTTAGTTAAGGGGCTTTGTTCCTTTTTTCAAACTATTCATTGCAGTCATTGGGCTTTCCTTTTATTGATCAAAAAGCACATTTCCTTCACTTTTTTTCTACTTTAAGCTTAATTTTCAAGGAAAGGGTTTAAATGCCACCCACCCATCCCCCCGCATTTCCACACAACAGCATTTCTTGTGAATTTAAAAATCCACAATGAATTGTTTCCTGTTTATGGTTCTTCCTGTTAATGGTGAGATTATAAACACTTGGTTCCCAGTAACATCTTAATTGGCAGGTTTTAAGAAAGATTAATTATTTATTATTTATATAGTATTCTGCTCACATGCAGAGGAGGGTACAGATCTCTTGTGAGCCACCATGTAGTTGCCGGGAGTTGAACTCAGGACCTTTGGAAGAACAGCCAGTGCTCTTAACCTCCAAGCCATCGCTCCAGCCCTTGGCAGGTGTTTTTAAGGTACTCTGATGAGTTGATAGGCAGAGTGACTGATGTGCTCAAGCACCCAGATTCTAAAACTGTGGGTCCCAACTTTGTACAGAGTCATATAATTGAATATGAGGGCTTGCAACAAAAGTGGAAGGGTTTTTACCCACAGTGATCAGAATCAAGTGTGTTTTCCTGTGTTGCGTGGCAGAACTCCATTCCAGCTTTGGTTCTGAGCACACATGTGCATTTTGCACTGTGCGTGTTGCTATACCACGCGCTGCCTGCAAATGCTACCTGAAGCATCTTGGCCTAGACTTAAAAATAGTGTGCTCAAGAACTGGAGTGCGCTAACTAGGCACACCAAGTTGGCTGTTCTTTAGGAATATAAGGGATGGTTGCTGGGGAGGGACAGTCACACTCCTTTGGGGACCTGGCTACTGCTAGTTCCCCAAGCCTCGGTGGCTGGCCCCACACCTATGCGCATGTGGGAAGCACCATGTGGACTCTGGGGTTATCAATAACAACATTAAACATGGAGGGCATGAAGTTGGGAGGAGAACGTGGTAGGAACAGTAAGGGGAGTTGGGAGGGGATGATGGTGGATATACACTGTACAAACACATGAGAATTTCAAAGAATAAAAAAAATAGAAATATATAGTGGTTTAATTCTTTTCCTACTGCTATTCATTCCTCAGCCTGTATGTCTCAAATTACTATTATCTTAGAATATTTTGTTTTATTTTTTAATTTTATATTTTACTGTATCATATTGCCTGGGTATGGGTATTCACATGCATACATATCTGTGCACCACACACATGCCTGGTGCCCAGGGAGGTCAGAAGAGGATATCAGATCTCCTAGGACTGGAGTTCGAAAGGGTTGAGAGCCTCCATATGAGTGCAAGGAATTGAACCCAGGTCCTCTGGAACAGAAGTCAGTGCTCTAAACTGCTAAGCTGTCTCTCTAGCCCCCAATTTTCAGAATTTCTGCTTGGGTTTCTAATATGGATTTCATAAAGTCCATTCAATAAATTTTGGCTTGGTAGGAGAACAGATTTTTTTTCTGAAGCAGGGTTTCTTTGTGTAGCCTTGGCTGTCTTGGATTTGCTTTGCTAGGCCAGCAAGTTCCACCTGCCTCTGCCTCCCTGAGTGCTGGGATCACAGGCGTGCACCACCATGTCAGGCTAGGAGAACAGACTTTTCAACAATGTCTAAAATAAAAAAGAAAACAAAATACAGCAACTAGTCAAATGGCCATGAGTTTTCACCCCAGGCATAGCACTCTTGCCAGGGGGCATCAAAAGAGTGTTGTCTGTCTTTAACAATACTGTCTTAATCACTAAAAGATGCGAAGCTCTCCAAATATGAGGAAATTAAATATTACACTTCACTGTAACATAAACCAGATCAAAGGGAACTCCTCAGTTAAGTTGGACACTACGTTTAGGTTAGAATGAAACTTGTGGACGGTGTGATTCAAGTTTGAATGAGAATGGCCCCCACAGACTCATATTTTCATGCTTAGTCCCCAGTTGATGCACCAGTTAGGAAAGATTAAGAGGTGTGGCCTTGGAGGAGGCGTAAGGTTTCAAAGCCCAGGTCCAGTGTCTCTCTTTCTCTGCCTGCCTGCTGCCATGCTTTCTGCCATGGTGATAATGTACTAACCCTCAGAAATTTAGCAATCCCCCAATTAAATGCTTTCTTTTATAAGAGTTCCCTTGGTGATTGTGGTTCTTCATAACAATGGAATAGGAAAGAATTGACCAAAAAATCTGGGAAGGGACAGAGTATTTTCCCCTTTACTGCTGTACATTTGTTGAAACTTGAAATATTTATAAATATTTAGAAAGTTGTTCACATGTTCATTTAATGAGGTGCCCCCCTCCTCCAAGTGGCCCAGATGAGCTCCGTGTCATATGCTGTGCAGTGTGCTTGTCTCCACACATAAGGACATGGCTCACATGGTTTTCTTTAGTTTGATTCTTTAAAGAAGTAAGAACATTTGTGTTTAGAAATTCTGATTTTAAAGTGGTGATTCTGTTAGAATATTTAGTGTAAAATTAAGATAAGAAATACAAATTTATATCCAGATATATAAATGCATATTTGAAGACAATTATAATCATTGAAAATACATATTGTATTCAATGTAATTGAGTTGAAAAGCTTTTAGATTAAAGAGAAAGCTTATTTTAGCCAGGTATGGTGGCCACTATACAAGGCAAGGCAAAAGGATCAATCCATGGGGCTTGCTTGACATTTTGAGGCAATCCTTACCAGTACAGCAGGCCCCTGTCTCCCAGAAAGAGTGAATTTTCAAAGAGTTGTGTGATGATTAAGTGTAGAAGAGCATCTCCTGTGTGAGGAAGGGACAGCGGACTATAGTTTGGAAGTGATGGTATGTAGTTATTTAGTTTTTTGTTTGTTCTGTTTTGTTTTTGAGACTGAGTTTTATTTTGTAGCCCTAGCTAGCCAGGAATTCATAATGTGTACAGGCTGGCCTTGAACTGACAGAGATCTGCCTGCCTCTGCCTCCTGTGCTGCTATGCCCAGCAACTTTAACAAAATTTTAATGTTATCTTATCTCTTTCAGAGTACATGTTTTATACTCTGTTGAGCTGTTTCTCTGAGAAACTCATTTGATGTTACCATACATTGGTCCTAGAATTCCATTTTCAAATTGTTCATTGCTTCTATACAGAATTATAGTTGATGTCTGTATGTTGAATCTTGCTGGACTGGCTTATTCAAGCATATCTCTAAGTAGACTGGATTTGCTTTTTTCTGTTTCACATGGATACCTTTTGTTTCCTTTTTTCCACTACCCTTCCTAAAGCCTCCAGTGTTCAGTAGAAATGGCGAGGGCAGGTACCCTGTCTTGTTCTGATCTTGGGGGGCCAGGGGTGGGGGAAGCCTCCTGTCTCTCACTGTTGGGTGTGTTACTTGTGGGATGGACCTTTCTAGTCCTAGTTAAGGATTTGTTTGTTTGTTATTTTTTTTAACCATGGAAGGACTTTAGATTTTGTCAAGTGTTTTGGATGTTTGGTGAGGTGATCCTTTAGAACTCTTATTTGAAGAAAATCCTATTCAGCCAAGCTTGCAAAATACAAGAACAAAAAATAAATAACAATAACAATAATAAAAATCAGGACACTGATTCTCACTTATCTGGAAGTCCAGGAGTGTCTTCTCTTTAGGCACTACATGCTGGGTGAAACAGCACTCAGCTTTGCCCTCTTCTCTCTGCCCCTTAAATCTTCTACCTCCTTTCCCCTTATATGATAGTCATGTACCAAGCAAGAATCCTTCAGGTCAAAGAAAAAGAGACAGTCTCTGGTACTTTCTGTCTTTCCCTGGTCCTAGAAGAAGTTCCCAGAATGTTCATTGGGCCAGTTGTTCATTCTGGAACTCACTGAGGATAGAGTATGTGAAACTCCAGTTAGGTCTGTATCACATGTACATACCTGCTCTGAAGGTGGTCAGCTCCATCCAGATTACATGGCTGAGATGTGGAAGGGAATTTGCAGCAATAGAAATATGCAGGGTGAATGGTGAATTTCCGAGAAATAAATGTCAAGTGCACTTTCTGCAGTGATGTAATCCAGAACTATACAAAACACATAAAATTGACATTTCCATATTACTCCCCTCTGCAGTGTCATCTCTGGTGATAACAGAAGATATGAGCTAAAACTCTGTAGAGTTTCTTGGTTCATCCTTCAATGTGTGCAACTTGAAAACATGTCCCCCCCTTAATAGAGGAATGAGCTTGAGGTTGGACAGGAAGACGAATCACGGAATGCTACGGATCTGTGGTTTCTACACATCTTTTATTACCCTCAAATATCTCACTTCAGGCTATCTGCAGAATATCTTGAAACATGAAGTAGATCAGTGCCTTATCCATGCATCTTTTCTTGCATAGTTGGTCTCTGCTGGGCTGTGGTCCAGTTTGTCAGCACTGTGCATTAAAAAGAACAGTGTGTCCAGCACTAATCAGACTTTTATCACAGCATTTGATCTTGTCTAACCGGAATGGGGCTTCTTGATGTGTCTTTTGAGACTTAAGGAACCCCAGCTTCTAACAGCTCCTCTTTGTCACAGTCTCTGCAGTTCCAAGTTAAAGAATACAAGGGTGACACATTGAGCTCCCCTGGGTTAGTCAGACCTCCCCGTGGGTAAACACAGCCTACAGGAAGAAAGGAGTTGCTCTAGTCAGGTCACTGCTGCAGGGCTCTGTGGGGGAGGGGAGGGCTTCCAGAATTTTAGGATTCCTGTAAGATAAAGCTAGTTTAGTACATTCTTTTTTAATTTTAAGACATTTGGGGGTGCTTTTTGAGGCAGGGTTTCTCTGTGTAGTCCTAATTATCCTGGAATTCACTCTGTAAAGTAGGCTGGCCTCAAACTCAGAGATCAGCCTTGTCTCTACCTCCTGAGTGCTGGGATTAAACGTGTGTGCTGCCACCACCACCAGGCAAGACTTTTTTTTAAATTACAGAATCTAGAATCATGTTATGATTAGTGTTTTGTCTCTGTTTAACTGTCAGGCTTTTAAAAAGTCTGTGCTACATTAAAAATAGTCTTGAAACTGACGTGATACTTTACTGTCAGTTTGAGCCATAGGGGATATGTAGTTTGGATATGGAACATTCCTCAAAGGACCATGTTCTTAATTAAGTCTTGGTCCTCAGCTTCATACTGGTGGTGGGTGGCAGAATCTTTATGAGGAGCCTAGGAAATAGCGTTACTCCTAAGTAGTTGGATGCTGGTCCTGCCTCTTGCTACCATGAGGTGAGCATCTTGTACCACCATACACTCTTGGCCACTACCATCATGTTCCACTTCACCACAGCCCGAAGGCTGTGGAGTCGTAGTAGCCATGCCCTAAAACATCTGGTAATACACTAAGCCAATTTCTTTTCTCTCTGTAAGCTGATTTATCTTAAGATACTTGTCATAGTAAAGGAATGCTGAGGGCTTCAGGGCGTCAGACTTTGGGGTAACACTTTGGATGGGTCTAGAGTATTTTTACTTAAGATTAGCACTTTAATCGGTAGATCAGTAAATAGAATGCGCTTTAAATCGTGTTTATTAATCATCTAGCTCATTGAAGACTAGAATGAAATGCAAAGGCGGAGTAAGAAGGAACTCTTCTACCCAACAGGAATGAGCACAGTGGGACATTGATCTTCATGGATGCTTACTGCGTGGCCCAGCTTGCTCACTGTAGATGCTAGGATGTGCCAGTTCTTTATAGTCATTTATTTTGTGTGTCAATGTGTGAGGCTGTTGTTTCTTTTTCTTGAAGACTGCTAATGCAAGTAAGTCCTAAACTTGATTAAATAGTTATTGGATATGTCTTGGATGCCTACTGTTACAAATGTAACATATCCACACAAGCAAGAGTGGCAGGAGTTGATCTATAAGTGAAAAGATTGTTCTGTACCAGGATGGCTTTCTGGCAGCAGGGAGCCAAGGCTTGGCTTTTTTGCCCATAGGGTCAATATAGGAAGACATGATTTTCTCCTTAGCTCTATTGTCTTAAGTGTGTGCCTTGGTATACGTTTCTTTATCTCTGAATTGAACAAATTGGGCTAGGTGATTTCAAAGATGTCTTCTGTTTTCACATTCTGAGAAACTGATTTATTTGTCTCAGTGAGGGGGGAGGTGGTCTAAATAGTGGTCTGCACAACCAGATTCTTTTACAAAGGTGTAATGCATCAGTGATATCTGATGCCTGGAGAGCAGTGCAGCACCCAGAAGGGCGATGCGTTTACTAGGCTGCATTGATGTGGCCATCAAGTTTGTGGTTTTGTAGAACTTGATGTTAAGATTAAGATATGTCCTCCTACAACAGAAATATATTTATGAGTTAATCTCAAGAAGCTTTCTAGGATTGTGGCTGGTGACCATAGTAAGACCGTAGGGCTCCTGACAGTCAGTACAGGGTCTTCCTCTCTAGGCAGAAACTTCCCTACAGAAAGTATGGCAAGAGGAGCAGTTGTTTTAGTAGTTTTAGAAAAGAATGTTTATATTTGGTGAGAAAAAATATCAGATTTGGGCAGGATATTTCAGTTTAGTTATTATTGGAGAGTAGATGTTGAGAATTAATGTTCATCTACTTTTATTTAAAGAAGTAAGAGCTGTGTTTCCTGGCAGCCTGGGCCTTGTGGTTTGTAGAAAAGTAGGCCGTGGTGAGTGGTAGGAACCCTCACCTGCCCTCCTAACTCCTTCCCTTGGATTAGTGCAGACCTTTCCTCTTTCTCACAACAGTTTCCCTGGGGGAAACGAGGAGGGATGGAGTGGCTTCAGGAAGTACAACTTTCTCCCCAAACACCAAAATAAACCAGTACTGTTTGGACATCAGTTGGTGTTTTGCCCACATTTTAAAAAAATTTTATGCATGTGAATGTTTTGCCCGCATATATGTTCCTGTCCATTGCCCACAGAGGCCATAAGAGGGCATTGGATCCTCTAGGGCAGTTGTTAGTCACCGTGTCAGTGCTGGAAACCAAACCATGGTCTTCTACAAGAAGCAGCAAATGCTGTTCCACTGAGCCATCTCTCTCACCCCTAATGACATGGTTTGTACAATCCCCAGGGATCCACAAGTAGTTAGCTATGTCTGCCCCACAACCTTCTCTCTGAATGCCTCAGCCGTAGTAGAGTCACATGAGAGGAAGGTAATGTGGCATTTCAAAGAGGAAGACTATACCTAACAGAAGCCTGCACGTGCTCCCCCTCCCCTTCCCCCCTCCATCCCCCCCTCCCTCTCCCCTTCCCTCTCCCCCTCCCTCCCCTCTCCCTCTCCTCTCTGTCCTCTCTCTCCCTCCCCCCCCCCCCCCGTGTGTGTGTGTGTGTGTGTGTGTGTGTTGTTTCCACATATAAGTAGCAATAGTCAGTGAGGGCATTTTATCAGAAGATGAAGCTTGATTCATAACAAATCAGTTTGGTTTTCCTGGAATTGCAGCCATGTGAAAAGACTAGCTAAGATGCTTGCTTCTGCTATACGTAGATTGTTCCCATTCCCTGATGCTGAAGAGGTTAGAGCTCATCCTTGAGGGTTTAGAGTGCTGTGCTTTGCTGAGCCAATACTGAATGGTTAGAGAAGTCTATCCTAAGAGCTTTGTGCTTCTAGGCTCATTAGTCTAGACACTGCATGCCCTTTCCTGAAAGGTCACTGTAAGCTTTGTTACACAGTTTCTAAAATCCTGCTAATTGTTAGACAAGGGCAGTGGGTGTGTGATAATAATAATGTTCAGGACAGAGCTTGATTGGTCTTAGAAAAAGTAAGAATAACAGATAACTAGAACTGTGTTTAAAGGGGAAATGAAAATAAAATCTTGTGTAAATCCTATTACATATCATCGTCACTTTCTTACTCCTGATAACTTCCTAACTCATGTGACTAAAATATATACACCTAGGACTGTTGGTTTTGATTTTTACAAAACTAGGATCAAATGTACAAGTCTTTTCTAACCTGCTTCCTTTTTAGAAGCAATGAAAAGGTCCTTGCCTCTGGGACTTGGTACCCTACATCATTAGTCGTATTTCTATGCCTCAGTTGGCACATAACACACCAGCAGTAATTGAGCCTGGCTTTTGCTCTGTTTTCAGGTTGGCAGCCCCGATGGTTCCTTCTCTGCGGGGGAATACTATCCTATTATGATTCTCCTGAAGATGCCTGGAAGGGCTGTAAAGGGAGCATCCAGATGGCGGTCTGTGAGATTCAAGGTGAGCGACCAATCAACATGTATCTTTTATTTTCCTTTTAGCTCCCTAGAAGAATGAAAAAGCACTGCTCCTGCAGTACACACCAGGATACAAAGAGAGTTGTTCTTGAGAGAAGCCTTTGGAAGAAACCCAAAACCGCCGCCAGCCTTTTCAGGGAGGCTTATGACCTGGCCAGAACAATGCGAGCACCATCTTCACACTCGATGCTGGTTCTTACCTGCTCACCTGGGGCCAGTGACTATGTGCAAGGCTTTAGTGATTTTACTGTAACATCAAGCACTTTTGTGTTTAAATCAGGGGAGGCATACACACCCATCTGCCCACTCCCACCTTCCAGTCAAAATAAGCAAACACCTACAAGGCTGACCAACAGTCTTTACTTCTTGGCTCTAGATTCTTGAGACAGTGAGATGTGTGGCTAAAGAGAAAACTATTAGATGAGCATTGGAGAGGGCAAAGAAGAATGTGTTTTCCTAGTGTATTGTGTGAAAGGGTTCTAAGGCAATACCACACTTTGGTCTGACTGCTCCAGGGAAGTAGAAAGGGGGAAATGTGTGCTTGATTGTTTCCCAATAACTCCAAGGAGGTAAAGATTGTATCTTTGTTTATTATCAGGTATATTCGTCTATTTTCTGTTGCCATAATAAAATACTCAAGGCTGGGTAATGCATAAAGAAAATAATTTTATCTAGTTAATAATATTGGAATATGAAAGTCTAAATAGAAGAGTGCTAACTGGTTAGGGCACACTGGGTGAATCATACCAAGGGATATGACATCATGATGATAGATTGTAGGAGAGGGAGGTATCACAGAGGGAGCAGAGAAACCCGAGAGGAGCCTTTGTTCCTGTGTAATGACCCCCCCTCCCACAAGTACTAATTAGAATTAGAAAGAACTGCATAATTACCTCCAAACAGTGACCTCCAGTGACTTCCTACTATGGTCCTCATAAAGGTCCTACACCACCTAACATCAAGCCCGCAGTGGAACCAGATCTACCCTCGAACCTGGAGGTTTCAATTTTCTTGTGTGAGCATGCTAACTTTTTGAGCTTAGCACACTTTATACACTCAGAAGGCCAAAGAGAGAGTCCCGTTCCATCCTGATAGCAGGTCCATTGGATGACTGTTTGGGGTAGACAGTGGCTGCAAGGTCTTGATTGATGCCTTGAAGCCAGTTGTAGGGTCTTCCTTCTTTTCTTAACCTTTTGTTTCAGAGCAGCTGGCTTCCACCCCTTGAGTGCTAGGATTACAGATGTGTGCCACGGCACCCTGTAAGGTTTCCCTTCTTGATCAGCAAAGCTATCTAGAACAGAAAAATGAGCAGAACTCGGTGTCACTAGAGAGTTGGTGAGGACTGGCACCTTTCAGAAGAAGCTTTCAGGAGGCTGGAGAAATGGCTCAGTGGTTATAAGAGTACTTGCTTCCCAGTAGTGGGGATGGATGCCAACACCCACATAAACACAAGGCAGGCGTCTTGCATACTCCTGTAACCCCAAGTCTGAGGAAGAGAGAGACAAGAGGATGTCTGGTCCTGCTGACTTGCCCCTTAGCTGTGAGAACACATGCTTTGCCTCCAAAGGAGTAGCTGGAGAGTAGCTGGAGAGTGAGAGAGTAGAAGAGCTGGCCTCTTCTGCTCTTGGCACATGCACAGACACACATGCACACATAAACACCTAGGTAAGTAAGTAATAAGTCATAGCAAAACTAAACAGGAAGCCGGGATGGAACTGCCCAGACCGTTCTCACCATGTCTGACCTCCTTCTTCCTTGCTCCAAGTTCATTCTGTGGACAACACTCGCATGGACCTGATCATACCTGGGGAACAGTATTTCTACTTAAAAGCCAGAAGTGTGGCAGAGAGACAGCGGTGGCTAGTGGCCCTGGGGTCTGCCAAGGCCTGCCTGACAGATAGTAGGACCCAGAAGGAAAAAGGCAAGTATTGATGGTCCCCTTGTCTGAAAACCTTGGGAAGTACCCATTGCTATCTCTAAGCTCCCTCACCCAGCTATTTGTATCATTGAAATGCTACATATCTAAGCAGAACTTACCCCAGGGTTTCTACCTAATTCTAATTCTGTTTTTTGGCATGGTAGAAAACTTGAAAACTTTGGAGCCAGAAGCACCTGGGTAAATGATGTTTCAGTCTTCACTGACTGTATAAGTCACTTAGTTAGTTTTTCTGAGCTTCGTTCACCTCATCTTTGAAATGCCAGTATTTCAAAGTGATAGTAAAAACCATCAAAGTGATGGTGTCTGCCATGGAAGGATGACTGTGAGGTCTGGTGATGACATGAAATGCTGTGAGTACAAAGAGTAGGTGATCCAGAGAAGCCTAGGATCAGGGTGTTCTGTGCAGGACACACCTGCTTTCCACCACTCCCTAAGGTGGGTAGATAGTTAATTGCCAGGGTGCTGCTGCACACTGCTCAATGACGTCATTTGGTCTTCTGAGCACCATGGTGGACCTTCTTTTTTACACTAGGATCAGAGTGTTGAGGCTTACTTCCTGGCCCCTAATAACTCCTGTCATAGCTTTACAAGCCTGTGTGCACACCTGAGGAGATTGGCTGCAATGAGGGAGCCTTTCATGTGACAGATGGAAACGTTCCTAACTCTTGAAGTAGACCCATAAAATGATGCTAAATCAGGAACAAATTTTTGTAGCTGTTGGCTTGACTCCGAGCAAATGATATGTGTAACATTCTTGTGAAAAGGAAATAGAAGTAGCAGCAATTGTTATTGATCCCTCAGCACCAAGGTGGCTGCAGCCTTGCTGGTAATGGCTAGATGCCATTGACCCTGATGGGCATGTGTGGAGCCAGTGCTCAACAGAGCGCCCTTCCCAGTGCTGGATCACTGGGCCCCCATATTACAGAGGCCAGAATTCAGAGCCCTGGCTCTGCTTCCAGGTCTCAGGAGAGGGGCTTCTGCAGACTTCTCTCTGTCAGAACCTATGATTGCTCAGTATGTTGTCCCAAGAATAGCTGGGATCCAGTCCCTTTCTGTCTTTGTTCCTTCTATGTCCTCACTATTACACGTAGCGTAAACCTCACTTGAGGCATCAGTTACTTAACTCCACTTCTGTGCAGCTTCCTAACGAGGAAGTGGCTGTTCCTTCTGGTAACTGCTTTACCCTTTTTTGTTGTTGTTAACTTAGAATTTGCAGAAAACACTGAAAACTTGAAAACCAAAATGTCGGAACTAAGATTGTACTGTGACCTCCTTGTTCAGCAAGTAGATAAAACAAAAGAAGTGGCCACAGCTGGTGTTGCTGACTCTGAGGTAAAGTATTGCTGTAGTGACATTACTGACACTATACACGAAAGTAGTGTCAGACTATCCTTGGACATTATTCTCCCATCACTCTTGTCTTGGAATCGACTGTTCTTTAGAAGAAAGTGGTAGAACTCAACACTATAGAAATACATTCATTGCCCTGCTTAGAAGACACACTTTTAAACCACCCTTGAAGGAATTAAGGATTAATCCATAACATTTGAGATTTTTAACTTTAGTGCTAAGAAAAAGAAAAAAAGACCTTACTAAAGTATGATTACCCCCAGTTAGCATCACTTGTTAAGCAGATAATCTTACCTGTCTAACTGAACTGTTTCTAACTGAGATGCCATGGTGTCTGTCAGTGGTATGCTTGTTGCTCCTGGTAAGATTGACAGAACTGTATTCTGTCATAGTAAATGTGTCTGAAACAGCCCCATTGTTTCAGAGATCAGACATGGCTTCAGCAAGGATTGTGATTTTACCCTTTTTTTTTTTTTGACATAGGGTCTCACTATTTAGTCCAGATTGGTTTTGAACTCTGAGTCTTCCTAATGAAGCTTCTTGAGAGCTAGAATTATAAACATGTGCCACCGTGCCCAGTTAAGTATTGGGACCTTTAGCATTTGCTAATTAAGTTTCCATATATTCATCCTAAAACATCAGAAGAAGATCCGTTGGCTATGTGTGAAATCACTTGCGTTGACTAAGAGAGGACCTCTGCAGTGCTCTCACATCCACTGTAATCTACAGCCCAAGGAATCCAGCTCTTACACATATGAGTGTTAACTGTTTTTTTAGGTGTTAGAGCACCATGTTATTAATACTGTGTTGGAGTCTTGATAAAACTGGTTCAACTCCATGTTACCCACTTTGGCTTCTTGTCATCATTCAATAGTTGCCTGTTGTGTGGGCAACACTGTTTGTGGGGGAGGAAGGAACAGAAGAACAGAAAGCCGTTTCATTCCCATCCTTATGGGGTTTATAGTCTAGAGCAAGGACCATCAATCCACAACCTCTGTGCCCCCAGCATCTTAGGACACTTTGAATGTCAGGATTGAGGAAGTACCACTGTATAATATTTAGAAGCCAGGGATGCTGCTAAGCATCTTACATTTTCGAAAGAACTGTGCCCCGCACTTGCATGCATGCATGCAGACAGACAGACAGGCAGACAGACAGACAGACTGACTGTCTTAGTCACTATACTATTGCTGTGAAAAGACACCATGACTAGGGCAATGTTTGTAAGCTTGTAAATTAAATTAAATTTAACTGGGCTTGCTCATAGTTTCAGAGGTTTAGTCAGGCAGCAGGAAGGGAGAAACACTGGGCCTAGACTGGGCCTTTGGAACTTCAAAGCCCACCACCATGACACACTGACTACAATAAGACCACACTTCCTAATCCTTCTCAAGTAGTGCCACTTTCTGGTAACTATGGGGGCCATTCTTATGCAAACTACCCCCCCCCACACACACACACTAACCAACCCAAAGTCTCAGTGGTGCCAAGGTAGAAACAGAGAGTAGGAAAACCCTGAACACAGCAGTCTGTAGTTGAAAAGCATGCTCACAGCAAGAATCTTGGGAACTTGATAACAAATATGGATTACAACTAACAGCATCACCTGGGACCAGTATTAGCAATACATGTAATCTTCTTGACCTCTGGTCAGAAGTGTAGCTTCCGAAGTTTCATGAACTACTTCCTAATATCAGTATCCAGAAGCAAAACACCCAGGAAATTAAAGTAGCTTAAGAGACAGAGGTACCTACTACTACATGTTTAAATGAATTCTAGTTACCTTGAGCCCCCCAATCATCCACACCAAGAACAAACAACACATAGTCCCTGCATCTGTGCCCAGCACCTAGCATCCTGCTGGCTTACAGTGCAGAGCCAAAAGAGCAGTGAGCATCAGACAGGTCAGAACAGCAAGGGTGTATGTGAAAACAGATAACTTGGGCTAATTTGTTTTTGTTGTTTATCACTGGTGTGCATATTTATCAAGGAGCATGCTGGTTGTGTACGGTAGTACTGTTTTGTGAATATAAACCTCTCAGGACATAATACCATTGAGTTTTTCACTTTGTAGCAAGACAAAAGATTCTTCTTCTGGTTGTTATGTAGGAGGGAATCGATGTGGGAACTCTGCTGAAATCAACCTGCAACACTTTCCTGAAGACCTTGGAGGAATGCATGCAGATTGCAAATGCAGCCTTCACCTCTGAGCTGCTCTACCACACACCCCCAGGGTCCCCTCAGCTAGCCCTACTCAAGTCCAGCAAGGTAAAACTCCCAGCTCACCTTCTCCCCAGCAGCACTGTGGGAAAGTTTGGGTCACACCCTGCCGTGCCTAATACAGTTTTAGAGTAGTTTGCTTTATGCCCACTTTTGTGTCTGCCCTTGATCCCATATGTCTATTTGGTTATTTTTACCAGTTTGACCCCCTACAGTTCTCTATTATATAACATCTTCCTCTCTAACCACAAGGAGTCTTCCCTAGAATAGTGTTGTCCTGTCTGGTCAGCTTGACCCATTAGCCAACAGTAATGAAGTGTAAATTGGATTTTATCTAAACTTTGAGGTCATTCCCTCGTGGCCTCTACGCCAAGACCAAACTCTTCTGCCCCTCCTGTTTTAGCTGCTTCTTTCCCTGGCAGTAGTAACTTGACCATGCTGCTGCCTACGCCATTTCTCAGTGCTGAGAGCGCTGTCCCAGCTTCGGTCCCAGGTTAGCCCTGTTGTCTTCCCCTAGTCTTTTCTCAGTGCTCAGGCTGGGCTAAGAGGACCGCCTCTCCTACACTCTCTAGTTAGCCCTAACGTCTGTTGAAGTTGGCTAAAGGGCAGAAATTCCGTCCATGATGCTTACCTACTGCACCATAATTTGCTATGTGATAATGCCAAGTAAAGCTAAAAATTACAAAGAAAGCTAGGATTGGGGTATGGTAATGGAATCTTTCAAAACCCCATCTTCCTCTCCTAAGAAATTCGGGTGCACTTCAGTTGGAGGGGAATGAGGGTTCTTTCCTTGAGAAGGGCAACATATATGACATCTGTATTGAGCACTTTCTTATGTGATGATATCCTAAATAACACTGTTCCAAGCTTAACACATAAATTTTCATTTGTTGTTGTTGTTTTTTCTCTTTAAAGATGAAACATCCTGTCATACCAATTCATAATTCATTGGAAAGGTATAGTAACTTGTTTTTCTTCTTCCTAAGAGTTTGAAATCTACACATTGTGTTCCTTGATTTAAAAAAAAAAAGAAAAGCTGTGATGTAGTGATGCTGATTTGAGATGTGAGATGGTGCCAGAAGCAAACGACCTGACGTCCCTCTTGTGAGAAGCTAAACCACAAATGGCTTTGGCAGAAATGGGCAGATGTGACCATTTCCCTAGGAGCCGAGTCTCGCCATCACGTCTGTGTATCTTACCTTAGTGTGTCTACAGCTGCTGAAGGCTAGAGCTTCTCTTGTGGAAGAGCTAAATGTTGATTCTGGTGTGCTTTGCCCTGGGAGTGCTAGTGTTGTTTCTCTCTTTTAGAAGTGAGAATCTTAGTAGCTCTATGAGTCAAAGCATAACTCGTTAGCAAAATCTAAACTAGTGCCATTCCTCTAAATGATTCTTGGGTTAAAAAATATGTACACAAGCTACAAGTTTATGTAGCTCAGTGATGCAATGCTCACCTAACATGTGTGGGCCTTGAATTTGATCTGCTTGTCACCAAGAAAGGAATTTGCCACACTATTGTCAGGGTCTTTATTCATAAGAAGAATAAAGTTGTGTAGGTAATCTCACTATTTGACGTAGTACAGATTATCATTTTAAATTACTAACAGTCCCTCCCTTTATATGCTCTGTGTGTGTGTGTGTGTATGTGTGTGTGTGTGTGTGTGTGTGTTGATTTGTTATTACAAAGATTGTCCTTAATTTGGTTTTTGATACTTGAATTTTTTCTTTTTTATTATAATTTATTCAGATTACATCCTGATTATTATCCCCTCACTTGTATGTTGCTGTGTTCCCTCCCCCCTCCCTTTGGCCCTGTTCTCTCCCCTAGACCTCTTGACAGAAGCTGGAAACATTTTTGTGGATTTCTACTTCTTCTGAGACCAGCTTTATGTTTACCTTTTAGTTCTGGATGTTGCAATGTGTGTTTTCTTTTGTAGAATCTTTCTGTATTTGGACACTACGTTGTCACTGGTATAATTTGAGTAGGTATAAGATTTTGCATTCCTTTAACAGAATCAGCTGTATCTTTTAAATGTTAAACTGCTTTTTCTGCTGCCCTGTTGTGTGCTCAGCCCCTTGGAGTGTATTGTGATCCTCCTGGGTGCCTTTCTCTGAGACTCCTGCTGACAGGAGAACTCTCTGTTGGCCAGCCACTACATATCACTTCAGACAGTAGCTGCTAAGCAAATATTTTTTAAGTAGCTAGTGTGATGAAGAAATGCCTCCCAGGGAGAAGTCGAAGAAAGTCAGCTAAGTGTTAAATGTGGCACCTGGAGAAAGCCACGGATGCTGGTAGAAGACAAGATTGAGATGCCTCAGGATACAGGAAAAGCAACTAAGGCTGCTGTGTTTATTTTTTAAGGATGTCTTAATGTATAGCCCAGGTTAGCCAAGGATGCTGCCAAACCTTTTGCTTTAGCCTCTCAAGTGAGGGGCATTCAAGTGTGAGCCACCACACCCAGCTTCACTAGTTTGCTTACTGTACTTGCCTTGGTGTCTGAGAGACTGGGAGGATCTGTCTTTAACCAGGGTTTGATGATTGTGGATCCTTCTGCCCTTAGAGAAGAGGTTCTCAGTCTGTGGGTCACAACCCCCATTATTGGATCACATATCAGATATTCTAGATGTCAGATATTCGCATTACGATTCATAACAGTAGCAAAATTATAGTCATGAAGTAGCAACAACATAATTTTATTGTTGGGATCACCACAACATGAGGAATTGTACTAAAAGGTCACAGCATTAGAAAGGTTGAGAACCACTGCCTTAGAGTAATACCTGGGCAACCTGTGGCAGATCACAACATTTTCTTTTAAACAATTTGTTTTAGGCCAATAGAGTTGAACAATTGTGAAAATGGATCTCTAAATATGGAAGTAAATGGTGATGAAGAAATTCTAATGAAAACCAAGAGTTCCTTGTATTTGAAATCCACAGAGGTAGATTGCAGCATGTCCAGTGAAGAAAATACAGACGATAATGTGACAGGTAATGTCAAAAGAAAGTCTGATTCGCTGTGTTGAACAGTAGATTAAGGGTTGGCCTAACACACAAACGGAAAGGGCACATATCCAGCTCAACCTCCAAGGGAGCTTGCTGCTACAAGTCACATACCTGTGCAGCATCTGTTAACACGTCCAACACCATGTGTAAAGGCAATACCGTGTGTGGTACTGATGCTCACAGCTGCCTTTTGGTGGGTGTTAGGTGGTGTTAGGTTCACTGACTCTGAAACCTGACTGCAATGTCAGACTTGGTGTGTAACATTAGAGCAGCTAAGTTTTTCAATCTCCTGGTTTCTAGTGGGGCCTGAGGATGTCACAGTTTACCAACCACCAAACTTCTGTGTGTTAATCAAGCCAAATTTCAGGTAATACCCGTGTAGATGGGAATGCTTACCTTTCAGATTTACTAATTGCACTGGCACTAATCACAAAGTCCTGTCTTCACATCAGCCAGATTAACTATACTAGAGCTTAGAGTTGTGTTATAGCTGCTTACTAAATGAATTTAAATCTGCGTACTTAACTAAAATAAGATCCTTTCTTCTCCAGCTGTCTTAAAATGAAAGATTCTATGATTTTTCTAGCCAACTCCTTTTTTAAAAAATGTTTTAATCCTAGAACCTATTAGAAGTTGAGCTAAGAAAGGTAACACAGACCCCTTTAAAATCTGATTTCTTGAATAAGATTTCCTATTAAAAAAATTTAAAAAAAATTTGCTATAGAAACTGTGATCACAAACCAGTATGATATAGCAATAAAAACCTTTGAACAGGGTTCTTTGTGGCATGCTAGTCAGTTCCTATGTGTTGTATAAAGTCCCCCAAACACTGATCAGTAAGTAGTGGGATTGCTGTAAGGGAATAGTTGGCTTGCTACAGCCATGTGGCTTTGATCAGCCAATCAATAAATAACATTGCTTTAGTGTCCTTTTCTCTTTAAAACACCTGTGTGGTCTAGATAAACATTGAACTCAGAAGCATCACTGTAATTCCTGCCAACACACATACTCCGTCCATGAAGGGGTATCTCACACTTCTGTGTTTACGCACTCCAGACAGTGTTACTATCTGGAGCCTTCTTAACTGCAGAATTCGTGACAGAAGGCACATACATGCAAAAACCATGGTAGTAAATAAAGCCATTTCTTTGTGGTGTGAGAATTGAAGCAAGGCAAACACCTAGGCCCATGCTTGCTAGGTGACAAGTTTGTACCACCCTGCACTGCCAGGAACCACTAGAAAAATACTAAAAGTCTTGATTTAGGATTGACATGTAATTTTAGCAGGTGCACAAATCCATAACAGAATATTCTTACAACCAGGATTGAGCATTCATAGGAGAAAGGCTTTATAAGCCACTAAATACCCCTCACATTGCTATAACTGCTACCATAAGGTCCTTAAAATCATGATTCAGGGGCCAGCAACATGGCTCAGTGGGTAAGGGCACCTGCCACTAAACCTGATGGTCCAAGGTGGATCCCGAGAATTCATATGATGGAAGGAGAGAACTAGCTCCCGCAAGTTGTTCTTTGACTACACACATAAACAGACTATATAAATAAATATAAAAACAGTACATTATGGTTTTGAAGAGTACTGAATAATAGTGGAATAATTGTGATGCACTGATGAGGGAAAATGAGATACACATGTGCTCTTGAGGTGTGTGTGTGTGTGTGTGTGTGTGTGCTTTCATGGTCAACATTTCCTGTTCACTAACGATTATGTGGTTTTATACTAAATATATAAGAACTTAGTGATAGGCATCATTTACTTTTGTAGTCCAAGGTGAGATAATGAAGGACGATGGACAAGAAAACCATGACAATGATCTGGCACAGCCTGGACCAGACGCAGTTTGCTCCACAGAATCTGCCTGGGAAGACAGTGAAGAAGTGATTCCAACTTTCTTTAGTACTATGAACACCAGGTATTCTGGACCCTTTGAACTCCCAGGCAACTGGACACTAGTTTCCCTTTTTGGAAATCAGTTGTGATGCGTATTCTAAGAAATGCAGAATGTAGTGTTTGCCCTTGTGGGTGGGGAATGACAACTGCTTGGATTTTGAGGGCAGATTATCTCTGGAGAATTATGTTAATGGACTGTTTCGTAATAGAAAAATAATGTCTGGGGTTACTCGTGAAATCAGGCAAAGTGGTTTTCCCTAAAAAAGCTGTTTCTGTGACATCTCTGAACTGCAGAGTGCTGATGTGGTTTTAATCTTCCGTTCTCCATGTCACCAAATTGTTCAGCTTTAGTGATATTGAACTTGTGGAAGACAGTGGCATTCCCACGGAAGCATTCTTGGCGTCTTGTTATGCAGTGGTCCCAGTACTAGGTAAGATTGCTACAGTCGCCTTCTGTTGATTAGTTTGTAGACTTTTCCCCCATCACAGTTATTTCAGATGATAAATAATCTACATTGTGGGTAGTAAGTTGACTCTTCTTAGCTTCTGCTTGGCATCACATGCCACATAGCGAAAAATGTACTGTTTAAATGCTCTTGAATTTTCTCATTCCATTTCCAATCAGTCAAACTATTGACTTTAGAGTGGTATAATGAAAACAGGGAATTCTGCTTTCTAGAAAAATACACACAAGCAAAAGTAGAGGCAGTTCAGGACCAGGCCTTCAAACCTCGGGGAAATAGCTTACCAGTCAAAAGAATTTTTTCAAAGATAAATACATTTACATATGAATGTATATATGTATATTTGTATGTATGTATATATCTGCTTAGTACAAAGTCATTAATATATTAATGTACTGAAATTTACAGTATGACCTATTAATGCAGGTCTTTGTTTATCATGTGTTTGAGTATGTGGTGTATGTGCAGGTGTACACATTCACATGTGAGTGAGTGTACTGTGTACATATATGGATAGGCCACAGGTTGATGTCAGGTGTCTTCCTCCATCACTCCTCTTTATTTATGGGATCCTCTGTCTGTTCCTCTGGTTCCCAAATGCTGTAATGATAGGTGGTTTCCACACCTGCCCAGCTTTGACATGGGTTCTGGGGATCTGAACTCTGGTCTTCACCCTGGTGTAGCAACTCCACACACTGGCCCGTCTCCCTAGCCCTATCCATGTCTTTTTAATTGAGTTATAACTTGTATCTAGAACTAAAGTGTTAGAATTGCCAATTTTGATAATTGCACCTCACATACATTCTACACCACTATCAAAATAGGTGCCAGTTGGTTCACAATCAGTTGTGCACCCTGAGGCCGCGCCTGATTCCTATCACCATAGTTTACTTTTCCCTTGTCTGTATGAATGGAATCCTGTTGTCTACCCTTGCACCTGGCAGTTTTCACTAAGTATGTTTGGAGATTTATCCTTGTGGCATGTTCTTCTTGTTCTCTCGTGCATGTGGGGCAGAATTTCTGGTGTTCCTAAACAGCTTGACTGTGTGATAACTGCAGGAGCAGTCCCTAGCACACTTGTGTGATGGCTGTAGGAGCAGTCGCTAGCACACTTGTGTGGTGGCCTGCAGGAGTAGTCTCTGTGTCTCTAGCACACTTGTGTGATGGCCTGCAGGAGCAGTCTCTGTGTCTCTAGCACACTTGTGTGGTGGCCTGCAGGAGCAGTCTCTGTGTCTCTAGCACACTTGTGTGGTGGCCTGCAGGAACAGTCTCTGTATCTCTAACACACTTGTGTGTTGGCCTGCAGGAGCAGTCTCTGTGTCTCTAGCACACTTGTGTGGTGGCCTGCAGGAGCAGTCTCTGTGTCTCTAGCACACTTGTATGGTGGCCTGCACGAGCAGTCTCTGTGTCTCTAGCACACTTGTGTGGTGGCCTGCAGGAGCAGGCTCTGTGTCTCTAGCACACTTGTGTGATGGCCTGCAGGAGCAGTCTCTGTGTCTCTAGCACACTTGTGTGATGGCCTGCAGGAACAGTCTCTGTGTCTCTAGCACACTTGTGTGGTGGCCTGCAGGAGCAGTCTCTGTGTCTCTAGCACACTTGTGTGGTGGCCTGCATGAGCAGTCTCTGTGTCTCTTGCACACTTGTGTGGTGGCCTGCAGGAGCAGTCTCTGTGTCTCTAGCACACTTGTGTGATGGCCTGCAGGAGCAGTCTCTGTGTCTCTAGCACACTTGTGTGGTGGCCTGCAGGAGCAGTCTCTGTGTCTCTAGCACACTTGTGTGGTGGCCTGCAGGAGCAGTCTCTGTGTCTCTAGCACACTTGTGTTGTGGCCTGCAGGAACAGTCTCTGTGTCTCTAGCACACTTGTGTGGTGGCCTGCAGGAGCAGGCTCTGTGTCTCTAGCACACTTGTGTGATGGCCTGCAGGAACAGTCTCTGTGTCTCTAGCACACTTGTGTGATGGCCTGCAGGAACAGTCTCTGTTTTCTCTAGCACACTTGTGTGGTGGCCTGCAGGAGCAGTCTCTGTGTCTCTAGCACACTTGTGTGGTGGCCTGCAGGAGCAGGCTCTGTGTCTCTAGCACACTTGTGTGGTGGCCTGCACGAGCAGTCTCTGTGTTTCTAGCACACTTGTGTGGTGGCCTGCAGGAACAGTCTCTGTGTCTCTAGCACACTTGTGTGGTGGCCTGCAGGAGCAGGCTCTGTGTCTCTAGCACACTTGTGTGGTGGCCTGCAGGAGCAGTCTCTGTGTCTCTTGCACACTTGTGTGGTGGCCTGCAGGAGTAGTCTCTGTGTCTCTAGCACACTTGTGTGATGGCCTGCAGGAGCAGTCTCTGTGTCTCTAGCACACTTGTGTGTTGGCCTGCAGGAGCAGTCTCTGTGTCTCTAGCACACTTGTGTGGTGGCCTGCAGGAGCAGTCTCTGTGTCTCTAGCACACTTGTGTGATGGCCTGCAGGAGCAGTCTCTGTGTCTCTTGCACACTTGTGTGGTGGCCTGCAGGAGCAGTCTCTGTGTCTCTAGCACACTTGTGTGGTGGCCTGCAGGAGCAGTCTCTGTGTCTCTAGCACACTTGTGTGGTGGCCTACAGGAGCAGTCTCTGTGTCTCTAGCACACTTGTGTGATAGCCTGCACGAGCAGTCTCTGTGTCTCTAGCACACTTGTGTTGTGGCCTGCACGAGCAGTCTCTGTGTCTCTAGCACACTTGTATGGTGGCCTGCAGGAGCAGTCTCTGTGTCTCTAGCACACTTGTATGATGGCCTGCAGGAGCAGTCTCTGTGTCTCTAGCACACTTGTGTGGTGTCCTGCAGGAGCAGTCTCTAGCACTCGTGGGCAGTTGTACACTCAGAGCCTCTACATGCTGAGGTTTTAATTACTTCGCCTCTTCACACTTGCTGGTGTAGACACTTGGCATTTCGGCCTTCCTCGTGTACTCAGTGGCCCTTGTTGTAGCTTTCATTTGCAGCTACCATAACACTGAGCACCTTATCATACAGCTGTTGGCCCCTACAATGGTTTGTTGGGATGTGTCTCTCCAAGTCTAACCCATATTTAAGTTGACCATTCTTTTTATTACATAGGGTGCTATTACTGAGGATGTTCCTCTTACTTCATTTTGAGAATTCTTTAAATATTCTGAGTCAAATCCCGTTATAGACATGTGCAGCACAGATATTTTTCCCTCACACTCTCACTTGCCTATTTACATTTTATGATTTTTTGTCATAAATCTGTTTTTTTTTTTGGAAATTTTCACATTTTTACTTTTGTGTTAATGTGTTCAGTTGTCCTGTGGTTACTTTTAATCAAGGATCATAAAGATACTCTCACATTTTTTCTAGATTTTTAAGTTTACGGTGTGGGTGTGCACGCGCCTGCTCAGGCATGTGTGCACAGGCGCACATTCACACGGAGTCTAGAGGACAATCTTGGGTGGTCTTCCTTACGCTGCCTACATTGTTTTTGAGACAAAGCTTCTTACTAGTCTGTAGCTAAGCCATCTTCCTGTGTCCCCCTCCCCAGTGTCGGCATGGACCACCATTCCTGGTGCCCCTCCCCCATGCGTGGGCGCTGGGGACTGAATTCAGGTGCTCACACTTGCAAGGCAGAGACTTCACAGACTACACGGTCTCCTCGGCACATGATGCGGGCCGTGATGTGTGCCATGATGCTGGAACTGAGGAACATTTGTCTGAATCAAAATTAAGTTATTTAAGGACCAGTTATCAAACAAACAACCACCATGTGTTCTACAACCTGTAGGCCTATAAAATGGGTCTCTTTTCTGTTTTGTTTGTATTTCCTTAGTGTCTTCATTATGTAAAGCTTGACATTAGCGAATATAAGTCTTCCACTTTTGCTCCTTTTCATGATTGTTTTAGCAGTTCTAGGTCCTTTACATGTCTGTATAATTTCAGTTTTAAAGTTCCTACTATAAGGCCTTTGGTGTTTGATTAAAGCTGCATTTATTAAACTTGTAAGCCAATCTGGAGGAAATTAATGTTTTACATAACATTACATCTTCTAGTCCATGAACATGATATGTGTGTGTGTTATATATTTAATGCTTGTAGTTTTGTTTTTTGTTTTGTTTTGTTCTAGTTTTTGAGACAGAGTTCCTCTGTGTAGCCCTGTCTATCCTAGACTCACTTTGTAGACCAGGCTGAAACAGAGAAACCCTGTCTTGAAAACAAAACAAACAACAACAAAAAGAAAGAAAGAAAGAAAGAAAGAAAGGAAAAGAAAATGATTTAGAATTCAGAGTAACATTAGAAAAAAGATCTTCTAAATGTATTATTACTATAAAAATATTTTATATTATATATTAAATATATTATATGTTAATAGATTAATATGTATTTTTCTAATATAATCTATTATATATGTTTCCTACATTAAAAATCCTTTTTCAAAAATATTTTTTATCCTTTCTTTCAGACAAACTTGGCCCTACAGTGTTTGCTCCTGTTAAGATGGATCTTGTTGGAAATATTAAGGTGAATAGACTCTCTTGTCTCTATAGAAACTTACCTATAAAGGAGTGGATTTTACTCCTTTTGTGTTTGACAAGGATAAATTAAAAGTGGAAAAATCATTCACACTGTGAGCTTTCGGTAGAGGAATGACTGATAAGCGGTGGATGGCAGCCGTTGGTAGGCTGGCCTCTGGATCAGCAGAGAGTCATGTCAACAATGATTGTGTACATTGTGGGGTAAAATAATATCAAGAAACATTTTCCAAAATTATGGTGGCTGACAATAGCTATCTTTCGTCTGGGAGAACTTCCTGATGCATCTGTAGGGCCACCAACTACAGGAAAGCTGAGCCTCTTTCCCAGAAAAGAGAGAGTTGTTTTTCACTATTTATAGATGAAATCTCTTTTTAAGCCAGGCGTGGTGGCACACACATATCCCCAGCCCTTCGGAGGCAGGAGGATCTGTGAGGGTTCAAGGCCAGCCTAGTCTATAGATTGAGTTCCAGGACAACAGAGTCCCTGCCTCTAAAATAAAACACAGTACCCATCACTAGGTGTGATGCGTGGTGGAAGTTCTGTGCACCTCTCTTGGTGTGTTTGGAGAGATGGAGAGGTCCATGGAGTCTCACTCATGCAAGCGACTTCAGTTCAATGCTCAGGATGAAAAGTAGCTTTTAATCAGAAAAGAGTTTCTGACATAGCCATAGGTACCTCAAGAACAGTGCTTAAAGCTCAGGACTCATTGAGTTATTTAAAGCCTCATAGAATTTTAAAAATATATTACATTATCCTAATAACAAAGAAGATAATGAAGTCTGGTTTGGGTTTCTTAGAAGTCTTTTTTGTTTGTTTGTTGTTTTTTGAGACAGGGTTTCTCTTGTATTCCTGGCAGTCCTGGACTTGCTTTGTAGACCAGGCTGGCCTTGAACTCACAGAGATCCACTTGTCTCTGCCTCCCGAATGCTGGAATTAAAGGCTTGCGCCACCATGTCCGGCCCTCTTAGAAGTTCTCTAGCTTACAGATGTGAATACTTTCCTGGCGGTGCTGGTGGTGTTACAATCTTCAGATGAAGCAGTTGTCCTGTTCTGTTTTGTTTTTCCAGAAGGTAAATCAGAAGTACATAACCAACAAGGAAGAGTTTACTACCCTCCAGAAGATAGTGCTGCATGAGGTGGAGGCGGATGTAGCTCAGGTTAGGAACTCAGCGACTGAAGCCCTCTTGTGGCTGAAAAGGTGAGCCGGTCAGGTGGTGCACACATGCTCACGTTTAGCGCAGTTGAAATGGTCCCAGCTCACGGTTACCCTTGGAAGAAGGATCTAACCAAAGATGTAATCTTTCCTAAAAATCTGGTGACTAGAACATCAGCTTGATAGTGATAAACCTTATTAATACTGGCATTACTGTAGTATGTCAGACTGGAGAGCCTGTGTGTTTCTCTTTATGTGAGTAGCTTTCTGCTTTCAGTGGCAGAGCCTGGGAAAACACTGAACTCAGAACGAGAATTTCTAGAATTTTCATTTTCTAATGAATTCTAAATGATGCTAAAGCCACCAGTCATAGTAACGTAATTTGAAAACACTGCATCAGGGATGTCAAAGAGGGTGAGGGGAGTGTCCAGAGCTTTCTAACAGGAGCTACAAAGAAGCTATTCAGAAAGGACCTCTGTCTGTCCTACCTGCTCCCTGCCTTGCTGGAATGAAAGGTGGCATTTGTCATCTGAACTATGAAAGTAATATTTCTTCCTCTCTTTCATTTTAGAGGTCTCAAGTTTCTAAAGGGATTTTTGACAGAAGTGAAGAACGGAGAAAAGGATATCCAAACAGCACTGAGTAAGTGTGCCTCGTACTCTGAGAGATCTGCAGTCAGACGTGAGGTGCAGACCCTGGAGATGGGCTGAGCACAGGTGGACGGGTCTACTTCTTTGGGTTTGATTTTCTTTTCTTTTTAAAATTTCATTTTTATTAATTGCTTTTTATACACTTTCTTAAAAGGGATCTGTGAGGGCTGAGGATGTATGGGTCTTAGTAGTAGAGCATTTACTCTGCATGTGTGAGGCCATGGGTTCGATCCCTCGTCATAATAAGAAAGGAGGAGAGGAAGGGAACGGTACCTGTGCGGTGACAGAGGTCAGGATCAGTAGATCACCCTAATCTTCCATGAGATTAGTATCCTAAGTTATCCATAGGAATCCATATTTAAAGAGAAGCACCTTTTAGAGTACATGAAAGAAGGTGGGAAGGGGACTCCTGAGGAGGTTCTGTGGAGTGAGATAGGGCCAAGGATCACCTTCCACTCCTCCACGTGTCCATTTTGTAGTGATAGAGCTAAGATTGCGAGGGGAGATTGGCCCGTGTCTCCATCACAGTGCTGAAACTACAACATGTAGGTGCTTTGTAAATAAGTACTGGCAGGTGGGGTTATGGGTTGATGCATCTATCAAAAAAGCTAAGCCGCATAGCATCCTCACAGTGTACTGATGATAACATGGCTTAGTTCTCACTCTGGGCCTGTGGAAATCATGTTGCATGAGCTTTATTCTTTGTTTCTTTGCTGGTTTAGTTTCGTTTTTATTGAGATAGGGTCTCACAGTATATCCCAGGCTGGCCTTTAACATATAACCTCATGCCTCAGTCTCTTAGAGGCTGGAATGACAGGTATGTGCCACCATACCTGGCCTAGAGTAAGTCTTGGGGTATGGGGAGGGAGTGGAATTCATTTTATTCTAAAGCCTGGATTATTATAACATTGAGACACAGAGTTGGACACTAAGTAGCCATGCTTATAAACAAACAAACACAAAATGGATAATTCTGTTCTTTGGAAAAGGTTACAGTGTTCTCAGTGGTACTCTTTTCATTTTCCCAGGGGGCATCTTCCCTTTTGGCACAAGTTCTGAAAGACTGGCCCGTTGGAATTTTCCCAGTCTACCCTAGCTAGAAACTGCTGGTGTGCCATGTGACAGTCACACAGACACTTCTGTAGCATTTTAAAAATGGACACAACTTAACCACGTCAGTCCCATTTTACTCAATAGAAAACCAAAGTTAAAATACTTGTTTCAGACCCCACAAAGTCATCACTATCATAGACGATATTGATAACCTGTCAGAACATGAGGTTATTTCCCAAAGCAGAAATAGAAAGCTTATTTATCTCAGCTGTCAAACCAGAAATTCCTCTTTAGACCAGCTTCTTAGTGTGGAAATGTCCTCCTGAAAGGGCAACGGTACTGTAGCAAGAGCTGGAGCTGCTAATGACGCTGTGAGCCTGGCAGGCTGGCAGTGCTAATGGCATTTCTTGCTGCAGCTGGAAGAGATAGACTTAGATGCTCACAGGACACTGCCAGCAAGCAGGAGAGCTTTGACTTTAAGGTTCAGTCCTTCATTTGTTTCTCCTCTAGCTGGAACTTGTTTGTTTGTTTAGAAGCAGAGTCTTAGGTAGCTCAGGGCCTCTAATTCAATAAGCAGCTCAGTATAACCTTGGATTTAAGATTCTCCTGCCTCCGCCTCCACCTCCCAAGGGGCGGCATTGCAGGTCTGTGTCAGCACTCCTGCCTGCTTCATGAAGTGCTGGAGACCCAAAGCCAGGGCTTTACACAGGCCAGGCAAGCTCCCTGCCCACAAGCTACACTCTCTGGCTGGCCCATTCACTTGATATGCAGACAAGACTCAGAAGATGTAGACTTTGTGGAAAACGTTGAAGGGCAGATGTTGCTGTATAACGGAAATTCAAATTTTTCATCCTGACATTCAGCCTTATTTCAGAGGTCTTCTTAACATAAATGGTGTTTTTGTAATAACCCTAGTTTCCACTGCCGTTCAGTATGAGAAGATAAAGTACCCTAGCCACTGCCCCCTTCAGACATGGCGGCAAATAAACTGTGCAGACAGGTGTGATTTAATTTTTAAATTTTCACTTATTTGACCATGTCATGCTTATACATGGATTTATTTCATGTTGTTTCATACCTATAGTGTACTTTGTCATTTTCATCCCATACTTCTCTTATCCTCTTCCATTGTGCTGAGCCCCTTCTCCACAAATACTCCACATGCTTTGAATTCCATTTTGAAGTATTAAAGTCAGTGTGCAGCAGAAGGATTGTAGAAAAGCCTGTGTCAGACCCAGACTCTATGGGCTCTAGTTTGTCAGTGCATGCTAATTAGGGCTCTTAGGCACCCCAGGCAGGCTTGCTCACCCATGGCGAGTGCAGCCTTAAGAGATCATTTACATAAAGTTGTTCAGACCACAAAGGCTCCTTGATGCAGATTCCTTCTGGGACAATGGCTTTGCCTTTCTATTTAAAACTACAGCCTCGGTAAGTGCAGCTGCTGTCTTGTCTGACTTAAGGCAGACACACAGGTAAAAGAGTATATGTACATAACTATGTCTTTACTTCTAGAATTTGCTTTGAGACAAGGCATACTTTTCTTGTCATTATTTTCTTTCATAAAGAATAAATGTTTTTTTGTAAGAATTGTTGGAGGTGATACAAATGCCCCAAATTGTCATTGCTTTGTGTCCTTGGTCACAAAGAGGGTCACTCCGTCTCTGGGTCTTCCGTTTCTTCCTTTGTAAAGGGAAGAGAATTGGGCAAGGAGACCATTAAGGCTTTTCATTTAGAAATGTGGAAGGAATCTCTGGGGACTGACATACCTCAAAGAACTGGGAGAAAGGTATCATTTGCTTTATTTTTGGTGTTTTGAGACAGGGTCTCTCTGTGTAGTCCTGGCTGTCCTGGAGCTTGCTGTGTAGACCTAGCTGGCCTCGAACTCACAGAGATCCGCCTGGTTCTGCCTCCTGAGTGCTTGGATTTAGAGGTGTGTGGCACCATGTTAGGTTTGTTTATTTTAGAGTATTAAAGAATACTGTCAGGTTATACAGCATGCCTTATGATACTGAGATCCACAGTGAAGATGAACGCTTTTCATTATTTAACCTTCTCTGTGTAACCAAAGTAGACCAGGCTTGGGCTTCATTATATTTTAATATAGCTTCATATGCCACAGATTCTTGCAGCCCTAGAAGTCAGCTAAGAACTTCTGGCATTTTTTAAAATGCAATTTTAGTTAATTTGTCGATTTTGCATTTCACCAATGGTCCTGCTAAGCTTTCATCAGGACCAGCCCATAGTGTATCTTCACTCCTCCATTAGAGCTGTGGCTCCCATCTTGCAGGTGGAACACCCACCATCAAGATCAAGGTGCAGGCATGAGGAACCGCACTTCCTCTGACCAGGCCAGGTGGGAGGACACGGGGAGCATGTAGTACACATGCTCCTTGTCCTTAGGCCGCCTGCCTGTGCTTTTGGATCCACAGTAATCTTGTGTTTTCTACTTCCTGCCCTTTAGAAGGAGGGCATGAAGAAGGGTTTTCTTGTTTGAGTGGTTGGCTTGAATGGCACAGTGCCAGAACGTAAGCACTTAGGGGTTGGAAGAGCACGGAATTCAGAGCAGTTTGCCCCACCAGGAGCCGCAACAGTACCGTATGTGCTTTATATACTTTAAGGAAGGAGTTTCATCCTATTCCTTACTACCACAGTTTCAATTCAGATGAGGGTGGGCTTATTACTATACAAAAACCAACACTCTATATAGAGATGTTGTCTATTTAAAAGAATTTTCTCTGGAGTGTTGCATGTTAGTTAAGTCTACAGGTTTCTTTAGCCTAACATTAAAAAAAAAATGTTTATTTGTGTATGTGAGTTTGCTCAGGAAAACTATTGATGAAATTCAAAATCGATAAATGAATGTGCTGCAATGTTCTTTCTGTATCTTCTCCATTGGATACTGTAGAATCAGGGAGAAAAGTGTTACCATTTTCAGAGCTGCCACTGAGCCCTAGGTGATTCAGAATCCATAACTTGGTGGATTAGGATCTTTGCTGTTTGATTCAACTTGTTTTCTGTCCCAATGAACTACTTATAGCTGCGTTGCTTGGCCCAGTTCATGAGTCTTTCTCATCTGTGGCCACCACCTCTTCTTCTGTATCCCCTATCCAGCCTTCAGGATTCCCCAGAATCCTATCTGGTGCACCAAGACTGGGTTAGTCCCTTTCCTTTGGCACTATGTACACATCTCTGTTGTAGCAGTTAGTTGGAAATATCGTTTATCATATAAATAGTTATATGGTAGTGATGTGTTAAATGGCTAGTTCCTTCTGAATCTGTCAAGTTCCTGAGGGCAGAGGATTGACTGAGCTTAAATCATCTGAAGATCCACTGCTTTGCACAGTGTGTAGACTGCAATAGATCAACACTAAATTCCTGTTAAGTGAAAAGCTTTCAATGTAGATATCCAGAGAAGATTTTTATAATGGTATTCAATACTCTGCCTGGATTCAGGTCACAGGAAAGCAAGGAGATCACTACCCTCCCCCATGTGGTCCATGTGGCTCCGCAGATGGCTGTGTCTTGCACTGCCTGCCTGTACTGCACTCTCTGTGCTGTGTGAGTCAGCAGTGCTCTTTTCAAGACATCAGCAAAGCCTTGGGCACCATCTAAACTCCCCACGTGCCATCCACAGAATCAGCTAAGTTTCTGTCTTAAACTGATGACAGTGTGTCTGGCCTATTGTCTTGGCACAGTAGACAATAGTCCTGGCCTGCTTGGACTATTTTCCTAAGGGGAAAAAATAAATTTAATTTTGGGTTCTCCTTTCAACCATGTCTAAGAATTTCTCCATATTTGTATATAATTTCTGTCTCTTCTGCATGAGCTCCCACATTGATGCTGATATCCTGTTCCAAACTCTAGATAGTCAAAAAATAGCTGTTGTACTTAAAACCTGAAGTCATATATAAAGCATGTTATAACATGAATTGAAGCATTCTTTTATAAAAATAAATTTTGTACAAATTCAAATTATGCAAAAATGGAAACAATAACACTGAAAAACACTGAAGTTTTTAAGTAAAGCCTTATCCAAAAAATTAGAATAGAAGTTGGCTAAAATTACCTGATTTCAAAGATGTAAAAGGCTGTAGACCTTCTAAGCTCACAGCCACATGGCAGTGCACCACCCCATCTCTGCACTGCTTTCCCCACCCAGGAACTCCTCCTTGTAGTTCTAGTATGTCTTCTGCTGCATCTACTCCAGCCGAGCAGGATGTGCAGCCTATCACAGCATCAACCAAGCCTGCACTAAATAGTACAGTACCTGCACTAACACCGAATTAGCCTCGGAAAGTAAATAGGTTTGGAATAGAAAACTTAGATGTGCTCAGACAAAACATGAACATAAAGGTCAAACCACCCCAGTAATGCAAATAGTCCAAGAGTGCCATAAGCTCCTGGTGACGGTATGCAGACATGGACGAGACGTATAAAGGAAAGTGCGTGGAGGGCATGGCAGGCTACAAATTGTGTCATCCAAGAACACATCTATCCTGTGGGAATGATGCAAAGTCAGTTTTGAATTTCCTATATATTGTTACCCAGTAGTTCAGAAAATGTATTTCTTACATAAAATCCCTTGCTCTTGTGATTATTTAAATTAAAATTAGTATATGCCAGTTTTAAAATCTTACTTTAAGACATCTTAGGACCAAAGTAGTTGTCTTTCGCATAATATATGTGAATGACTTTATTAACAGTTCTCCACAATTACTTTATAACTGACTTCAGGCCATACTGTGCAGACATTTTGTTTGTTTGAGTTATGTTCTGTTTTTTTCATTGTTGTTTGAGGCGCAGCCTCCCTGTGCCTCCCCCCTGTTGCTTAGCCTGACCTCAAATTGACTGTCCTATTTCAGCCTACTGAGTGGCTGGAGCTATGTGTGTGCAGCACAGGGCTTCTCCACAACATTTTTAAAGGCTTCAGGCTTCTTTGCTGCCTATCCAGGGTTTTATGTATATTAAGACAACTGTTTGTTATCTCAGGAGCGAACTTAGAAATTATTTTACTAAGAGGAAGACGGGTAATTAGAGAGGGTATCTAAGCCTGGCCCAGGCTTGTACCTATATTTCAAAGAACTGTGTTTTGAGTTAATTGCATAGTTCTAATTGTATTTAGTCATAATTTTCTTATCCTTTTCTCTCTCCTTACTGCTTTATATGTGAAATTTTTCCAGCTGTGATAATAAACTGAATTTCAGATACAGTGACCCCCAAATAGGTGAAAATTCTTGTTTTTCTTGAAGGAAAAGAAGGCATTAGTAAGCATACGTTAAACAGTGCATTGTACAAGTCACACCAGCATCTTACCGTTCACAAAATCTCTTTCTTTTCAAGATAACGCATATGGCAAAACATTACGGCAACACCATGGCTGGGTAGTTCGAGGGGTTTTTGCGGTAAGTTATTCCTGTCCCCTAAAGTTTGCATGATCATCAAGGTGTTTACATTAGTGGTTCTCAACCTGTGGGTCAAGATCCCTGGGAGGGGGCGGGTGTGGAACAAGCTTTCACAGGGGCTGCATATCAGATATCCTGCGTATGAGATGTTTACATTGTGATTCATAACAGTAGCAAAATTACAGTTATGAAGTAGCCACAAGAATAATCTTATGTTTGGGGTCACCATAAAATGAGGAACTATATTAAACAATTGCAGTATCACAAAGGTTGAGAACTGCTAGTTCACACAGTATTTCTCCAGCTCATTTATGTTTATAGGCCTTTGGAATGTCAGCAATAGAAACTATCTGCCCACAAAGAATGGCAGAGACTTAGGAATGAGAGTGTTTCAGTGACGCTGGAGTTGTGTCTTCAGAGACTTGCCAAGAGAGCTGGGTAGGCTGTGATCTCAGATACCACCAAGGAGACAACGCCCAGGGATGCGGTCCAGAAGCAGCTCCCTCTGCTGCCCCTCAGTCAGTCCTGTTGAGTCTCAGCTCTTAGTTCAGGCTTTTTGTCTTTTTGTTTAGTTTGTTTTGTTTTTAGTTGAAATTTATCTTCAGATATTAAGTGTGTAAGTATGTGATACCAGGCAGGACTAGTAATCTCTTCTTAAACAGTTGTTATAACAATGAAGACATTAGACATTTGTATGCATGTATTCACTTGATACCTGCCATTTCTTCCTGGGACTTTGCTTTCTCTTCCTATCTTTTAAGGATATCTTTTTATTAAATCTTTTATTATTTGTCTATTTTATATTTTTCTATAAATATATACTTTTATTTATACATGTTTATATTTACGTACCCACATGTTTATAGTATTATGTAATTAATTATCATGTAAATTCATATTTTTTACATTTAGCTTACAGTGTAATTCTATGGTCTTTGTCCATACTTGATAGATTCTGTGCTAACTTTTGTTGTTGTTTGTGGTGCCGAGGATCAAAGCCCTCAGCCTCATGTGCTAGACAAGCAGTGTTGCCCCAGCAGCTGTTATGACCATTTTAATATCATGAAAGTCAGAGAAAAAATACTATTTTTAGTGGCTTCATAATATGACCCATAGTTTGCCCAATCCTCTGGGAGAAATGCAAGTTGCCCATGAATTTGTTCTTAGTAGTGGCCCAGCATCTGTTTTCATGCATTCCTTTACTGAAAGTCTTTTTTAAAAATATTTACTTATTTATTATTATGTATACAATGTTCTGTCTGCATGTACACCTGCAAGCCAGAAGAGGGCATCAGATCACATTTTAGATGGTTGTGAGCCGCCATGTGCTTACTGGGAATTGAACTCTGGACCTTTAGGAAGAGCAGACAGGGCTTTTACCCACTGAGCCATCTCTCCAGCCCCTTTACTGAAATTCTTATTTCCCTAAAATAGATTGCTGAAAGAATTGCCTATCAAATACCAAGCATTGTGTCTACAGCTTACAGTCTGGAGTATTTATCATGCACTAGACATTGTTTTTTGTTTGTTTGTTTTGTTTTGTTTTGTTTTAGTTTTTCCGAAACAGGGTCTCTCTGTGTAGTCCTGGCTGACCTGGACTCACTTTGTAGACCAGGCTGGCCTCGAACTCACAGCAATCCGCGCCTGCCTCTGCCTCCCAAGTGCTGGGATTAAAGGCATGTGCCACCACTGCCCAGACATTGTTTTAAGTGTTTGAGAAACATGGAGTTATTACTCTCCTAACACTGAGATTATTCTCATCTTTCCTGTTACAGAGAGAGACCTGAGACACAGTTCACACACATCAACATATGCAGTTGTAAATGGCCTTTGAATCAGTGTTTCATGTTAATGGTATTTGAGAAATAGAGAATTTCAAGCATCTTTGCCACAGCTTTATCTATAGATGAGTCAAGTATGTGGCTTTCTGGCCTGGCAGCCTCACAGTCATCCCCAAGTCACCCGTACTTTGGAAGGCTTATCACATTTTCGAGTATACCAGCTAGCCGATCTCAGAGAAAACATCTTCCCATCCCTGGAGCTTGGTTTATTTGCCAGCCAAGTAGTAACTGTTTATTCTCAAACACATCAAGTCTAAATCAGTGCCAGCCATGGTTCTGCCACCAGCTTGTTGATACCCAGCTGTCACTTGACCTTCCTGGTTTTCTTGACAGCCAGATTTGAGAGCTGAGCTTAGCATTGGCAGTGCCTCTTGTTCCTAGAGTGCTGTTCTGGCTGGGTAAAGTACTTTGCTTAAATTCTTCAAATGACTATGTTAAAATCCCCAGATTCAATGATACAAGCCACTCTTAACTTCACAAATGAGGAGGATAGATTCTCAAAGACTCTCAAAATATAAGGGAACAATTGTAGATCCTCTGCTATCTCAGGAGAAGCAAACAGTGTTTCTGTATTAGTTACTTGTTGCTACAATAAAGTACCTGACAAAAGCAATTTAAGGAAGGAAAAGCTTGTTTAGGCTACATCCTTGTGGCAGAGAAGTCATGACAGCAGGGCCTGGAGCACTCAGAGAGTCAGAGAGAGGTGAAGTCTGCTGTCTTTCTCCTTTAATTCAGACTGAGGCCTTCATCCATGGAACAGTGCTGCTCATGTTGAGCGTGCATCTCTCACCCAACCTTGAACATTACTCAGAGATGTGCCCACAAGATTGTCCCTTAGTTTCTGTCAGGTGAACAGTATTGCCACTGTAAGTCTACCCTTTTCACCATAGGCTCGCAGCCATCGCATCATGCAGAATGCACTCAGTTCAACTGTAGAAGTCCTCATTTTGTTGACTTTAACAATTCAAAAACTGTTGAAAAGTGTAAGTTCAGAATCTCTTCTGAGACTCAGGAAATCTCTTTAACTTTGAGCCTCTTTAAATAAAAAAATCAAGTTACATACTGTCAACATAAACTTTGTGTAGGGCACAAAGTAAACATTCCAATTACAGAAGAGAGGAGTCAGGGCATAACAAGGAAATATCAGACCTAAGAAAGACCAACCTCCATCAGGGAAAACACCAAATTCTGCAGTTCCATGTGGAGTATCTGGCATTCACAATGGAGTCACTGAACTCTAAATGCCTGGGCCACCCTGCTCCTGCAGCTCTGTTGCCTCAAGCACGTGGAGCTTCTTTCTTGAGCTACCTTGACTCCATGTCTTCTGCTTTCCTCAGATCTGTCTAATGGCCTGACATCTCTAATACCCAGTTCTCCATTGCAAGTTGGGCTTCACATGTGCAGCTTTATGCAGCAGTCTCTCAGGCTTTCCTTGCAAGAACTTCAGTCGTGCCTTATATAGCTTGGCTCAGAGGCCATCTGGAATCTCAGTCAAGCCTTCGTGACTCCCTCGCTCTTGCATCTGTCATGGTTGTAAAGCCAGTAACACATGGACAGTGTTTCCAAGTTGTTCTGTCAGCAGCATGGGGCTCTGTGTGCCCTCCTGGCTGACCCTGGAGAAACACTTCCCAAGGTGGTAGTTGTTTGCCAGGGAACCTCTTTGCTGCTAGTCTCAATTCAGGATCCCCTTTTAAGTGAATTTGTGTTTATACAATATGGAGCTTTTGTTGGGTATGATTTTTCTCTCAGGGCATTTTTCCTGTTGTCTCAGATTTCTTTTTAATGGTGTTAATCTTTGTAAAATTCTAGCTGCTTTCTCAGTACTAGCCTGATCTACAACTTCGAATTTCTTCTCCATGACAAATAGCACATTTCTGCTCCCTTCAGTTTTCTGACTGTAGAACTGAATCAGAGCAGGCCATGGCCTGGATGCTGTCCTATCGGAGAATGCTTCTGGCAGTGAATTAGCCTATTGCCTTTGAGTTCAGCCTCACTCAGAGTCTTAGCACAGGCAGAATGTAGCCAAATGATTTATCAGAATATAATGTGAGTGGCCTCTAGTCCAGTTCCCAGTAGAGCTCTTGGTTCCCTCTGAACCTGCATTACCTGGACCTCCACTGGCCACATTTCTGTTGGCATTCTACTCTTCCGAGCACCCACTAGGACAATTCAGTAAGCTCTGCTTACAGCATCCTAAGGCTTTTCTAGTCTGAAGCAAACTCTTCTGCAGACCAATTCCAAAGATCCAAGAAACAGGAGGTCAGCTTCATCAAGTAACAACCCCACTCCCGATCAGTTTTCCATATTTATTACTATTATCCTTGCTGTGATAAAATATCCAACAAAAGAAATGTAAGAAATAGGGTGTAGAGCCAGGCACGGTGGCGCATACCTTTAATCCTAGCACTCAGGAAGACAGAGGCAGGCATATCTCTGTGAGTTCAAGACCAGCCTAGTCTACAAAGCTAGTCCAGGACTGCCAAGGCTACACAGAGAAACCCTATCTTGGAAAACGGAAGGAAGGGAGGGAGGGAGGGAGGGAGGGAGGGAAAATCAAGGGTTTTACTTTGTCTTAAGTTTTGAGGGTACAGTCCATCATAACGGCTAGAGCTTGAGACAGCTGGTCACATTGCACCCAGTCAGGAAATAAGAGAAATGATGCCACTAATTGACTTTCTCACTTCTTTTTAACCAACCTAGGACTCCAGCTCTTTGAGTGATGCCACTACCATGTCTAGTAGAACTTTCTACTCTAGTAACCCAATCTAGATACTCTCACAGACATGCCAAGAAGTTTGTCTCCTATGTCTGTGTGCTGTCGGGTGATCGTTATTACAAGTTCACTTCCTTGTTAGAAAATATACAAGAGGTTATAGAAAATATTGCCCATGTTGAGAAATAATAGAATATATGAAGACAAATGAAATGTACATGCAAGGGAGATACAAATAGAGGTGCCCTGGAAGGCTAGACAGACACATGCTAACAGACAGATGTGCATACTGGTTGGTTGTAAGGATTCAAGGAGAAATAGTCCTGAACTTTTCTCTAATGTCTTATTTTTTAATAGTCCCTGACTTGGTAGCATTGTTCATCATTAAATTGGCCCAAGTAGACCCTGCTTTTTTGATCTTGAAGTTATTTGATTTGGTGCATAGAACATAATTTTAGGCAATCCATGAATTAGAAAAGTGTTCATATTTGTTTGCCCTTGCTTTCTCTCTCTCTCTCTCTCTCTCTCTCTCTCTCTCTCTCTCTCTCTCTCTGTGTGTGTGTGTGTGTAAGAGTAATTGTGTACAACACAGTTGTATTGAAGATCCTCACAGGTAACTCTTTTGCAGTTAGCACTGAGGGCAGCACCATCCTATGAAGATTTTGTGGCTGCACTAACCATAAAAGAAGGCGATCACCAGAAAGAAGCTTTCAGTACTGGGATGCAGAGAGACCTCAGCCTTTACCTCCCTGCTATGGAGAAGCAGCTGGCCATACTGGACACTTTATATGAAATCCACGGGCTGGAGTCTGACGAGGTGGTGTGACAGTTACAGGGCAGCACCTCCTCACTTCAGGGAATAAAGCTTGATAAAGTGTTGTGTTGCCCTAGTTAATTTCCAGCAACAGCTTTGGTACTCCGCAACTCCTTTCCTTGGGGAGATGGACATGAGTGAAGCAAAACCTAGTGCTTTTATATAGAGTTGTTTTAATGCATATGTGTTTCGTGTGTTTAAAAATCAAGGTGCTAAATATTTCAACAAGCCTACTGGAAACCAAATCATAGCTACCACAGACTTGAATGGTAAATAGTAAGAACAAAATTGACAAATGAATTTGTTGGGATCCATTTTGTAATGTTATGTTTCAGTTACTAGTTTTAACGTGCCACCCAAACCTAAGCAGTGTGCAGGACTATAATACAAAGCCAGTATTTAAATAGCTTAGAGGTTGACTGAGCATCAGAGGGGGTGTAAGCCCCTTTTGTTGAAGGACTTGCTGTGTAAGAATGTGTTAGTCCTGGACTTTCTTGAGTGGCTCTGCTAATGAAAAAGGCTGTGTAGTGAAGACATGTGGGCAGTTGTGGGAAAACATTGACAAGGACTGCCTTGCCTGTTATCAGGTTAAGGAGAGGACATCACCCCGTGTTTGAGAATAGGATAGAAAGGTGGGGTAAATCATTTGGGTGACACATGCCACTGTTTGCTAATATATTTCCTGGTTTTTGAGCTGGACATCATAACAAAATGATGACATTAAAGAGGATATTTATCCTACTTCAGAAGTAAAGTTCAGAATAGGAAAGTCTGCTCAGATTCATGGGGTACCTTGTCTCTCATGATTTTATTTTTATTTATTTATTTTTTTGCCTACCTTCATGAGCTCTCTTCAGCAAAAGAGCCAGGTAGCTTCCACATGTGATCTAAATCACCTCTGTATCGAGTCACATGATACGCTGCGTTAAAGAACAGAGAGTCATAGGACTTACTGAAGAACCCAAGTCTGGAGGTGAAACAGGAATGTGCCTGTTGATAACCTCCCCAGGAGACACTCAAGTACACAGGGTTGAAAAGCCACCCAGTCAAATTCTAGTTTACAGAGTTCCCAGTCTTCTGCAAAAAAAAAAAAAAAAAAAAAAAACACGAAACACCCACCTCCCTGGAGGAAGGGGCCAACATTTAAGTAAAATAATCAAATGCAAGTGAGTAGACCAGCAGCTTGCGTAGCATTGCTTGTGGCATTCTTCTCTAAAGAGTGACAAAGTGCCCTTGTCTCCCAGTAATAATAGGCCAAGCTGCTTGAGTGTGCATAGGGAAGAGGCCATGAGTGCCTTCCCAGGAGAAGCTGCTGCCTCCTAGTGACGAGAAGAGTCAGTCCTGCATGCGTAGTGTTCTGAAGAAAGTGAGCCCCTTGCCACAGGGGAAGGGAGTGGCTGTGCACACTGCTCTTGCCGCTGTACACACTAGGGCTCTGCAGTGGACCTTGTGCAGGTAAAGGTCCTGGCTCTGTCTTCTGTCTGTCTTTAATCAAGCGGGCATTTGCTCATATTAGTGAAGCAGCCAAGCTGGCCTCAGTTGTGCATGTAGTCCCAGCTGCACAGAAGTATGAGTCCAAAGTATTCATTAAGCCCAGGATCTGGAGGGTAACCTGGGCAACATAGCAAGACCTTGCTTCTTAAAAATACTTTAAAAAAATTTTAAGTGAAGCAAGAATTTGCCTACATGAGAAGTTATAGAAATTAAATTTAGGAAAAGGAGGACGGGGCTGGAATTACAAACAATATGCTACTTTGCTCTTGCAAGAAGTTCGTATGGATCCTGTTCCCTGGCTAATGGAAAGGGGGAATAGGGCATAATTTAGACCTCCTGCCCTTGATAGCCTCTTAAGACAGAAAAAGAAAGTAGCCAATCGTCTTGTCTCTGAGGACCGGTGATTTGGGCCATGTGCCACCAGTGGGCTGCGCTACCAGGAAATTGATGTTAAGCATGGCTGTGCTAAGCAGCTGCAAGTCCCTCTGTGGTCTCTAGAGCCCAGGGGTGGGTCCGCACTAAGGCCCTAAGTACATCCAGAAGGAAAGCTGCCTTGCCGGGCAGTCTGACTGCGTAGGTTCATTCTCCCTAGATTAGTAATTGTTGATTTCTCATTTTAGTTAGAGCCATAATTTTTTTTCTGATTTTTAGTTACTTTCTAAGAAAGGGGTAATGAGAAAAGATCCTGAAAGTGCTCCCTGGAGCCCTTCCAAGAGCCCTGGCATCCCTAAGCCACCCTCACCCTGACAGATGAAGAAGAACTCGTGTATTTGTTGACAGAACGCTCACCTTGTCTTTATTGCTAACAAGTTTTTTTATTATTCTTCTAGCATAAATTTGAGAATCTGGAAAATAGGGAAATGGGAAATGTGTCTTCCTAGACAGCAGCAGAATTAAGTAGGTAGCGTTGGCTGACCCTGTGTGGAGCACTGCCCCACCACCATCCCATAGTCTGCTCCTCACCCCACCCAGTGAAGCTCAGCTCTGTATGGGCTGCCATCGTGTGTGTGTGTGTGTGTGTGTGTGTGTGTGTGTGTGTGTGTGTGTGTGTGTTGACCTGAACAAAGGCTTTCCAGTTATGACAAGCCACTTGTCTTTTGAAAACATATCTGATTATAACTAAAAGCTGCTGAAGGAGGCTGACTTGGAGGAATGCTTTGAGGGTGGAAACTAACTTATAACTGAGGTGGAGGTGACACAGCTCCTGACAGCTCTTGACACATCCCAGAAGGGGGCCCTGGGGATGTAGTGGCTTGTTACTATGTCCAAGACATTCTAAGCAGGAGAGCATCCGCCAGTGTCACTTCCTATCGCCTACCAGCTCTTCCCTGCTGCTGAGCATGGCTAGCAGGGAGCAGCCCCCGCGCCCAGCGGCTTGCCACAGTGATTCCCTCTCCTAGCTCGTGTCTCCCCTTCTTCAGCAGCCCCCTCCTGGGACAGGGTCTGTTACATACCTGGACACACTGCCAGAGCTTAGTGTAGAAGCCATGTTCACATTTGCAGCTGTAAGGTAGGGAAGTCACCGTGGGAGGGTTGAGTGGCACGGGAAGCACACACCTCTGCCTTTGATAACTCCGTGCACAGCTAGTACATTCGACTCTCTGTCTGCAGAGTAGCGCTTTCAGGTAAGGCCAATGAAGGTGGGGTCGATAATACAGTGCACTTGGTTAAATTTGAAGTGAGAAAAGCTAAAGAAGTTTTTTTCCCAAGGAAAACTAGGACAACGGTAAAGGGCATAGATATGGAAAGATTTTGGACAAAGCAACAGAGAAGTCAGAATGTTGTGAGCAATACAAAGTATCAGGCAGTATGGAAACTTTCTGGAGAAACTGTTTTTGGTTTTTCTGTATTTCTTACTAGACCTACAGGCAGAAGGCTATGCCGTGTTGTTTTTGAATCATCACTTTATGCCACTGCTTCGGATTTAGTCACGGATTTACAGCGGTTCAGATCGCCCCCCCCCCCATGTTTCATTTCCTACCAATCATTTTTACATTTGAAGGTTTCTAGATGTAGATTTTGTAAGTATCTGCCATCTGTGTTGAGCCATCACTCTATTTGATGACCTGATGTGTTCGGCCATAGAGAGCTAGACATGTACAGCTTTGTGACCCTGTGCAGCCTACATGCTTGTGTGCAGCAGACCCCATCCCCATGACAGGCTGTAGTGACAATGTGCTCTACTTCATGTGACCCTCTGTAAACTGCAGTTGCTTACTCAGGGGTTTCACAGCAATGACATAAATAATCCACTAGCTGTCTAATGGCCTCTGAAGACTATCCGTGATGAGGTTATAGATGTGTAGCGTCAGTTGAGGGCCCTTCGCTGCACACTGGCCCTCCCCTGTGAATGCTCCCAGTCCAACCCTGTCTAGACTATCTTGCAGACCACTTGCTTGATTTCCGGCTGCAGAGCTGCATTCAGGAGCTCTAGGGCGTGAGTGACAGTCATGGTGATGCCTCTGGTATCGATGATGCATGCTTGATCTCTCTTCTCCATTGTCTATATATAGCCTTTAATGAAAAGGAAAAAAAATGCCACTACTCTGCAATGGAGTTTTCAGAATTCTTGTAAATTATGAATCCTGGAGTCACTTCTTCAGGGTGAAGTGTTTCCAGCCGAGCTGTGTGGGGACCTACTTCTTGTTTTAAATGTCTCATATTTAAAGTGTGGTCAGTATCCTTACCTTACACATACCCCTGGGCAGGGTGGTCCCCTCACCCTGTAAGGGGGTTGTTCCGTCTCCCTTGGATGGATGACCTCGTTACGCAGATGTTCTTATCCGCACAGAGCCCCATGTGTGTGTACACGGTGTAGATGGAGTCAGTGCAGAGAGAGGGGCGATCCAGACAGCTGACGAGCCAGCTTCCTGACATGGGCAGTGTATGGTTCCCACGTGTCATGAGAATTTCACTAGAATGTCATTAAGCAGCCCAACTACCTCATGTGAAAATGGCTGTGGACAATCTATGCTTGATGAGAAATGTGTTCAGAGAAATTTACTCTGGTTAGTAAGTTGAACAGTGCAGTGTGTCTATGAAGAAGAAACATGTTTACCAGATGCCAAAGGCTAAAAACTATACATAGATTTTTTTTCTCAGATTCCTTTCTATGTTAATGTTTAAATCTCACAGTCTGTATCCTCATGAATGTTTGTAGTTTTGTAGAGCCACGTGCTTTGAGTATCTGTCACAGAATCCTATGTCACTTCATGTCCCTCAGTATTTTGAATGAACATCATAATGCTGATAGGAAGCAAGTTAAACTACGAACGCATCAAACAACTTGTGGCTTCTTAACTTAATGGACCCTTACTTAGAAATGAACTGGAGCCTCTTAGGGCCAGTTGTTGAGTGAAAACCTTGTGTGCAGATGTGTCTGCTTATCCGTTCAAGTTGTTCTTCTGTATTTCATGGGAAATGGGGCAGGGGAGAGGGGTTTACTTCTTTTGGAGAATGTTTGAAAACATCTGTCAAGATTTTTATATTCATTAGTTACAATAAACATATTTTTAGAGTATTTTGTTAAGTGTTCTTCAAAGGTTTTTGGATGGGTTTTGCTTAATTTCATGTGCCAATAATACAAATTGTTTATGGTATGCCCACACCTGTCAGTCATCATTCTTAAGTCCTTGACGAATATTGACACATTTCCTCCTGCTATCTGTAAGTCAGGTGCTATGATTACTCTCGGGCTACAGCCAGGACAGAGGCACAGACTGGCAAGCCCCTTGCCTTATCCCAACAGCTGATAAGGACTGGAGAAGTTCTGCGAATCTCCCAGCTCCAGGATCATCACAAAGCTCTGAAGACCTCCAACATCAGCCAGTGTAGTGACATTTGTCTTGGTTTGGGCCTTCTAGAAAGACCAGTCCATTTCAGAAGGGTTCTCTACTTTGTTTTCAAAGGTAGGAGCAGCAGTGAGGTGACAGTCCAGAGCTGGGAAGTTCTTCCCTTAGAGACTCCAGTGAAAGCAGATCCTCTGCCTCAGAAAAGAATCTTAAAACTCAAAAGCAAAATTAGTATTTATCAAGCAGAGAGAAGTGTAGGCTCAATTTTATTAACCAATATATTTTATTAACAACTTAGTAATTGAACATATGTCACTTAAAACCCAACTAACCAAAACAATAGTAATAGAGGATTAACAGACGCAATAACAAAACCGTATGGACATTAGTTCCAAGGAGCGATTCTCCTGGCATAATCAGCAGGATTTCTTCTGCTGGAACCTGGAGTAACCAGAACCCAGAACCTCAGCAGGAGCCAGAGCCCCGAAAGCCTTCCCTCGAGCCGTTCTCTCTAAGAGCTTCTCGAAGTGGAGCAATGAACAGCCAAAACTATCCCAAAGTCTCCAAAAAGCCCCATCTCCAGTTTTTGGGTCATTTATATGTCTCTTCCCAGAGTCTGTTCACAGGATCTTTTCAGCTGGCAACAATCTCCAGCATGAGGTGGTTGACCTTCAAGTGGATTAACCTCACCTGTTCTCTGACAAGACCGTTCCAATCCCACTCATGGGATCATAAAAACAGGTTTCTCTCTCCTTTAGAGAAGAGACAGTGCACACTTCAAATGTAAGGGAGGGGTTGAACGTTTGTACTTTAGTTCTTTCATGTGAGTACAGCAGAAGACAAGCCCCCGGCCTGTTCAGAGGGTAACAGCTGTCTGTGTGTATAACAAGGATTGTCACTGTCCTCATTACAGAGGTGCAGGGGGGAGCATTTGGGGCCCTGATGTTCACTTGGCACCTGATGACTGAGGATGCTGTGTGAAGCTGTCTCCCTTAGAGAACAGAGCCAAGCCACTAAGTCTTTGCCAACATGGTGGCCAGTCGTAGGGCACTGGTGGACTTTAGAGTCAGAATTTTTGAAACGGTTTCAAGTTTTTAAATGTTCCAAGTCCTCTGTACATCTTAGACCTTAGATGCTGGCTCTTCAGCCTTCTCCATCCTCTGACCACTGGGCTTCATTGCCCACCCCACATGTACCACAAGTTTCCTTGGTCGCTGGGGAAAGTGGGATGATGACTCCCTCCAACTGGCTTTTGACATAAATCTATTCCCGCCTGTCTTTGCAAGCTTCCATGGTCCTAGAGATCAGTCACCCTGCTGACAGTCATTAAATTACACTTGAGGTGCAGTCTGTTCATCTGCCCTGTGGTCTGGTAGCTCCATCACAGACCCACAGACCCCAGACCAAGCTTGTCTGCTTCTTAAACTTTGTCAGCCAAGTCAATGGTGTCACATTACTCTGTCCTCCCTGGAAAGACATGCCCTCAGCTCCGTTCTTCCATCACTTTCCATACCCACTTTGTCTTCAGGGTCTCCCTTGACCTCCACATTGCCTAAGCTGCAACTTCATCTCTCGGCCTTCTGTCTTTTTGCCCTGGTTGACACGCCCTTTCACGTCTGAAAATGTTCCCTTAGCTCCATGCTGTGGCCCAAGCCCCTTCGGGAACATGGAAACGCACACCCTTTTTCACTCCAGGAAGATCCTTCCAAACCTCTCAAGACACAGCATCCTCTAGCTATCAGTTCCTCCCCAAAGCTCGTACATGTCTACTTGATGACACCACATCAAGTAGGCCTCAGGCAGGAGGCGTGACTCCAAGGTGACTGGGTAATTCTTTGATGTTGGGTTTAGTAATTGGTGCACCTGTTACTGACTCTGAGGTTGGGATTCCCTGTCCCTGATGGCCCTCTCCCTGGCTTTGCAAGGATTTTGAAACTGTTTTACAAGCTAGATGTCACCTCAACTGGTACTTCCTGATTTTTTTTAGACGATTTATTTCTGTTACCCAGCTAAGATGAAAATAGATGTGAGGCAGTGCCATCCACAGTCAAGCTTCCCTGGTTACTTAAGCAGTACTTAGAGAGACTAGCTGCTGTGGGGTGGGGGAGAAGGAGAGGACAGGAGGGAGGGAGGGAGAGGAGAGATACACAGGGTGAGAGGGAGCTGTGTTTCTCTGTATGGCTGTGCACCTACGTATGTGTTTCTCTGTATGTCTCTGAATGTGCTGTGTATTTCTGTGTGTGTCTGTGTCTGTCTGATGGTCTGTATAATACCACTCCTAAAATGTTTGTGTCAGTGGCATTTTTCTGTGTCAAATTATGAATCAGCAGGATTAGACCCAGTTCTAGGTTCTCAGATTCATACCTATAGACCGGGTGGAATGATTCTAAAAACAAGCAGTTGTTAAAAGCTCTGTCATCTGGGTTACTCCACGTGCATCAGTCTCGGGATTGTGGCCTGTCCCCAACACCACTGACCTCTTCCCAATGGTTCTGCCATCCAGCCCTGAAGGAAATCCTCAGAGCCACTGATGCAGTCCTCTAAAATTGTCTGTGGGACCTTTCAGGATGAGTCTAGCCTGTAGAACTTCCTTCTTAGGATCTAACAAAATAACAATCAAAAGAAAAATTTAAAAATTAACAAACTTTAAAAGTTCCTAGCAGTCACGCAGTAGAAGGAACTGAGATTTTCCTTTGTGCCATGAACTCCAGAGGTAGCTGAAGAAAAGGACTAGATTTCCAGTCAGAAAAGAATAGCTTCTAACCCATTGTCACTGAGGGAAAATCCAGAGTCTCGTGAAAATCTAGATTAGAAGGGAGCTGGTGAGTGCTGAGAACTGAAGTTTCCTGAGAAAGCCTCACCCACATCGATGCTTAGGACTTCTGTGGCTTTGGAGAGTTGGAATGTTGCAGTTGAAGAGCCAGACTTATCTTGTACCATCTTTAGTCCCCTCGCTGGTTCTTATTTGCATTTGTGATCTGGGCTGACATGTTTCCATCAGGGAAAACCTTTGGACTATATCAAGTCATAAGCAGACTACTAATTTCCACCAATCTCCCCCAAAGCTAAGAATGTTATCCAAAAGCACCAGAAACACACAACATGCCTTCCCCACTTAATGGCAAGCCACCTACCTGGTATCCCCCCTAATAAATATATTTTACCAATACTTAATTTGTCTGTTGTTACAAATTCAGGTAACTGCTTCCACAGTGGACTGTGTCATTCAGGGAAGCCTGAATCTGTGCTCCCAGGCCACAGTGATCTGGCTCATGTGACACTTGGTCTTATTCCCTTTGGAGCAAGAGCTGTGCTTTGAGTTGATAAATTCTTTTGGTGTATTGGCATCCTTCTGTCTTCCTCTGAGTAGAGTGATTATGGGGCAGGGTAGGGGTGGGAATACAGTTGTAGGAGTCAGGCAAAGAGTAGGAGATAGCCCATCCTGAGAGGAAAACCCCCAAGGCATGCAGTCAGCGTGTCTTCTCTCAATGCATTGCTTTTCTTGGGGAGATATGGCCAAGTGTCTGTTCATCAGGTAGCTCAACAACAGACCAAAGAAAGTATTTTACAGAAGTGCATCTTGGTGAATCAGTGAGTTTATTGGGCCTGCTTACAGGAACATGAGTGAGGGTTCCCTATGGGACTGTGTGTGAGGGATTACTTAGAACATGGGTACTGGTTCCTTACAGGAACAAAGACCATGAGTAAGGGTTACGTAAGGGAGCACAAGCGAGGGTTCTTTAGAGGACTGTGGACCATGGGTAAGGGTTACTTAAGGGAGCCTGGGTGTCCCTAAACAAGTGAATCACTGAAAAGTTCTGTGTGGTGGTTTGAAATAAAATGGCCCCCGTCGATTCATGTCTGAATGCTTGGTTCTCAGTTGTTGGACGTGATTAGGAAGGAGGTGTGGCCTTGCTGGAGGAGGTGTGGCACTGGAGGTGGGCACTGAGGTTTCAAAAGCCCATGTCATGCCCATTCACTGCCTGTCTTGCCTGTGGTTCAGAGTGTAAAGTTCTCAACTATTGTTGTAGCGTCATGCCTGCCTGCTTCCTTCCATGATGATCATGGGCTAATCCCCTCAAACAGTAAGCAAGCCCCCAATGAAATGCTGCTCTTATAAGAGTTGCCTTGGTGATGGTGTCTCTTCAGAGCAATAGAACAGTGACTAAGACATGTGGGCATTTCATCGTAGTGTCAGAGAGGTAATCAGCACACACACACACACACACATACACACATGTTTGCATACTCCTCCATCCTTTCCTGTACAGACACACACACACACACACAATATATATATATATATATATATATATATATATATATACACACACACATACACATACTTGCATGCTCCTCCATCCTTTCCTGTACAGAAAGAAGACATTGCCAGCAAGGCCTTATATTTGCCTGGTACCACAATCTATGGTTGTGTTGCTCATTGTGGCATCAAAAATATTTTCAGGTAATTAAACTGAGCATCTCATACTGTCTGGTTATCCCAGCCTCACTCAAAAGAAGCTTCCCATCAAAGGCCACCCCAAAGACCAGCACCTACCTACAGGGGTAACATCAGACCTAGCGGGAGCCTCTGACCCTGAACGAGCTATGGCTGGCATCTGTTCTACTTGGTCAATGTCTGCGTCATACTGGCTGTTGAATATTTTTAGTGTTAACGTGTGTAGGAAAACACACAGATCATAAGCTCCTGAGGGAAGAGAAATGGCTGCCAAGCAAGATGAGAAACATATCAAGGCAAATGCACCAACATTATACAAAACCAGCGAGCAGTCTGAACGGAGTGGCACAGCACAGATGTACGCAATCATAACTATCTAAGTCTACTATGGTCAGAAGAGGAGACTGTGTAGGGAGCGAGTGGAATCTATTTAGAAGAAAAGCTCACTCAAGAGACAGGAGTCCCAGTGCTCTGCTCTCGAGTTACTAGAACATGAATGCTTAAACATGCCAACAGACATGACCAGATGGAGCAACAGAAGAAGAGAAAAAGACTGTCTGCAGAAGTAAACAGTGTGGCCAGAGAATGTCATAGAAAGAACGAAATGAAGTAGAAAGACCCAGACGTGGGGGCATACACCTGTGATTCCAGTCTCAGAGGCAGAGGCAGAGGATGCTGAAGTTGAAGCCAGTCAGAGGCTGTACTCGCTAGTTTTATGACAGCTTGACACAAGCTACAGTCTTCAGGGAGGAGGGAGCCTCAATTAAGAAAATGCTCCTGTAAGACTGGGTTGTACGTGAGCCAGTAGGGCATTTTCTTAATTAATGATTGATGGGGGAGGGACTAGCGCACTGTAGGTGAGGCCATCCCTGGGCTGGTGGTCCAGGATTCTGTAAGAAAACAGGCTGAACAAGCCATGGGAAACAAGCCAGTAAGCAGCACTCCTCTACGGCCTTTGCATCAGCTCCTGCCTCCAGGTCCCTGCCCTGCTTGAGTTCTTGTCTTGATTTCCTTTGATGATATAAATACAATGTGGAAATATAAGCCAAATAAACCGTTTCCTCCACACATTTCTTTGGTCACGGTGTTTCATCATAGCCATAGAAATTCGACTGTGACAGAACCACGTAGTGAAACCCTGTCCAAAAAAAAAAAAGATAAACATGTTGACATGTGAAAATAAAATTGATAAATAAATGAAAAGGACTGAGGGTGGGAAACATAAGGATTTTTAAAAAGTAATTGACCAAGAAAAACAATCATAATTTAGAGCGATAAAACAGAAAATTTCCCCTGAAATTAAGACATGAATCTTCACATTCCGAGAAGGCACTCTGTTCTTCCACTAGTGGAAGTGGAAATTGATACAGCCACTATGGAAATCAGTATGGTGGTTCCTCAAAAAACTAAAGCTAGACCTACCATATAATCCTTCCTGGGAGTATATACACCAAAGAATTCTGCATCAGCACCCCACAGAGCTAGCTGCACTGGTCACAGTGGGAAGATACAAGCCAACCTAGATGCACATCAATAGAACAACAGGTGAAGAAAATGTACATATATAGAATGGAATTCTACTCAGCTGTGAAGAACGGAATTACAACATTTACAAGATGAACGTGGCGATCGTATTATTAGCTAAAATAAACGAGACTGAAAGGGGATCATTCAAAAGAAGGGAGGAGAAGAACAAGAGAGAGTAGTAGGATACATGTGTCGTGAAAACATTAGTGGGGAGACTCAGCAAGATGGGGAGAAGGGCATGGAAAACAGTTGTGTGGGGGTAGGGGTGAATAAGAAAATGTATAATGCCAGGTGTGATAGTGCACGCCTTTAATCCCGGCACTTGGGAGGCAGAGGCAAGTGGATCCCTGTGATTTCAAGACTATCCTAGTCTACACATTGAACTCCAGGACAGCCAGTGCTATAGAGAGAGACCCTGTCTCAAAAACAAAACCCTTTGAAAATTATTAATATTTGATGTTGATTTATCATTTTAATAAATCAGTGGTTACTCGACCAGCTTTATACCCAAATAACCACATGAAGAGACTAGGATCTATTTAATTAGTCTATAGTACAATATTGTGCAATAATTACTCCATCCTAAACCTCCAAGTTAGTATAGTTTCCTCCCATTTGGATTTACCACATTATACTTGATTTTTACTCATATCCAGGTCCAACCCATTCCTCCTGGTGCTTTCCAGTCCTCTCCATGTATGTCCCTCCAGCCCTTCCTGCTCTTTCTCCTCCCCTCACTGGACCAGGATGTCCCACCCTATTCACTGTTATTTCTCAGCATTGGCTAGTTGGCCTTTATTGGCAATACTGAGAACAAATGGTGACATGTTTACACAAACTTGCGGCAGGAGATACTCAGAATAAACATCACAATGCAATGTGGATTGAAACCAGATAGTGGGGGTAGAGAAATCAGCATTTGAATAAACAAAGGTAAACTGTAAACAGTCCACAAGAACATATGCCAATGAACCATAAAGGAAAAAATTATGATATATATGCATGACAATATCACAATAAAACCCATTCTGTGTATGCTACCAAAAAGTTAATATAAATGAATGAATGGTCTATGTTCTAGGAAATCAATAGAAAATGCTAGACACCTGAGGAGGTTGTTTCACCACTGGTCCATTAAAGCAAGTCATCAGGGCCCTGGATTCAATGAAAAACAAGCAAGCAAACAAACAAACAAAAAGCTTTAGTGACAGAGAGCAGCAGATGGTGAGAGAGCAAAGAATTAAAATCAATGTCTCAGGGTCACAGTGACAAATTGTAAGGCACAGCTGCAGGAAAGTTCCTCTAGCCCGAGTCACAGGGCCACATTCCTTTCTGCCCACCAGAGATAAGGAAGGCAGATCAAAGGGCCAATGCCCTAGCAACAGCCAATTAGCACAGGACTAGACCTTCAGCTGAAACCAGAACAGGAAACTCCCCTCAGAGAAGAGGTTAATGAAGGAGATCAAAGATAGTTGGAGCCCAGGTGTCCTTGGCACCTGTTCTGTAGCTGATCACCTTAGGACACTTAGACCTCCTTATGTATCTTTATCAAGTACTTGCCAGGCTGGGACCACCCGATAACACCACCACCACCCCCTGCAAACCTGAGCTGGTGAAGGTCACAGCCCAGCTTGAGTAGTAATGAAAGATCCTTCATGCTATTACATTGGGCTTGCCTCCTGGAGATTCTTGGGGTATGACAAGACAATTACATAACAACGGTCATTTCAAAAGTTCTGAGAAGAAGGAAAAAAAAAAGCCTGCCATGTATGATTGCAGGCAGGTGAAAATCAGAACACCTAGCCTAAGCATGCAGAGCCTTGGAATACACCACTGAAGAAGCCATTTGATAGAATGAGTCAGCAGACCAGCAAGCCACACAGCAACTTGTATGTAAGACATAAGGAGTTGGGGAGCTGAAGAGATGGCTCAGTGGTTAAAAGCACTGGCTGCTCTTCCAGAAGACCTGGGTTCAGTTCCCAGCTTCCACACAGAAACCATCTGTAACCTCCAGTTCCAGGGGAACCAATGCCCTCTTCTTGCCTCCTTGAGCACTGCATGCACATTGTACAAAGAAAATAAAAATAAACCTTAAAAAGGGGGAGGGATAAGAAATTAAAACTCCGGTCCATTTGCAAGACAGCAAACTGTACCTTGACTCCAAACGTAGGGAGAACACTAGGTAGCTCCGAGAGCGCCTGCCAATCCAGCTGCTGCCACCCAGACTGAACGTTCAAAGCAGAAAATTACTATTCTTATTGTTTCTACTACTATTGTTTCTACTATTATTCTACTATTCTTATTGTTCTGTATTTTGAGACAAGATCTTCCCTCGCAGTCCTGGCTCTAAAAGGAATCCCCCAATCCGAAATCAGAGCCATAAAAAAGGACCAAGGCTTCAAGAAACCTGCAGAATTCCCACTCATCACACTCACCCAGGAGCCAGGTCGTTGCAAAACTATGCAAGCGGCCTTAGGTCATATCATGCTGCCTTTAGGTCACAACAACAGGCCATCTGACTCACCCTGCAAGTGGATCTGGCCTCATGAAGCTGGCCAGGTGTCGAGGATAAGGGGCTGCGGATTTAACTCATACACACACACACACACACACACACACACACGCACACAATAACACAGCGGGTCCTTTGTGCTAAGAGAGCAGCAGCCGCAGCAGCAGCCGTGGCAGCGGTTTATTATTCTCCTTCCCAGAATTCCAAAGAGCCTTCTTATAGGCAGCCAAACAGGAATCCTCCTCCCAGGTGAAATCCCTCAAGAGGTGATTGCACACAGGAGGAAAAGTCTCGAGAAAGGGAAAGGCGCATTCTCAGAGCAGTAAACACGACTAGCTAACCAAGATAAACACAGACGTGGAAGCTGCTAGAAACAGGACATGAAACAGCAAGACAGGCAAGCAGCCCAGTCGGGCCTGGTTCCTACAGCCAGGGCCAGGCACTCCCCACAGCAGCTGCACCACAATAGCTAAATCCCCAATCCTGCACTAGAACTCCCCTGTCTCTCAGATGCTGAGCTGCAGAGTATGGTGGCACAAACCTCTCAGGCTGTTCTAGGTTGAACTGAATCTATTGTTCCATTTTCCTTGTCCAATTCATTTCTTAAAGACTTGTATGCCACATCCTCCCAACTCAGCTTCCCAATGGCTAGGATTTCTGGTGTGCACCGCTATTTGAATGGACATTAGAAAACAAAACAAAAAACTCACCGACTCACTCTATAGATAGACATAAGTGGGTTCTGTGAGTAAAGCCTTTCTAGAGTCTTGGTGATCTTAATTTGGGGATCCAGGGTGCCATATGATCTATAGTTGACCAAGTCACCCTAGACCAAGGCTTTTGGGTTTTTTGTCTTACACCCAAGAAAGTTAAGTCAAATCAAAGAGTGAGTACAGAAATAGATGTTCATAAGGGAGAGTGAGAGATGCTCCACAGGGCTTATGAGACATAAGGCAGGAATTGGATGTAGACTCTGATAATCTTTCTTGAGATTGGTCACCTTGAGTGTCGTGCAGGAAGACAGTAAGGGGGTCTTCACGTCCTTTGCGTGTTCTCCTGGTCAAATCCTCTGTTCATGCATTGCAGTTGGTGGAAGAAGTCACAAGAAGTCAGGCTCACCTTTGTCCACTCACCCAGTTCATTTTACTTTCTCTGTAAGCTATGGAAGAAGTTACTTTCCTTTCTTGGCCTTGGGGCTATGTGACTAGTCTATAATCTTTCAGAGCCCTCATCCCTACAGAGAGATAACTCCCATCTCAAAGGAATGTTTAGAGTTTAGTAATTGCTTCAGCTCAGTGTCTCTTCTTTAAGTATTTACGTACAAGTTGGCTGGATCCTTTCTCTTTAAAGATAAATGTGACTAGAGGTCAGCATGAGAAATTGAAAGTATGACTATGTTCATAAAAATAGTACTCATCTCTCCATGTAGGCAGAGACAAGTTGGAAATGATATCCTATGAGGTGCAGAAGGTGGTTTTGACTTGGGTTTATGCTTTTCTTTTTTCCTTTGTATGTTTCTTGCTTTTGTTTGAAAACCATGATGTTTATTTCCATGTGGAGAAAAACTGGGGTGCAGCTCAGGGTGTGCACAAGGCCCCTGGCTTCATCCCCAACATACAAGAAAGAAAAAGTATGGGAGCTCTTGTTCTAAAAATATGGTTTAAAAGCATGTGTGGTGTCGGCTGTGCCTCATAACGATGCTGGCTTTACAATATCATGCACATCTTAAATGTCTTGCACCGCCTGTCTTGGAGACTTGGTCACAAGCCTCGGGTGCTGCGGGGGAGGTGGAGCTTGGATGAGGGAAGTTAGGTCACTGGGGACCTGTTCCTCCTCCACCCCCTTCCCAGCCACCAGGAAGTGAGCAGCAGCACTGCTTCCTGTCACAGGCAAAGTGACCACAGACTGGTACCTCTTGAAACCAGGAGCCTAAAACTAAACTGTCCCTCCTTTTATCCCAGGTCCGTCACAGTAACTAAAAATATCAAGTTACTGTCAATCACTTCATTTCCTCACTAAGTTTCTTTCACACATTGCTGTTCCATCACCACAGGGAGATATTAGTCATCCAAATAGCCTGCTTTATGTAACTCTGGAGTCTTGTAACATTCTTTTGGGTCTCAAGGGGAAAACTGAACTCACAGTGATACCAAGTTTCGCAGTCCAGCTGAACCAACGGGAAGTCATCTGGAGCTCACAAGAGTCCCCAGCACTGGGTTTGCACAAAATGCTACCTCAGCTATTTGGAAGATAAGGCAGGAGGAGCAGTTGAAACAAGAAGTTTGAGATGCCTGAATTAAATATCAAGGCTCTGTTTAAAAAAAAAAAAAAAAAAAAAGGCAACAAAACACCCAGAACTGACAGAGTTCCTGGAGACACAGAGAGTGGCCCATCCTGTAGAGCTACCAAGCTAGCAACAGCCTGCACCTTCCATTCCTCATTGCAGGAGACACTAGAGCAGAATGAGGTGTGGCCAGCAGACAGAAGCACAGCACAGGAAGTGAGAGCAGGAGAGAATTGGGTGCTGAGGCAAACTGCCTGGGGCCAGATCCATCTCAGTTTCCTCCTTCTGTGTCAGTAAATCCCTCCCATCTGAAGGTCACTGGATCAGTTTTCTCTTTGCTTATTGCCAAAACAAGCCTGGGTTTTACGGTAAGTCCAAGACATTTGCCTTTGGCTATATTGGCACAGCCTCTTGATGTTTTCTAGCTCCAAATGACACATATGGTCTCTCAATGTTCCTTTATGGCGAAGTTGACAGAAGACAGCACATCTGAACCAGGGTCTGCATGGGATCCAATTTCATGCCAACTTCTTGGTTCTGCTCCAGCATCACAGCAGGCTAAAACTTGGGCTCCTCCCTCCCACAGTACAACTATGACCATGACTTCTCTATCAGCCGATACTGGGAGCAGCTTTATAGAGGTGGATCAGCCAAGCCAGAGTAACTGTGAAGGGGGCCACTGGCCACTGCATTTGGAGATGAGAAGACAGAGAAGTGTGCCTTTGCTTTGCTCAAGGTAAGTGACAGTTTGTGAGAGGACTGCGGTTGGGGAGGCAGATGTTTCCAGTGGACACTCCTTACCACTGTCACCATGCTTCAGTCCCTGTCATGTGATGTAATCAAGAATAGAGACTTTGGAATCAGACACATCAAGCCCTGGCCTTGTAATTTACAGTGCAGGTCATGCTGGGCAAGCCACTTAACCCTTGATTTCCTCATCTGGGTGGGTCATTAAGAGTGTTACATGAGAGAGAGTGTGTTGTCTTGGTACAGGCCAGGACTAGATATTATGCCATGTGACTTTGGAGCAGGGAATGGAGGCATGTACATGCACAAATCACTGTGTGTGCTACCTTATGTGCTGGACAGACACCTGCTTGGTGTTTTTTAGTGTCGTCCATTAGCAAGTCTCCTGAAGTGAGATGACAGCTGCCTGAAAGAGAGACCAAGCCACCCTCCCAAGGTAGCTCAGCTTGTGAGTAACACCAATGTGTGTTGGGGAGCTGCCAAGGCTCTGAGAACCAACCTGTGTCCCCGTGGCATAAGCAAGCTGTTGTAATCTGCTTAGACTCTATAGCCCCTCCATTGAGACCTATTTTAGTTCCTAGCATAAGCATGGCTCTTTTATTAATACCTGTTGTCTCTTTTAGCATATCAGAAGCCATTTTGCCTCTAAATTGCCATTTTGCCTCTAAATCGCCATTTTGATCATAAAATAAGATTAAGTTCATGTTCGCGGGTTCTACCTGCCTGGGAGCTTGAATAGCCTTTTACTTACAGTTCAAAAGTTGTTGAATGTTCTGCTTGAATTAATGATTTATGTTCTACTTAAACCAAAACACAATACCCGACTATGTTCCCTTTTCCCAGAACGCTGGGGAACTGAAAAGTCCCCAAGCCTATATCATAGCCAGTTAGCTTACAATGCTTTGTCTAGCCACCTGGATACATTGTGCTCAGAACAAAATTGACTCCTTTTGTGTTTAGCTAATCAAAATGATGCAATGGGCCTATCCCCCAGCCAACCCCCAAGGTGCTAAGGTTCATGAAGGTACCGCCCCAGAGACTCCAAAATGCCATTCAAGGAAGAGAGGGAGGAAAATGCTACTGTATAACTCAGCATAGACCTACAGGCTTAGGGCAGGGCTTACACAGACCCTAGATTGCTAAGTGTTGTAGCTTCATTACTCAGGACAGCCCAAAGTGAAATCTAGGAAGCTGTGAGAGTGTGAAGTCCTGAATGAACGTGTGTTGTCGACATGGGCAGGACCCTATAGCCTGAGGCCCAAGGGGAAATGGTAAAGCCTTGGGGATGAGGCTTAGAGGGATGGGGAAGTGTTTTTTGGGGGCCCAAGTCCAAATATTGATAGTGTAGGCTTTCTCACCTCTCCCAGTATTTACCACTCAAAGACTGCTCCCCTACAGAGACAGCTCCTACTGAGATTAGGTAAACCTGTCTCCTTGATCCAGCTGTACACCACAAACCCTGGCTCATTCTTCAGCTGTATGCAATAGCCCTGCCTCCCTGTTTGACTATATATAACAAGCACACTGAGATTTTGGGGTGCTGTGGCTTCTCATCTGAGAGCTCAGTCTACCCAACCCCAACCTTTTTTTTTTTTAAGGATTTTAAAAATTATTATAATTTATTCACATTACCTCTTGATTGGTTGTAAATCCCTCGCTATTATCTTCCTGTTCCCACCCTCCCTCCTTTTCCCTCCCTAGGCCTGTAACAGGGGTAAGGGGGTCCTCCTCCCCCACTGTCTGACCACAGCTTGTCAGGTCTCATCTGGATAGCCTGCATCCCCTTCCTCTGTGTTCCCACAGGGCCTCTCTGCTAAGAGGCAGTGATTCAATCACAGGCACCAGAGTTCATGTCAGAGGCAGTCTCCTGCCCTCCCCCTCTCCATCTCCATGTGGAGAATCAGCTGTCCCTCAGCGACATCTGAGCAGGGGGTCTAAGTCCTCTGCTTGCAATGTCCTTGGTGGGTGTATCAGTTTGTTTAGGCCCCGCTGTGTCCAGCTCCACCAGCCTTGATAGTCTCCTGTGGAGCTCCTGTCAACACCCCCCCCCAACACACACATGTCCTTCCATCCCCCATCTCTTCCATATAACTCACATCTCTTAACCAAGAGTCTGGCTTTGAGTCTCAATATCTGTCCCCATCCCCCACTGAGTGGAGTCTCTCAGAGGACATCTATGTTGGGCTACTATCCACTTATAAGAGAGTATATACCACGCATGTCTTTCTGAGTCTGGGTTACTTCACTCAGGATAATTGTTTCTAGTTCCATCAATTTGCCTGCAAAGTTCAAGATTTCCTTGTTTTTGATAGCTGAATAATAGTCCATCGTGCAAATGCACCATGGTTTCTTTCTCCATTCTTTGATTGGGGGACATCTAGGTTGTTTTCAGATTCTGGCTACTACAAATAAGGCTGCTATGAACATAGTTGAGCAAATGTCCTTGTTGTATGGTGGAGCATCTTTTGGGTATATGCTCAGGAGTGGTATGACTGGGTCTTGAGGTAGCACTATTTCCAATTGTCTAAGAAAGAGCCAGATTGACTTCCAAAGTGGTTGTACAAGTTTGCGCTCCCACTAGCAACAGAGGAATGTTCCCCTTTCTCCACATCCTAAAGATCAATTCTCAATTTCATATGGAAAAACAAAAAAGACAGAATAGCTAAAACAATCCTGTACAATAAAAGATCTTCTGGAGGAATCTCCACCTGGATCTCAAGCTGCACTTTAGAGCAATAATAATAAAAACAGCATGATACCGGCATAGAAATAGGCTGCTTGATCAATGAAATAACACTGAAGACCCAGAAATAAACCCACACATCTATGGACCGTTGATTTTTAACAAAGAAACAAAATCCAAAAAGTGGAAAAAAGATAGCATCTTCAACAAATGGTGCTGGTCTAACTGGATGTCTACATGTAGAAAAATCCAAATAGATCCATATTTATTGCATTGCAGAAAACTAAAGTCCAAGTGGATTAAAGACCTCAACATAAAACCTGACACACTAAAACTGTTAGAAGAAAAAGTGGGGAAGAGCCTCGAACTCACTGGGACAGGAGACAACTTCCTGAACTAGAACACCAACAACTCAGGCTCTAAGGTCAACAATTAATAAATGAGATCTCATGAAACTGAAAAGCTTCTATAAGGCAAAGGACACTGTCAATGGAACAAAACAAGAGCCCACAGACTGAGAAAAGATCTTCACCAACCCTCCTTCTGACAACGGGCTAATATCCAAAATATATAAAGCACACAAGAAAATAAACACCACCAATCCAAATATCACAATTAAAAATGGGGTGCAGAGCTAAATAGAGAATTCTCAGCAGAGAAATATCAAATGGCTGAGAAAGACTTAAAGAAATGTTCAATGTCTTTAGTCATCAGGGAAATGCAAATCAAAACAACTGAGATTCCAGCTTACAACTATCAGAATGGCTAAGTTCAAAAACTCAAGTGACAGTACATGCTGGCGGGGATGCAATCCCAGCTTTTTTGTGCGTCTGTTGTGTTCATCTTTCCTTCGTTGCCCATCTCCAGTCAGACCTGCCCCTGGAGCCATGTTAGGCGAGTCAGTGGGAATGTCTCAAGTGTCTGTCAACAGATAAGGACATAAACAAGATATGGTTTAAACGTGAAATATTACTTCCTTACAAACGGAATAATGTTGTGTCACATACAGTAATGTGAATGAGCCTTGAAAACATTTCCAATGCCAAGGACATTTATATGAAATGAGTCAACTTACACAAAACTTCTGAAGTAGACAAGTTCAAAAGGGACAGAAAGTAAGCTGCAGTTTCACAGGGCCTGGAGGGAGAAGGAACAGGGAGCTATTGTGTAATGTTACAGAGCTTCTGTTGGGAGTGTCAAAAATGTTCTAGAATGTTCCTGTGACATTATCAATGTGCTCAATTTCCCTGAGCTGTTTGCCTAGCATGGCCAACGTGCCAATGTATGCATGCTTTATAAAGTTGCTAATGTAATACAGTAGTTATAGACTGTATTATAAATATATTTATAATATATTCCCCATATAATATGTTATAAATATATATTATATATGTTCTAATGCAGATCCAAGCTGGAGATATTACCAAATCCTCTACATAAACATTTTTCTCATTTATACAAACATGCCTGTTAAAGATTATTTAGAAATTAGCCAGAGAAAGGCATTAGCACAGCTTAAAATAGCTCCGTGAGTGCAAGCCCGCTGTAGTTCTCACATGTAGGCCCGGGTCCCTTTGCTTCTCTCTGCATTGGAGGACCTCAGACCACATACGTGGCTCCCTGTGCTGATCCTTGGGATTGTGGATTTTCTCCAGTACAGCCAGCTCCTTATTTCAACCTATGAAGCTCTGAAAATCATCCTGAGCCAAGGACCTGGCCTGTGATAAGAAGGAAGGAAAGACTCCTACGCAGCCTTGGTACAGAGCTGCCCTTAGTTTGCTGTTCCCTGTGACTCCACTACTTTGCACTTTACCTCTGTCACATCTAATTGTCTGGTCACTCTCTTGAGAAAGTGCACCAAAAATAGATAGGTATTGTTCACTTTTAGGTCAGAGCAGTTTCAGATTTATAAAAAGAGTTAGAAAGGGGGTGCAGAATCCATGTGTAACCTGCACCTTGCTGCCCTAATCCCACGTTTAAAAAGTTCTGTGCTGTAAATGGGCTCATTTAAAATGTGTGACTAGGTGGTTTTTATCACATCACAAGGCCATGCGGTCCTCGATGTTCTGTAACTGCTGACTGTCCTCTTTAACCCTGAGGGACTTCCCACATCATTGTGGCCAGTGTGGCATGTCTCTGCCAGCGCAAGCATTTTAGCTCTTGCTCTCCAGCTGTGCTCATCAAATGCCTTCCTCATCCTGACAACCGTATCCCTTTAAACTGGGGAGCAAACGAAACCCCTGCTAAGTTGCTTCTTGTCAGAGGTTTTGTCCGACAAAAGCAAGAAGTTACTGATACACAGTTCTTACTCATTTTTCCCTTGCTAGCCACAGACACTTGTTGATCTGTTTTCTACCACTGTAGTGTTAGCTCTCTGAGGCCTTTTATACAAATACAGATGTGCGATGTGTGGTGTTTTATGACCAACTCTTTTCAGTTAGCAAGTTTCTGAGGTTCATTCATACTGTAATTTATACCTGCTTTATTCCTTTTTATTGTTGGGCATTAATTCCATTGTATGGATACCACTTTTGTTTATCCATTCCCAGTTAATGAGTTTTTGGACTGTTTCCAATTTTTTGTTACTAAGAGTACCGCTGTGGTTATTTGTGTGCCGGTTTTGTGCACATGTGTGTTTTTATTTCTGTTGTGCATACTAAGCACAGAATCTCTTGGTCATATATGGCAAGTTCATATTGAACATGGGCCAGCTGCTGATGTTGTTGCAGCACTTAACAGTCCATTGGCAATGAATAAGGGCTTTGGTTTCCCCCATGCCCTTATCAACACTTGTTATTATAGCTTTACTTTGTTTCTAATTAAGCCACTCCAGTGGGTATGGAGTGGCATCCCATTGTCATTTCTCTTGTGACTAATGCTGTTGAATATCTTTTTCTCCTTGTTAGCTCTTTGTACATCTTCCTTAGACAAAGTTCTATTCAAATCTTTGGCCCAACTTCTGAGTTGTTTTCTTGTTTTTGAGTTGCAAGAATTCATAAATACATTTTGGATGTGAGTCCCCTTTCAGATCCATGATTTTCGAGCATATTCTCAGTCCATAGTTTATCTTTTTGGGTTTTTTAATGGTATTATTTTTAAAGCACATTTTAATTTGATGACATTCCTGTGTGCTTTTCTTGTGTTTAAAAGAAGTCATTGTCTTATCCAAGCTAATATCCTGTTAGATGGCGTATATTTAAAGGACAGACTTTTGGGAGTTTTTGGTTTTCAAGACAGGGTTTCTTCATGTGGCCCTACCTATCCTGGAAGTTGCTCTGTATATCAGGTGGCTTTGAACTCATAGAGCTACACTTGTCTCGAGTGCTGGGATTAAAGGGGTGAACCACCACCACCCAGCTAAAGGATATAATTTAAAGACTATTATTTCTATTTTCTAATGTGCTAAAAAACATCTTCTAAACTTAGATATTCCCCCATTTCATCTTTCTTGGTGAAGACTGCTCAGCAAGGCTGGGATGGCAGAAGTGGGCTTACAGCTAGCTGCATTACATGCTAGGAGAGAACAGAGTGTATAAACAAGTTCCCCAATAGATCAAAAGACAAAGATGACCTGAAGCTCAGGAGCAAGCAACAAGCATGTTAGATGGGATGGCACTCCTTGTCCCTCATTCTAGAAGCAGCCTGGCCTCAAGAGAATGGCAACCATGTTTCAGTTGCTCTTGTAGATGCCAGTCTAGCACTGGCTTGGCCTTTCGCCTCCTCCAGGTCACAAAACAACTGAAGAATGCAGAGTCGAATTCAGGAGATGATCCTGCAATCACGGCGAATGGTCTGTTTGCAAAATGGAAAGCATTCTTGGAAGGCAGGTTCTCAGATCCCAGCAACCAAGAAATCAACTCAAACTCATGCAGTTTCATGGATGGTGTTTCTGTACATCCTCGAAGTCACCTGATGGTGCTCCTCAGCTGCCAGCACACTGAGACAGTACAGCCAGATACTTGAACTCTGAGTCTGGGTTCTTGATGAAGAAAAAGGAAGAGGAGGAGGAGGAGGAGGAGGAGGAAGAGGAGGAGGAAGAGCAGCAGCAGCAGCAGCAACTTGGGGTCCCGGCATTCAAGCTTACTTCCAAATGAGAATCTTTATTATCATCGTCGTCGTCGTCGTCGTCGTCGTCGTCGTCGTCATCGTCATCATCATCATTATCGTCACTGACGGATTCTCCTTCTCAAGGCTGGGCTTGAGCCTATGATGAGGATGGTCTTAAACGCCAGATGGTCCTGTGTCCACATCTCAAATTCTGGGATTATAGGTTTTCAACACCTTAGCCCACATAAGAGCCTTAATATTTACTCTATAACAATAGGATTATCTTGGACTAAATGTCTCCCATTCTGGTACATGGGAAGCCCTGTAGTGACATTCTGTGGAGAAGGTCACCTCTGAGAATATCCTGACTTAGACTTGTCAGCCTAAAATGTCTGAGAAGCTGGAGGAGCCTGGGCTTAATCGGAGCTGATGTGGTGACTTTTCTGCCGTCGGGTACAAGGAGGGCTCAAATGGGTCATTCAGACTCCACTGCTTGCCTGGTTGAGTGTGTGGCCTATGAAAAATCTTGCCCACAAAATTCAGAGACGTGCCCCGAAGACCTTCAGGGATGGCTTGCCAGGCTGGTTTACTGTTGTGGATCACAGACATCACAGCTGTGGTGCCTCAAGATGAAAGAGAACAGCTGGACTACCTCAGGGAGAGCCAGCCCCAGAAACAGGCAGGGTGTTGGGGGCTTTCCTCAGCTCCTCTGGATGCTCCCTGCTGCTTGTCTGCTTCCCTCGGCTCTTTCTGAGAGTGCACTTTCCACTTGTCCCCACCATAGGCGGCAATTGTGAGTCACATGCCATAATAGCCACATATAGTTTGAACCATCTGTCTTATACCCTCATTCCCAAAGCCTCAACAGGAATAGGACTGGCCATGTTCAATCAAAAGCAGCCTGAGGGCACAGACGTGATGGCTGTGTGGCCGTCACTTTGGGTCAGCACATAGTTATCATGAACTGAAAAAGGTTGTGAGCTAGGAAGACACCTTCCCCACCCCCACCCCCACCCCGGCCCTGAAATCATGACTTCTATGGGACTGGTGCCTTACACAAAGAAAAAAATATCTGCCAATCCCTAGTTTGAGGGAAAACAAAGGTAACAGATATGGGTCATCTTTTGTCCATGCACCAGGCACTATAGGGCATTAAATGAGTTATCGGTGCACAGCCTGAACACAACCCTAAGCAGTGGGCACTTTAATTTCCATATTTATAGACAGAGACATTGGTGCTCAGGGTAGGAGAGATGGCTCATCATTTAAGAGCACTGTCTGGTCTTCCGGAGTACCCAGGGTTCAATTCCTAGCACCCACATGGCAGCTCACAACTGTCTGTAACTCATAGAGACTAACCAGGAAGTGGTAGAGCTCGGGCCTGAACCTAGACAGAGCCAGCTTGCTGCTGAGCAAAGAGGTGTTATCAAGATGATATAGTGTCTACGAACTGTGCATTCTCAGCTACTAATGACATGCTCGGGGTAGGATCTCACACAGTAAATGCTCAGCCTGGAAGACTTATTAATAAGACCATCTCACCCTTCCATTACAGCAGCGGTCTTATCATCACAGAGTGTTTCGCTCACATCAATACAACAACAACAACAAAAAATTCTCAAAAAGTGGGTACCCATCTTCCTTGAGAGGTTTTTGCCATGACACATTTTATTAAAAGTGAAAATGGAGATGAAAACAGTAGCTGTTTTTGTGATAACTGACCTTCAGCTGCCACTTGGTATAATAGATTAGGGAGCCTTGTGTTGAACTGTAAATTTGCTAGCTTGCCAGCATATTATCTTGGCCTTTAGGATGTGTTCATATACACTGACATCCCAAGCCAAATGCAACAGGTTTGAGTACTCAGCTGATGTACAGAGCTCACGCTATCTTTGTAGAAAAACCATCAGTGGGTAATGATCAATCATCTGCTGCAGTGATTCTCAATCTGTGGGTCACAACTCTTGGGAGGTGGAATGTCCCTTACACAGAGATTCCTTAAGACCATTGGAAAACACAGATATTTACATTACAAACCATAACGGTAGCAAACTTACAGATAGGAAATAGCAAGGGAAATAATTTCATGGTTGGGGGTTGCCACAACATGAGGAGCTGTGTTAAAGGGTCGCAGCGTTAGGAAGGCTGAGAACCATGGCTCTACTATATTTTCAGCCCAGAGAGTATTAAATTCCTAAAATAAAGTCCAGGTTATGAGTCTAGTTTCCTATGACCTCAAAAAGCCAAGAACTTAGTCATTAGGGAAATGTGAGTTCAAACCACAATAAGATACCTCTTCATATTCACTTTGATGCCTATAATTAGAGGGGGAAGGCCAGATAATAACAAGTGGAGGCAAAGATATGGAGAAACTGGAGCCTTTGCATGTGGTTAGTAAGCGTGGAAATGGCATGGCTGTTAGAGCAAAGCAGCTGGGCAACTCCTCAGGGTATTAAACACAGAATTACTATACAGCCCAGGAATTCCATACCTGGCCATAGAGCCCCCAGGAGCTAAAATCTGATGCTCACAGAAAAGCTCACACACAAATTTGCAATTGCCAAAGATCGAAATATCTCAGGTTCCGATCAAGTGACAGTGACAGATAGACAAACAAAATGTGGTATATCTGAGCAAGAAAGTATCATTCCACCATCAGAAGCATTGGCATCCTGATGCAACTGATATACGCTACAGCATGGAAGCTTAAGACATTGTAAGTGGAGGAAACCAGGTGTAAGAGGCCACATAGTACATGATTCCACAGACACTGAAAGCCAGACACTGAGAGCAGATTAGGAGTTGAAAGAGAGGAGGCTATGACTAATGAAATGGATTCATTTGAGGTAATTTAAATGTTGTAGAAGAGAGTGATAATTGTCACACAACATTCGGCAAACTATGCTACATGTGTTTCACCATAATTACTAAGAAATACCTAAAGACATCTTTTTTTAAAAAAAAGATTTATTTATTTATTTATTTATTAGGTATACCACTGTATTCATCGACATGTGTGCCTGCACACTGGAAGAGGGCACCAGATCTCAGTATAGACGGTTGTGAGCCACCTTGTGGTTGCTAGGAATTGAACTCAGGACCTTTGGAAGAGCAGTCAGTGCTCTTAACCTCTGAGCCATCTCTCCAGCCCCCCCACCCCACCCCCCAGCCAAAGGACCTCTTTACAGAAGATTGCCAACAGCATTCTTTCTCTAGTTTAGGAGTGAATGAATGAGATTAAAAAGTCCTACCCATGGGCTGGAGAGATGGCTCAACGGTTAAGAGCACTGACTGCTCTTCCAGAGGACCAGGAGTTCAATTCCCAGCACCCACATAGTAGTTCACAACTATCTGTAACTCCAAGATCTGACATCCTCACTCAGACATACATGCAGGCAAAACACCAATGCACATAAAATAAAAATAAATAAATATATATATATTTTTAAAAAGGTCCTACTGAACTATGATGCCAGGGGACCACAATAGCCAACATAGCAAGATATCCCTAAGGGTGCAGTAGTGGCACTCCTTGACAGTTACCAACAGCTATCTACTTGGACTTAGGGCCTGCTCAGTACCAGAGAATTCATGCCTGCTACTGGAAATCTAGCCAACTACTGGAGGCTAAGCGGAGTCATGGACTTCAGAGGAGAATATTCTACTGCTACTTTACGAAGCCAGCATAACTCCTAACTGCGTTCTAAACACTCATCCTCACACACGCAGATATTGCTGGCTCTCATCTCTCACCAAAGAAGCTTCTCTTTGCAGTGGATAGAAGCCACTACAGGAAAACACAACTGTCAAAATGCAGAGAACAACTGCCCCTTGGGCTACCCAGCCCCAGCTGGTAAGTCTACAACAGAACTCCTGTGCCGAGGGCACCTAGGGCTCAGGGATCTTGGAAAAAGAAGAGTAGACATTGGATTGTAGGAACCCAAAGGACCAGAGCATCTTCTGTGAGACTGTGTCTCCTAGAAACACTAGGGAAGCTTCACCCATGCTACCTCAGTGGTGTGGCTGCCTAACCAGGCCTGACCAATGACATCACCCATGGACATGCTAATGCAGAAGGGGTACCACTTGCTCCCCGGGGCTCCGCTTCTGATTACTAAGGACTGCTGGGAGAGGGAGAGTTAGTCTTCCCAGGGATAAGCCCTTTCATTGGTTATCCAGTACTAAGGTCAGCTCTGAAACCATACACATGCAAGCAACAATAAACAGACCTAGCAGGTTGCATTTATATATTAATGTATGTATCATACAACTAATAATATGTAATATAATATACATATACATACATATGTGTGGATATATGCACATATATACATATATGTATACACAAACACACACACACACACGTAACTGAAGAAAAGAGACTATAACCAGGAATTGGAGAGGGAGTCTGTGGGAGGAATTGGAAGGAGAAAAGGGGAAGGGGTAAGAGATATGCATCTACTTTAATTTTCAAAAATATTTTTAAAAAATTAAAGTATCTTTTAAGGTTTTACTGAACTAGTGAAAATTCTTAGAATAAACTTTTATGCCAGGATTTCTACCCCTGACCATCTTCACCTTCTCACTCTTGGAAATGTACCTCTAAGATTTTTTTTTCACTCAATTTAAACCCCTTGAGTATATGATTTTGGCTCATTCTTTACCAATGCCAATCTTGGCGTGTGTGTGCACATGCATGTTGTGTGTGTGTGTGTGTGTGTGTGTGTGTGTGTGTGTGTATGAGAGAGAGAGAGAGAGAGAGAGAGAGAGAGAGAGAGAGAGAGAGAGAGAGAGAGAGAGAGAGGTGTCTTTTACCCATGAGAAAAGGACCCAGGAGCAGAGCCAAGGTTACACATTATGATTAAACTCAGAAACTTTGGGCAGCTAGGTTGCCCAGGAAAACAAGTAAGTCCTCACCCCCTGCCCCACCCCGACTCCACCTCCACCCTATCCCCTGCCCATCAACCTACATCTCCATGGATGAGGATATGTTTCCACTTCCTTTCCAGGAAAAGTGGCCGCAAAGTGGTCACTCACAGTGGAAGTCAGGAAGACAGTAGTCAGAAACAGACTCAAGAGGGATCTGCACACCAACAGGAGGAGGAGTCTATGGTTTATCTTTGCTCCTTGCCTGGACAATGGATTGGCTGTGTTCATTTGTGGCTTAATCTTTGCTGCTCTGTTCAGAGGCACATCTCAGGGAGGATGCTGTTTCAAATCAATAAAGAAGCAATGTCAATGACCCACAAACCAGCTGACTGCTGCTTTCAGAAGAAGTGCTGGCCTCGTCAGTCTGGGTCTACACTGCAAGGAATGGTGCTCGGACTAGACCTGTTTTAAGCCATTTAGAATTCCTTCCATCTGCTAGCTAAGGCAGTCACTATGAACTTTGGAGAATGGTAGAGCCACATGGGCCTTAGGAGAAAGCAATACGTCTAGCTTGCTCTCTGTACATGCAGATGGGCCCCAGCTTAGATGCTTTGTCCTCAGGAAGGCGGGTAAGCAGCATGCATTCATGATTCCCAAGCTAGTGAGAGGTGGAACAATCTTCCCAGTCAGCCCTGTTCTCCTGAAAGAAACCCACTGAAGCCCAGGAGCTGTGTGGCTAATGCAGCACATTAGTGCATCAGATTAGTGCGTCAGATGTATCTTTGAGTTACATAGTCTCGATTTATGACAATCCCCTGGGAGGCAACTCAGTCAAAAACACAAGATGGTCAGGGTGAATCTCCCGATTTTGCCAGTGACCTTCCTTCTAATAGGCAAGATCACAGCTGCAGGAACTGGTCCATCTGGGTATTTCTAAGTGACTTTGGGAAAGAAATGCCATCATAGCTATATACGGATCTCTCAGTGTCCTCATTGCCAAGTATACACTGATCGTGCAAAACCCTAAAACATTGTGTGTGTCACACTTTGGGCTGTATCCCCCACTGTGTCACTTCCCCACTTTATTCCTTTAAAAGGCTTACTATGACTCATGCCCCGCTTTCTATATCCTCTGAATACATGCTCTTCCAAGAGTCTTTTGTTGCTGTTTAAAAATCCTGAGTCTAGCCGGGTGGTGGTGGTGCATGCCTTTAATCCCAGTACTTAGAGGGGCAGCAGAGGCAGGTGAATCTTTTTGAGTTTGAGGTCAGCCTGGTCTACAGAGTAAATTCCAGGACATCCAGGGCTAAGCAGAGAAACCTGTATTGACAAACAAAAACAAAAGCATCAAAAATCCTGAGTCTCACGTTTTAAAACTCTTCTTTCATAGGCAGACGTGGTGGTGCACATCTTTAATCCCAGCACTTGGAAGGCAGAGGCAGGTGGATTGCTGTGAGTTTAAGGCCAGCCTGGTCTACAAAACAAGTCCAGGACAGCCAAGGCTAACACAGAGAGACCCTGTCTTGAAAAACCAAAAAAAAAAAAAAAAAAAAAAACCAAACCAAACCAAACCAAACCAAAAAACAAAACAAAACAAAACAAAAAACAAACAAACAAACAAACAAACAAAACAACAACAACAAAACCCACCCCCCCCAAAAGAACTCATGTGTAATTTTTTAAAGATTTCTTTTTATTTATCTGTGTGTCTGGGGATGTATGTGCCATATACATGAGCCTGCAGAGGGCAGAAGATGGTGCCAGGTCCACTGGACTAGAGTTATGAGGTGGTGAACTGTCTGATATGGATGCTGGGAATCAAACCCAAGTCCTCTGGAAGAGTTGTAGGTGCTCTTCACTGCTGACCCACATCCCCACCTCCTGTGTACGTCTCCTGAGCTGTTGGACTATGTGCTACATAGAATGTGTGGCCAGCTTACTCCCTTCACTACCAATGCCCCATCTTCATACGGCAGCCATGTTTGTGATAATGGCAATAGCCTCTTAGCTGTAAATGGATTCCTGGTCCCAGAGAGCCAATCACATTGATGTTGGGATTCAGACATGTGATTCAGGCCTGTGAACTGGGTAAACGTCATGGACATTGGTGAGTGGAAATTTAGATCTGGAATCCTATACTCCGTTTGTTTTACTTTTGAAGTGGTGGTGTCCAAGGAAGCCGTGGCTTACCCAAGGTCATTGTTAGGCAATAGCAAAGCTAAAATAAAATCACAAGGCTTCCAAATGCTGGTTAGATGCCATCCTGAGTAACAAGACCATCTCTAAAGAAGCAGACAGGGTCGTCCTTGATGCCTAACTTTTTATTCAGGTCTAGTAGTGTGTTAGATCCAGGGCCACCAGATCAAATATGGGGTGGCAACAGATGCAGGTTGAGCACTCAGAGTACTGCCACCACCTGGGCTATACCCCAGAAATGAGATGTAACTCAATAAGAACTGTGCAAGGCTTTGCAGGAGAATGATCAGAAACTTGGAGAGAAAGAAGAAGGGAGTATGAATCTCTCACTTCTGAGAGCCAAAATACGTAAGCAGATAGTTGCTTCGGTCTGTGTTACAGAATATGATGAGAGGTTGCTCAATAGCAGGCCAGCACAGAGGAAAAAAACAGGAAGATAGAGGGAAACAGGTACCCAAGAACTTCAATTAGGCACCTAGATTCAGGGTGTTGTTTAACTCCTGAGTTCTAAGCCACCATATTTAATATTCTATTCATCATCATCATCATCATCATCATCATCATCATCATTTTATTGGTGTGCGTGTGTGTGTGTGGTGGGAGGTAGTCATGCCACAGGAAGCATGTGGAAGTCAGAGGATTAGGTTCTCTTCTTCCACCACGTGTTTCGTGAAGACTGAACTCAGGTCCTCAGCCTTAGTATCAGCTACCTTTACCCACTAAGCCATCTTGGTGGCTCAATCCTTTGCTAAAGCTACTTTGAATTGCCTTTCTAATGTCATCACCACCGCTGTCTGTGAGAATTGCTTTTGGATGTCTCTGTCAATACAAACATCTATGGTTGCTCACGTCCTGTAAATAGAATGGCATAGTGTTTGTGTTTGATTTATGTCCAGTCTCCTGTACACTTTAAATTGCTTCTAGGCTACTTACAATACTGAATGTCGTGTGTCTTAGTTAGGGTTTCCATTGCTGCGATAAAATGTCATGACCAGAGCCTGGCGTGGTGGCGCATGCCTGTAATCCCAGCACCCGGGAGGCAGAGGCAGGTGGATCGGTGTGAGTTCAAGGCCAGCCTGGTCTACAAAATGAGTCCAGGACAGCCAAGGCTAACATAGAGAGACCTTGTCTCAAAAAAACTAACTAACTAACTAAATAAATAATAAAATAAAATAAAAAATAAAAAATGTCATGACCAAAGGCAACTTAGGGAGGAAAGTGTTTATTTCATCTCACAACTCTCAAAGCCATCCAGCCAGGAACTCAAGGTTAGGAACCTGGAGGCAGAGGCCATGCAGGAATCAGTCAGGCAGGCACGGTGCTGGAGCAGTTGCTGCAGGCTTACATCTGATGTACAAGCAGGATGCAGAAGTGGGCAGGGGTGGGGTGGGTGGCACTAACTGGGAATGGTGTGGGGTTTTGAAGCCTCAAAACCTTCCCCCAGTGACTCCAATAAGGCTATACCCCCTAATCCTTCCCAAACAATTCCACCAGCTGGGGAACCAAGCACACAAATGTATGAGCCTATGAGGTCATTCTAATTCAAACATCTACATTCTACTACATGGTCCCCATAGCCTTATAGCCATATCAAAATTCAGAATGCATTTAGTCTAACTTCAAGGGTTCCCCATAGTCTTTCACAGTCCCAACACTGTTCCCAAGTCTAAAGTCTCTTCTTCTAAGGCTCAAGGCAATTTCTCCCCCCACCCCCTCTCGTAATCTCTTAATAGTAACCTCCTTGTAAAAGTGAAAGTCACACTGCATACTTTTAACATACAATAGCACAGAACACACATTACCATTCCCAAAGGGAAGAAGAGGGAATACTGAGGACAATACTGGACCAAAGCAAGACAAACACGCAGCAGGGCAAACTCCAAATCCTGAAGCTCCATGTCTGATGTAGCTCTAAGTCAGATGTCAAGGGCTTAGATGGCCCTTCTCTTCCAGCTTTGCTGACCGACAACACATGGCTTTCTTTTGTGCTGATTCCATTTCCTGGGTGCAGCTCTCCTTGGCAGGTATCCCACAGCTCGGGCACCTCTAACATCTCCAACTCAGGCCAGCTTTTACTTTTACAGCTTCATGAAATGGCCTCTTCAGGACTCCTTGGAGGGACTCCCCTGCTACATGGATGGCCTCGGTGGTTTTTGTTAACCTCACTCAAGCCCTTTTACTCCTGTATCCCTCAGGGCTCTAAAGCCAGGACCATGTAGCCAATGCTGCCAAGTGAGGCTGCGCATTGAATTACATTTGCATAAGCTTTGCTTTCTTACATAAGCTTTCCTTTTCAGAAGTTGGAAGTTTAGCTGGACAAGGCACCCCCTGAAGGGTACCACTCCCTTTTCTTCCATTCCACATCAGGCCTTTCTTTAAACTTCTCCTCTCTTTGAGCACAAGACAGCCTGCTTTCTTGTACTACCCAGGACCCCTTGCCCAGGGTTAGCACCACCAATGGTGGACTGAGTCCTGCCAAATTAATTATTAATCAATAAAATGCCCCCACAGACTTGCCCACAGACCAAGCTGATGGAGGCAGTTTATCAATGACAGTTCAGTCTTCCCAGATATGTCTACATTTGTGACAACTTGACAAAAACCAACCAGCACACAGTGTAAATGTTCCGTGAATACTTATTGTTCAGGAAACAATGACAAGGAAAATTTACAAGCTCAGTAGGCTGCAGTGAAACATAGTTTCCAATACTTTTGAATCAAAGCTGTTTAAATACCTTGATGTAGAACCTACAAATGTAGGGAGTAAGTAAATATACAATCAACTAGGCTAGAATACCAGAACATCACTTTTACTAACCATACTTTGATTTTGTATGCTTCTGCTTCTTGTTTGTTGGTTTGGTTTGTGGGTTTGTTGTTGTTGTTGTTATTGTTGTTGTTTTTGTTTTGTTTGAGATAGAGTTTCTTTAGGTAGCCTTGGCTGTCCTGGACTCACTTTGTAGACCAGGCTGACCTCACAGAGATCCACCTGCCTCTGCTGGGAATACAGCCATGTGCCACTGTGCTCAGCTGATGAGGAAGATTTTAAAAAATAGGATTAAAGAGTAGTCCAGGCAGTGTTTTTATACGTAAGAGAGAGGTTATATCTCTGAGTCATTACAAATGGATGTTAATAATTGGTTAAAGATCTACATAACAGGAGTTGTTAAAGCTAACTGCATTAGTTACTTTTGTTTCCATGAGAAAATATCTTGACCAAAAGCAACTTAAGGAAGGAAGGGTTTACTTTTGATCATGTCCAAGAGATTGGAATCCATAATGAAGGGCAACCCATGATGCACAGCAGAAGGAACAGGAAGCTGGCTGTCATATTTTCATCCACACACAAGAAGCAGAGGAAGTGACAGGAAGTGACTGATGTACTTCCTCCAGCAGGGCTATTACTTCCCTAGCTTCCTTAGCTTCCCCAAATTGATGCTGTCGACTGGGACCAAATGTTCAAACATATGAGCTGACATTCTCATTCAAACCAGCTGACCTAGGACAGTAACAAAGACTTGAACTCTATGGGCACTTTTATTTTCTCAAGAGAATATAACTGTCTGGTCCCCTGTTCTGCCCAGATCGCTAGATCTCCAAAGACCACCATGAGTCCGAAGCCATATGCAAAAGCAAAGGGTCTTTATTTAAACTCTTGACCCCGAGGGCTCTCAAACCTCCCCAAAGCAGTAGATCAGTAGGAGAGCCCCAACCACTGTTAGACAGGGTTTTTTAAATTGTGGTTACAGCAAAGAACAAGAGTTTCTGGTTTGGCAGTTACAGGATTGGTTGACATTTAGCAAGATTGGGTTGGCGCTAGGGGATTGGTCAAGCCTGACCTCAAAATACTTAACATCTGGGGATGTTAAGTACTTTCCTGCCGTCCCCTGATTGGTTCAGGCCTAGGGTGGATTTTTTTCCTGTAACAGTTTGTGATTTTTACAGTAACTGTGGTGACCTTGAGGACAGGCCTAAGATGAAGTCTAACAACAAAATGGAGTCACAATGGCTGGGGTTCCACACCCCCAAGAAAATCCTTTCCCCAAGATGGGGAATTTAGACAAAAGTCACCATTCCCTCAGGGGCTTGATAAAAGTTCTTGCTTGCTAAAATAAAAATGGAGCCATTCTCTTTGTGTCCAGCAAGAGGAACATGTGGCTCTTCCATTAACTTACGACTGTGGTGCCTGTTAACTTGTGAAGGCCAATCCTAGCCTCTAGGCTCCCTCAGTCCTTGCTCACAAGCCCCACCCTAGCTCACAAGGCCCCCTTTCTCCCACTCACATTGGACCCAGGAATTCTTTGCCCTGTCACTTCTCCTTGCTCTGCAATTTGGAATAAACTTTTCCCTTTTCACCCATGGAGTGAGTGGCCCTTTTGGTTTCTTTACTGTGCCTATTTTCATTCAATGACTATGTACTGAAGCAGGAGTTATTTATTTTATTTTATTTAGCTCTCCTAGACCTTTTTAATGATTCCAAAGAGTGTATTTATTGTATTAAAGTAGGATTTAAAAAATTTTCTTTTAAATTTAGAAGTTGCTATTTTATGTGCCTGGGTCATTTTTTGCCCACATGTATTATCTGCATACCACGTGCATGCCAGCTGCCTCAGAAGCAGAACCCATGGCACTGGAGTGGGTGAGCCACCGTGTGGTGCTGAGAATTGAAGCTGCATTCCCTGGAAGAGCAGCCACTGAGCCACCTCGCTGGCTTTTAAAAGAAAACCTTGCTTAGTAAGAGCAGTGGGCTGGGCAGCATCAAGAACGCTTCCTTACACTACTCTTCAATCCTATTTTTAAAAATCTTCCTCGTTATAGTAAAATACATGCCTCCCAATGCCTGTTATGTTATTCATTGAAGTGTTAAGAAAGTCACAGTGACTGTTCTAATGAGCACCTTTGTGTGCCCCCCCCCACTCCCCCAGTCATGAAAAGGTGCTGGGTCTCTTTGATGCTAGTGGAAGAATCACCACATCCAAAGGGATACTTGACCTCCCGCAGGCTAACGTGGATAAAGTATTGTGGTAAGCTTCAGAAGGAAGCCCTAGAGACTCGTCAGTGCCTGGCTGCCCATAGTTTGTTCTAATACTCTAGGAAAATGCTGGTCAAGACTCTTTTAACATGGCTTTTCTTTTTTCTTCTCTTCTTTCTTATTTTTGGGGGAGGAGGGTTCTTTGAGACAGAGTTTCACTGTGTAGCCCTGGCTGTCCTGGAACTTGCTCTGTAGACCAGCCTGGCCTGTCTACCTCTGATGATTGTGGAACCCTGCTTTTTAAGGTTGAAGTCTGTTGTTTCCAAATAGCCACCTGAGCTCAGTCTATTACAACGGACTCTCTTTCTCATCAGTGTTCTCTCTTCGCCTGATCTGAGAACCCAAGATCCTCTAAGGATCATCACATAGCCCTCAGGGAAGATTACAGGCCCTACCCTTTCCTGATAAGAAACTTGTTCAACAAGCACCTGAGGATTCCTACACTAAGAAGATCTTAGCTTTCAGCAAATGACCTTTAACCTTACCTGGAAATTCTCCCCCCACCCCTCACCATAGGATAATTAAGTACTGTGTTCTCCTTCTTGGGATAGGACTCCATGCTACTGGATGTACTTGGTGTATTGTACCATTGCATGTAAATCAAGTATCCTTAGTACCCTAGCCCCATTGATTCAAACACATTCACCCTCAAAACCCCTCCCACTGCCAAGGTTTATCAATGTCTCTGATTCAGGAAATAAACTCTCTTGTGCTCATGCCATTCCTCCACCATGACCATCTGAGACTCCCTTTATTCTGGGGAAGGGAGGGCTCCCCTCTTCTCAGGAGAATCACCACTGGATGCTGAGCTTGGCTGCGAACCAGGCAGCCACCCAACAGGCCACCAGGACCATCCAAAACTTGACTCCTGGTCAGGCAGTTATGGCTTGGGACCTCCATACGAAGCTCACTCCATCGAGGCAAGCTCAGCGCTGACTGCTGGTGAAGCACAGCCAGGCCTGTGTCTCTACCTTCCAGCCAGTTTCAGCTGTTCACTGGCATCCTCTGCCATAATTAGCATGGAAGCTTAATGAAGGGCTGTAACACTTTTGGTATCATCTCAGGATTGTGGAAATCCAGAGTTTCCATAGCCCTTTGATACCATTAATGCCATTCTAGAAGAGCTAAACTGTAATGCTCTATGGAAAGCTCATTTGCACTAACGCGGTAAGAGTAGCAGCCTTGCCTAGTGCACGGGCCTCTTCGTGAGTGGTCTAAACTGCTCCTGAGAGAGAAACCAGACCTTTTATCTTTGGGTCCGTCTGTTCTCCTCCGGAAACAAGCAGTGCCTGGATGGGCTTGCCAGATTCAGATGGAGTTTACCAGACCATGGGGTGGAGCAGTGAGGGAGGCGTGATCCAGAGGCTCAGACCTAACATTCCGACCTCTTTGGATGTATGGGCACCTGTTCATGTCTGGCTACTTTCGTGGGGTGGGAGAGTCAGGAGTCAATAGATCCATGCTCAGCAGGAGGCTTGGGTGAAGAAGTGTCTGATTGACTTTAGTGGGAAACCTCCCAGGAAACCTGGCCAATCTGTTCCTGGAGGATGCGGAAGGAAAAATAGGCAGATGAGACTGAGGGGTCCTATTATCAGAGCGAGCCATTGCAAAAGGGGAGAGTGGTGACACCAATGGAAGTGGGGGTTGGGGGCGGGAGGCACCCTGGTTTGGCCAGCCTGGCCCCACATTGGGGCTTTCTGGAGAACTAGAGAGTGAAAGGTCCCATTTGTTTGTATATAATACTCACCTTGGGTAGGTGCCCTCTTGAGCCTGGAGAGGTGGTACAGCACTGATGTCTTAGGAGCGTGGCAGCTGAAGGGGTGGTGAAGATCACAGTGTAGGGTGCTCACCGAGGCTCTAGAGACTTGGGAGATAACTGCTTGAGGAGTGCCCTGTCCTCTGGGCAGAGTGAGGTAGGCTTGGGAGTAGTTGGGCCGGCTAGCACGGGGTAGGTGGGAGGGGGAGGGGTGGTTGGGAGGGTAGGTAGCTTCCTTCATCATGTGAAGCAGGGACCATTGGAGAGAGATAGGTAAGGTACCCAGCCAGCAGAGGGGTCTGGGCGGAGAGGTGGTGAGTGAGGAGGAACAGCCTTCCATATAGAAGTTTGAAAAGACTTAGGCCTGTAGGAGAGCATGGGGTGGCTCGGAGATGGGCGAGGGCAACACGGAGAGGAGGAGGCCAAGATAAATTGAGCTTGAAATAGAGCTTGGTGCATTGCCGTGTGATGAGTCCTTTACCTCTTTCAACCTTCCCCCAGAAGACTGTGGGTGCTAAGGGATGTGCAGTTTCCAGGATATGTGGAGAGCTTCAGACACAACTCTGACCACCTTGTAGGTGAGAGCCAGGCCATTGTCAGTCTAGATGGTCTGTGGGTGGTAGCCCGAACCTCACAGTTATATTATGATCACAAAAGGAAAAGGGCCATGTATTGGTTTGCTTTATATTGCTGTGATTAAAAGACAAAAACAAACCAGACACAAAACAACTTGGGTGGCGGTGAGAGTTTATTTGGGTCACATATCCTGATGATCCTGGTCACAGTTCATCAGAGAGGGGAGCCAGGAGGCAGGGACTGAAGCTCAAAGCTTGGCTCATGGGATCAAGGTCAGCTCTCCTTCCAGGACCATTTGCCCAGGAGTCACACCTCCTCATAGTGAATGGGTCTTCCTACATCAGTCAACAATCAAGAAAATGTCTCACAGACATGCCTACAGGCCAATCTGATGGAGGCTCTAGAGACCTGGGAGATAACTGCTTGAGGAGTGCCCTGTCCTCTGGGTAGAGTGAGGTGGGCTTGGGAGTAGTTGGGCGGGCTAGCACGGAGTGTGGGGGGGAAGGAGGGGAGGGGGGATGGTTGCTTTGGGGGGGTTAGGTAGCTGTCAGGATGTGAAGAAGGGACCCTAGGAGGGAGAAATAGGTAAGGTACGCAGCCAGAGAGGTGGACTCTAGTTATGTGTCAAGTTGACAAAACCAAACAGCACCAGACACGAGGAAAAGTTGTTAGAGGAAAAAACAAAACAAAACAAAAAACCTGAAATAAACGCACATGTTTCTTGAGAGTGGCTGTGGAAAGCCCCTCATGCCCTCACAGCCTACTGTTCTACTTCAAGTCTGTCTTTGAGCTGCTTTCCAGCAAACCAATTTTAATACCAGTTTAAACACAGCATCCACCTAAGCGTCTTTCCTCTCTGCCGGTGGCCATTTGCCCTGTTTGCATTTCCCTTCAGTCTTCTCCACTCAGGCAGAAATGTGCTGGTCTCTCTGAGGACCTAAGTACAATTCTGGTGCTGCATTTTGCATTTGTGCAAGTACCATGGTTTTGCCTTTGAGAGACACTAGCCTTGGGCTGGGCCTGCAGCACAGCAGGACAGTGCTTGCCCCCCCCCCACACACACACACATGAGAGGACTTGGGCTCTTTCATCCCCAACACCAAAAAAAGACAAAAGCTTTACCAGCGATTTGTGCCATCGAGTTTCTTAGTCCTTGCCTACACTTCCTCCATTCTAAAGTATGTCACTTAGAGGAATATCAACAATAACAACAACAAAAAAAACCTAACAATGACATTCTGAACAAGCTTTCCTGGCCAGATGATAGGGTTGTTGACAGAATTAAATCCCTTGAGCTTTGTAGACACTTATAGGAAACTTCAAATGATTCTTTATGTAAATTTTAATTTTTGTTCATCTCTCAATTTCACTTGTCTTCAGACTTTATTTTCAAGGAGACATAAACTTTGCCGTAATCCTCACTCTGTCTCCCTATTACCATGTGCACCCTCTGGACCGTGTTTCATGGGTGCCCTCTCATCCCAGGGTTCCTCTCTTGTAAGTCGCTGCTCCTCAGATACTGAGTCACTGTAACAAACCACAAATGCCTCTTCCAAGTGCCTGGACAGTGGGTCCTGACAGGATGCTGCCGCCTTGGCTCAGACCAAGGGTGAACATGGAGCCAGTGCTCTCCCCCTCCTAACTCCTCCTGCTGTGGACTCAGGAGACTGTGTGGGTGAAGGAGAATTTTCCAGAGAGTAGACCAAATAAATGAGCTTGGCATGTGGGAGTGAACTGCAGGTCCAACTGAGTGTTAAAGTCAGCCTTACTCAAAGCAGATTTAAAACTCAGAGGACTGAAGAGCCAGGTGGGTGAAGAGCTGGCTTTAGCCGGACTGTAGGGTGGGTCCTGCTGCTCCAAACTGAGCTGCCAAGATGGCCCAGCCAGAGGGCTTCTGCTTTTCCTTTTTGCCCAGTGCACAGCTCCCCAAAGCCAAGTGGTAATTTTGTTTTGTTGTGTGGTGTGTGTGTGTTGTTGTTGTTTTTTGTTTTGTTTTGTTTTGGGTTTTTGTGGTTTTTGTTTTTGTTTTCTTTTGAGTCAGGGTTTCTGTGCATAGCCCTGACTGTCCTGGGGACTCACTCTGTAGACCAGGCTGACCTTGAACTCACAGAAATCTGCCTGCCTCGGCCTCCGGAGTGCTGGAGGAGTGTCCCACTACCACCTGGCCCAAGTGGTAAAATTTAAAGACAGCCAGGCATCTGAGGAGAAATATTTTTCTAAGTACAACAAAGACTACTCAACTCTCTGCTCACTGGTGGTGCTAACCGTCCATTTCCTTCTACTTCCAGACCATTTTCACAGGTTCATGGGAGCACAGGGAAAGGGGCTGTGTCGGACCTCGTGTCCATGTCCCTTCACCTACTGGCAGAAGCTCTGAAGTGGACGCCATCCTGCCTTCAAATTCATAGGCTGCCCCTTAGGCTCAGCCTAAGCAGGTAGAGGCTTGGTGAAGATTGATGACTTTTACCTAAGCAGAGGCCACCTTTCCAGGCATCTGGGGAAACTGAGGTTCAGGGGAAAGGCTTTCTAGAACAGATTTGGACTGAGATATGTGGACAGGCCTGTTTGCCACACAGTAGGTGCCCAAAGTAGAACTTCCTCCCAGAGGCTCTCCTTTCTCCATCTGTGCCCCTCCAGGAAGGACAATTTCCCCTCCAGGAGATACTTGACGATGTTCAAAGACAGTTTTGATTGTCACATGGACAGAAAGGAGGGGAGACAAAAGTGGTGCTGGCATGTAGCGAGCGGGGTAGGAACAATGGCACTGCTAACTACCTTACAGTGCCCATGACAAGACCCACAGCCAAATCAGCCTTCCTTAAATACCACTGGTGCTGGGATAAGATAGGATGTCACTTCCTCTGTGACTAGCACCCACCGTAATGTTACCCTGGTGTCACTCCTCAGCTTGAGTTTTAAAAGAATCAGCTGATGTCTTGGTTACTTTTTCTGTTGCTGTGATAAAATATCCTGATGAAAGCAACTTTAAGGAGATAGGGCTTATTGAGCTCACAGTTCAGGGTACAGCCCATCACATCCAGGAAGTTAAGGCAGCAGGACCGTGAAGCAGCTGGTTGCATTTCGAAGGAGAGAAGCAGCGGGGCTTAGTGGCGCATGCCTTTAATCCCAGCATACTTGGGAAGCAGAGGTAGGCAAATCACTGTGAGTTCAAAGCCAGCCTGGTCTACAAAGGGAGTCTAAGACAGCCAAGGCTACACAGAGAAACCCTGTCTTGAAAAACCAAAACCAAACCAAAACAAAAAACCCAACACCCCCCCAAAAAGAATCTGGTCTACAAAGTGAGTCTAGGACAGCCAATATAACACAGAGAAACCCTGTCTTGAAAAACTAAAAATAATAATAACAATTAAAAAAAAAAAGGAGAGAAGCTAGCACTCAGCTTGCTGGCTCCATCTGATACAAGCCATGATTCTGGGCTCAGAGAATGGCACCTCCCACAGTCAAGATAGGTCCTCTCACACCATCTAATGTAATCAAGATTCTCCCCGCCAGGTCACCCAGAGACCCATCTCCCAGGCCATTCTAGACTCTGTCAAGCTAACAATTAACACTAGCCATCATAACTGGTTTTCCTGTAAATCACCCAGAAGGAAGAGATTTTTTTTTTCCAGAGTAACAACAGCATTGACTGATGAGTAGATTAAGAACACTTTTTCTCATTACTGACCTTGCATTCCAAAAAAGAAAATCAAGGCTTGGGGCAATTAAGGAAGTTATGAATACACAGAAAACTTGAAAGCACAGAAGTAGGAGTCAACGCAGAGTCTCCTATCTAGCTGTCTCCCTGAAGAAACCAGCTGTCCAGTTCACCGAGCCAGTGCCTTGCGCCTAGGATTCTTGTTTCCCTCATAGGTATGTCTCAATCTTTCTGAAAAAGCACATTTTAAAACAAATAGAACTGTGTCATTACAGCCGCTCAGCATTCAGACTCAACTTGGTAGTGTATTTTAAAACATGGGGACTTAACTCTCTCCCTAAAAAGAAAAAACAAACAAAACAACAACAACAAAAAAAACCAACCAACAACACCCCAAAATATTCTTCATACATTTTCATGTCAAATGTAGAGAAATAGTCATTTTTGGAATTCCAAGATTAACACGTATTTAAGTGGCAGAACCACCTAAATCAGAAGGATGCTTGAGGTGTCTGGTGCTCCCACTTTGCAGCTTTCTTACAGTGTATTCACTAGAGCTTTATACTGACTTTTTGTAGTTGTTCTGACAGTCTCTCTCACTGTCCTCGGTATTTGTTTCTACTGCTATAGGAGAAATTTAAACAAATCCAGCAGCTTAAAACAACCAAGATTCTGGGCTCAGAGAATGTCCCCGCCCACAGTCCCCAGTTCCCGGAAGCAGAAAGTGCAGCTGGTCATGCAAAACAGGCTTCTTGGCTCAGGGCATCTCCGGACTGATTGGTGGCATTGCCGGGCACAATTCTTGTCTAGGAGCTTTGAGAGAGACTCTACTTAAGCTCATTCTTGAAGTCTGTTTCTTCATTGGCTAGGACTGTTCTTAACACCTGTTCCCAGCGGGGTGCCCCCTTCCCCAATCCCTGATGACAAGCCCATAGCACACTGGGTATTCTCCAGGAAGTACCCCGCACATTTTAAGAGCTCACTCCACCAAGCTCACAGAGGACCATTTCCCTATCTTGAGTGCCTTACGTGCATCTGCAGAATCTCACTGAACAACACCTACATTAGCATCTGACTGGTTAATTGGTAGGCACGTATGCACAACTAAGGGAACAGAAATCTTAGGGACCACTTAGCATTCTGTGTAGCATTGTACTTCCTGAGGACAAAGCTATGCCTTATGCATCTTTGGTATCCAACAAATAGGCCACAGATGGTCAGTGAACTACGTGGCTTAAAGGACGACGTGGTGAAATCAGGAACTGTTTTACAGGGTGATGTTCTAGCCAAGGACAGCTAAGGAAGGAGAAAAAAGGTGCGGAGGGATGTGTTTGTTGTCCAGGATGCCTTTGGGATCACTGTCCTGCGCTCTTCCTTCTTTCAGAGTCTGGGGGATACACTATAGAGATACAGCTTCAGTTGTCTAAAGGGAGCCAAAAGAAAGAAAATCCCTGCCCCAGAAATGATCAAAACAGACAGCTGTGGAATAACATCGCTTGCCTGGAAAAAGAGGTACGTTAGCTGAGTTCCCCTTGCCTCACTGAGGCAGACGCCTACCACGCATGCTTACACTCCAGCTAGCAAGGCTGCTGGTTCAGAAGGCACGCTTTAAAAAGAACCACACGCCAGGCAGTGATGCACACAGGAGACAGAGGCAGGTAGATCTCTGTGAGTTCAAGGCCAGACTAGTCTACATAGCAAGTTCCGGGACAGCCACGGCTGTTACACAGAGAAACCCTGTCTCTAAAAACAAAACAAAACCAAAAAACAACAACAACTAAAAAACCCACTGATGTATGTTTATAGAATGAACGCTGTTTAATGGGTCCCTTCCAGCACTCCCTGTGTCTGTTGGGCACGCAGCAGACGGAATAGTTAACAGGTGTAGTCAATGCACAGGCCCCCTGCTTCCCCCACTGAGGATGTGGCTTAGTGGTAGCATGCCTGGGTTCAATCTCCAGCAACTCAAAACACGAAACAAACCCCAGACCCAACAAAGAAAACAACAGTTGGCCATCTTACGTCATATAACATAAATTCAAGCCAAATCATAGTGAAGGTATTTGTAAAAGCACTGAGCGTGATGTGCGTGTTAGAGTACACTTCCTTCCAAAGCAGTCTAGAAAACACACTCAGGGTTCCTTGGAGGACCCAATTTTGGTTTGTGTCGAAAGCAAAGCAGCTTCCTCGGCCTATCGCAGCACCTCTAACCGAGAGTCCTGGCAAGGGCCAAGCAGTCTGTAGTTCTGGGCGAGCCCCTCGGATTTATAGTGGATTTTGGGGAAAGCTTTCCAAACTGGCTCCACGCCAGGGGTTGGAGGCAGCCCCGCCCCACACCACTGCCACCTGCCGGGATGGGCGCCCCGCCCATATCCTGACGTCACCGAGCTCGGAGGCCTCTCTGGGTCGGGCTCGGGGGATTGGCCAGTGATCGTGACGTCACGAACCGAGGCGGCCCCGGGCTGGCGGGGCCCTGAGTGCTTTGGTTCCATTCGAGGCGGGCGGTGGGGGTGGGGGCGGGGCGGAGGCGGAGCGGGCGGTGTAAACAGACCCGGGAGCCGCGAGCCCCGGAGGAGGCGCGGGCGGCGCCGCCATGGACTTCCAGCAGCTGGCAGATGTCGCGGAGAAGTGGTGCTCCAGCACGCCTTTCGAGCTCATCGCCGCCGAGGAGACCGAGCGCAGGATGGACTTCTACGCGGACCCGGGCGTCTCCTTCTACGTGCTGTGTCCGGACAACGGCAGCGGCGACAGTTTTGTGAGTACCTAGGGAGGGCGCGCTCCGCTTCCACCGAGCTCCTCTTGGGCGGTCGGGTGGGGCGGATGGCGGCGGCAGGGGACCGGGGGACCCGGGACTGGAGGTGAGGGGACCTCCCGGATCACCGCGTGCCAGGCGCGGCGGGCGCGTGGCTCAGAGCATCCCAGGGGAGTCCCTGTGTGGCACCCGCCAGGCGGGGTGTATAGCCCCTGAGGCAAGATCCAAGATCCGGTCCAGAGGAGGTGTCCCTCCCCATCGGGGTCTCAGAAACAACTCTGCAGCCGCCCCTTCTGGCCGGGCCCTCGCCCCAGCCTGAGAGTCCCTCGGAAGAACACAAAGCCTCCGTCCACACCCGCAATGCTAGATCTTTTTGGACCCTCTTTGCGGAATTACGCCCTGGAGCTTGAAAATGCACGCGCGTGCACGCGCGCGCTCTCGCGCTGGGGCACGCCTATCTCGAGCCCCCTGCTTCCCTAGCTCCTCAGTGAGCTGCCAGCAAGTGTGTGTAGCCAGTGCAGGTTCTGGCCTGCCATGAGGCTACTGTGACCCCACGGAGGCCTTTTGGCTTTTCCAGAGGAATAACCAATACACCCTGTCTCAGAGAGACCAGAACCAGAAACTATGGTGGCCAAACCTTGGCCTGCATCCCTCCCACTAGAGATTCTGGCGCCTACACTTTAGGAAAGGGATGCGGAGAGCACGAGGTTGTGATGGGAGGCGTGGAGGAAGGGCGGGGATGGCGCGCCATGGAGTGTTTGTAAGCACTATAAATAATAGTCCCCAAATGTAAGATGGAGGCAGCTGGGAATGAGGGTTATCGTGTGGTCGCTGGCCTGAGACTGGAGCAGGCGCTGCAGCAGCAAAAGAGATGGGTGATGCATCAATCTGCTTGGCTCAGCAGGTGGGATGACAAAGCTGGACATGGCCCTTCTCCCCCCTCTCCCCCGGGGTCGCCACACCCAACCCATGAGAAGTTCAGTCTAGAATCTGTGAGACCTGAACAGGACAGTATAGGCTAGTGCACATCTGGCCAATAAAGTATACTCCTGGCTTTCGGTGTGGATTAGATTTAGGTTCTATCTACTTGAGTTGCTTATCCACAAAATTAGTTTACTAATACCAGTTCTCTGGCAGACCTTGAGGTACACCTAGCGTTCAGATGCACAGCAAGTGTCCTGCAAATTTAAAGTTCAGATACCTGATGTTCCCCACTGTCTTTGTAAAATCCTTTCCCTGGATCTGAGTAAGGATGCAGCTCAATTGGTTGAGCGCTTGTATATCGTGTTTAAAATGTAGAATTGGATGCCGAACATTGCAGAAGTGGGGATGGGATGTGTGTGTTGGATGGTATAAGCCTGTAATCCCTACATTTAGAAGGAGGGTGCAAGCAGATGGATCAGAAATTCAAGGTCTTCCTGGGCTGTCGCCTAAGTTCAAAGTCAGCCTAGGATCCTGAGACCCTATTTAAAAAAATAATACCCCAGCATAGAACAGACTTCACAGTGGAGACAGGCCAGTTATTGAGTCATGTAAGCACAGATCAGCTCTTCTTAGTGTTGGCAGGCCACTACACGGAGGAGATAAGGAAAGCAGAAGATAATTCTTTGGACACACTAGAACGTTCTCAAAGTTTCTGGAGGCAAGTTGCCAGCCATAGGTGTTTTCTTAAGCAGACCGTCCTGTAAAATCAACTATGAACTAATGGTTCTATTACTCTTAATTAGTGTTGGCTACCAATACGGTAGCAGTTATTCCTTAACTCGCTATTATATAAATAAAAGACACAGAAACCGGTTAGTGCCTTAATGCACTGGAGGTGGGCAGATGTTAACCCTTTAAGATGTCTTGTCTGTTTCCCAGCCAAACCCCCACAAATGCTTGCACATGTTCCTTAGGGGTGCTTCTCTCCATCAGGTCAGTTCTTCATCACTACATCCTTTCTCTACCTCTGCTTCATCTTTTTCCTCACGGTCCTTCTGCCACCCCCAAGCCCAGGAACCTTGGCTCCGCCTACCGCTCTTCTGGCCAGTCCAGGCAGTAGGCAACTTCATTTAACCAATCAGGGATACTTTGGGAGGCAACTACAGAGTCATTTTGGATACATGAGAATTGGTAACAAGTAAGGCTCTTGGGGCAAGCAGTTAACATTTGTATACACAGTAGCTCCAGGTCAGCCCAACACTGTCTCTGGATTCTGTACCAGACCAGGCCAGAGTCTTGCCATTTTTCTAAGGGAATCTGTTAAGCATTTTGAAGAAATTTAAGTGGCATCTCTGCTATTTGAAGATTTTGTAACAGTAAGAATCTTATATAGCATCTCTCAGTGTACAAAGTTTAAGAGCACACTGATGAAGGCTTGGTCTTTCCTGGGTCAGAGCTATCCAACATACAAATGGCACTGTGCCTATAAGGACTGTTAGCTAGCTTCGAAGCAATGTGGCAGTGGTTAACCCCAATTCTTCTTAGACACCCAGGCTCCCACTTCTGTCTGTGTGCTTGGGGGCATCACTGAATCTCTCTCTGCCAGGCTTACACAACTGTGACCTGTTACCTGACTTCAGGTGGCTGCTTTGTCACTGAGTGCCTGGCAGGACTTCTGGGGAGCATGTCTAGCCTGTGCTCAGCACTCATACGTGGGAGCCTGTGTTACTGTAATCACTGGAAACGTGACTATTGCCATCCATATGATAGATTCCAGCTCCAGTTCCAAAACCGTAACTTCCACTCTTTCCCCACTCCCTGTGTCCAGATCATCTGCGTTCTGCCCACCCCGTGTAGGTGAAGCATATACTGTGCCCTCTTGTTTCCCTCCTTGCCTGTGAGGGCACTCAGGGGTGAGACCTCCCGTGTTTTGTCTCTTACTGCACCCAGCTGCCTCCACCAGCATCTTCTAGCTGGGCGTGGTTGTAACCCCCTCAGAAACAGGAGGATCTCAAGCCTCTACATGACCTGTCTTCTGCCACTTCCAAGTTCCTACGTCACAGGCACTGCCTGCTTCAGGGCCTTGGCGCTTGCTGTTCTCTGTCTAGAGCATCCTTGCTGGCCAGCAAGTGTCCAAGATCCTGTCTTCTACTGTGTCTTCTGCCAACAGCTGGGGTTACAACTTTTTACGTGGGTGCTAGGGATCTGAACCCAGACCCTCATGGTTGTACAGCAAACGTTTTAACCAGTGAGCCATCCACTCAGCTTTGAAAGATGACTTCTAATTCACAAACAGTCTATAAGGTAGATGTTGTACCCGTTTTAGAGGAAATCGAGGCTCAGTATGTAAGAGACTCTGTAAGCCCAGAGTCTCTGGCCTTCACTGAAAATTGCCTTGTGATAGTCCCAGAGGCTCAAGAACAAGAGTCCTTTTGATGGACGCTCCTCTGGCCAGCTCCTGGATCCCTTATTGTCTCCTCACTTCACAGGCCACCTGCCAACGTAGCCCCTTTCCAAAGTGCCCACCATGCTTGGGCTTGTGACAGAAGCCTGTGCCACCCAGGGAGTGGGAGCAGGAACTTGCAGTTCTCCTACCAACTCAGATGGTTTGGGGGCTATCAGGTCTGAGAAGGGGATTGTGGGTAGTCATTTAGGTATGGGGGAATAGAATCTTAATATTTCTCTCCCCTCCCCCCGAGTGTGTGTGTGTGTGCACATGCACGCATGCACATGTGCATGTTTGTACTTGTGTGCATGTGCACCTGTACACTCACAAATATGCAAGCTTGTGTCCAGTTGGAGCACTGGCTTTTTCCGCTGATTGAAGAGTGCCCTGCTTATCACGTAGAATAGGAATGATTGACTGCGAGGAGGTCCCTGTTTGTCTTACAGCGCCACCTTTTCGGACAACCCCTCGGAAACACGTTTGGCTCCACATTTTTGTGCAGTTTCATCCCCCTCAAGCCCAAACCACTACCAATAGTCATAAAGAAACCCAACGCATGGCGGGACTGTGCTCAGCTCTTAGATGAGTTGACGTAGTTCTCGTTGGTGAGCCTGCCTCTGCGTCGTATTTAAATGGAACTGCGGTATGGTTCTGTGATGGCGTGAAGGAGAGTAAGCCTCTCTTTGGCTGCCCCAATCACAAAATGGGATAAACACACCGTAACCCATGATTACTATGAGTGCTGTGTGAGGAGTCAGGCGCCCAGCGGCGCTGCCTTACTCCTGGAGGCTATTTTCAAGAAGAACAAAGCCACTTGTCTATTCAGCTAATCATGAAGAGGGGGAAAGTTGGGTTGGTACGAGTCCACATGGCTGGGAACAGGCAGCTCCCAACCCGCAGTCTGATAGGCAGCCTTCAGGCAGATGCCTGTGGCCTTCCGACCCCTTCTAACTTTTGTCTGTCACTTACACATGGCTGAGCCAAGGCTCCCCTTAAGCAGCTTGCACAGAGGCAGTCGAGGGCATGCATGCAGAATCTCTGTGGGGTGCTCTCTACCTCCTGCTCTCCTGTAGCCACCAGCCAGTCCTTTAACCTTTTGAGCCTCCGTTTTCCTCCCTGACCGAGTGCTCACCACAGAGAGTGGGCTGCCTCAGGTAAGGCTGACTGTGCTCTTCCCACTGGGTGTGCGAGTACATTGGGTGCCACAAGGTGACTCGTGGCTCCTGTGCTCTGTCTTCTCTGTGGACAGACATCAGTTTTAGATCGAGACACCAATTAAACACGGAGCAAGAGGAGACGATTTACTGGGTCCATGGGGTGGTTGGTTTCGGGACCTTCTTTCTTTAGATGCCAAAATCTGAGGCTATTCAGAGCTGTTAGATGAAATGACGTGTTTACACACACGTCCCTGTAAGCCTCAACTGGCTTAGACTACATAGGGTGTTTAGTACAGTGGGAATGTGAAGTGAGTAGAGCCTGTTCTAGACCATTCAGGGAATAACGTGTGCCCTGCACCCCTCTTGGTCTCACTGGCTCGTAGCAGCGAGTCTAGCAGGCGTGCCCCCAAAGACAGCAAGAGCTTAGTGGGAGTCTCATCTTAATGACCTAATGTCACGTTTTGATGGCCAGATCCTGTCATCTCTATATAGAAAGTGGAGCACGCTCTCTTCCTGCTGCAGGTGGACTGGCTGGTGTTGCTGTAGCTGGGTGAGCTCACGCCTGATGTAACAGAAAGAGCCACAGATGGCATATAATTGCACAGTGTTCATTCACATCGGGCGTTTGCTGTAGGAGAGGCGGGCCGGTTGGGGCGGGACCAGTGAAGGCCACATTACTGCAGCTGTGGTCAGTATTGCTTGAGTAATCTGTGAAGAAAAAAAAATTGAAACATAGCCCCCTTCGATCAAAAACTCTGGGAGGTGGGCCTGGAAATCTGCATTGAAACAAGCTCCTGGGTGAGTGACAAGGGCTAGGAACCCTGCTCTGCATCACTTCCGGGCCCCTTGGCACCTCTTGCCATCACTGGTGGCCTGTTGCTCACCCTGGCTCCAAGCACAGTCTGCACTCAGGGGCAGCTGCTATTCTTCAGTCTGACACTCCCAGCTAAGCTATTTCTGTGTCAGCAGCCTGTCGTCCCCCCCCCCGCCCCCGCTAACGTGGGTGTCTGGTTGTATGTAGTTTCTGGCTGCGGTCAGAGTGGCTGTCCCTTATGGCCCAGGGCTTTGAGGCTTTAGCTTACCCATTCGTCCTTCTATGAAATTAACTTCAGACCCTGACCGGAGGCTCTGCCCTCTCACCTGGCTGCTTGGTCTCTTCTCACCACTGCTTTTATGTTTCTTTCCTTTTTCCTTTTATTATCTTTCTTTTATCCACTCTCCCTCTCCCTGCCCACACACACATTGCAGGCTCACCTCTCAGGTCATCTCGTCTTGTATTGTAACACTGCTAGATAGAAGTAGTTTAAATAAAAGAAAATGCTTTCTTTATTTTTTCAAGACAGTAGATAGAAGATGGTTAGCAGTTGGTCAGTGGTGTGTCTTTTCGGTTGTCCTGTGTCCCTGGGTCTGTCTGACTCAAGACCGTGTCCCTTTTTGTTGTCTTGTAGACAATGATTCCAGTTACGGTTTATCATTTTCTCTACGATTGATTTATCATTTTATGTGTATGAGTCTTTCCCCTGCGTGCATGTATGTGTACTGCATGTGTGCCTAGTGTGCACAGAGGTGCTGGCTCCCCTAGGACTGGAGCTGGACAGTTGTGAGCTGTAGTGTGGCTGCCAGGGAATCACACCAGCTCCTATTCAAGAGCAGCAAGTGCTCTTAACCCTGAGACATCTTGGCAAAGCCCTCAATTCTATTTTTTGTTTTTTGTCTTTTGAGGCAGGGACTCTCTGTGTAGCCTGTCCTGTCCTGGACTTGCTTTGTAGACCAGGCTGGCCTCGAACTCACAGCGATCTGTCTGCCTCTGCCTCCCAAGTGCTGGGATTAAAGGTGTGTGCCACCACGCCTGGCTTCGATTCTATTTTCTTTTTTTTTTAAATTTTAATTTTTAAAAATATTTATTTATTAATTTATTATGTATAGAATGTTCTGCCTGCATGTACACCTGCAGGCCAGAAGAGGGCATCAGATCACATTATAGATGGTTGTGAACCATCATGTGGTTGCTGGGAATTGAACTCAGGACCTTTTAAAGAGCAGGCAGCACTCTTAACCACTGAGCCATCTCTCCAGGCCCCACAATTCTATTTTCCTAAGCCCATAAAACCAATGAGACTGTGACTCCTGGTACAGGTACACCAGTAGATGAAGGCTATTTAGGCAGGAGGCTCCTTCATGGGGCTCAAGTCTTCCTTCTCCAACATATAGCAATAAATAGTTTCAGAAGTGGAGTCGGGAGATGGTGGGTGAAGAGTGTCTTCCCAAGACTAAAGAAACCTAGAAATACTTAACTGACCGCACTCCAGTACCAGAAGTTGGGCGTACTGCCATTCTGCTATTGCCTAAATGGTACACTTCCGTTTACTTTGTAATTTAAAGTCCAAGTGCACTTTAAACCAAGAAGTCTGTGTGGACTTTTTATGTATTTATTAAGATCTGCTTGCTTATGAATTGACTTCAACCCAAGTGGTCTAGGAGGGCCATCACAGCAAAGTCACACTGGGTGTCTGATTTACTCATCCTGTGACTCCTCTGTGGCAGGTGGAAAGCCCACTCTCGTCCTGCAGATGCAGAAGGGGAGCAAAGGTACCCTGTGCCCACTGCTCACAGACGAGGCATCGGCTGCCAGCCGGCACTGCCCACACGCTGATAAAGCCTTTCGCTTTTCACTCTACATTCACACTGTGCCCGGGGAAGGCAGACAGAAAGCTAAGTGGCACTAGGGGCTAACCCCACTTCTACCATGGATTCGAACTTAAAACAATCTGGAGCTTTACAAACTTTGCAGGAGGAAGCAAAGGCCATGCGAAGCTCATTAGGCAAGTATCTTGAAGCTCTTGCTGCGCCTCTATTGGCTGAGAGTAAGCGAGACAGTGGCCTGGGGAGTGCTCTGTATTGTTGGCCTTCTGTACTGAGTGAGGAGTGATTATCTATCTCAGCGTCTCCAGGGCGTTAGGGTTTGTGGTAGGGAAGGGGCTGAGGAGCTCTCCAGTGGCTTGATGAGGTAGGCATCAGAGAAACCAGCTGGAGGAGCCTGCTGGTGTTAGAGGAGCTGAGTGGGTCGGAAAGCCACCATTCCGTCTGTGACACAGACAACTGGAGTGTGAGATGACACATCAGCACCTACTTGCCCTCACTTAGACCCCAGCTGGGTCGGAAGTCTGCACAGCTCTTCTTAGACACCCTGCAGTGAGAAGGAAGGCCAGGGGATGTCCTCGGTACATGGCAAACTGAACTTTCTTTGGTGATACCCTGCTCTTGTCCGTGAATAGAGGCAGGCGGAGGTACCATATGGATCTCTTGGGCACCTTGGATCCCTCTCTTAACTAGGTTGTATCTCCTGCTGCCTAGACTCTGTGTCATCCCATCCATTAGACACTTTCCCTCTTCCCAGGCCTCAGCATATGCCATTAGTTGAAACCCTCGAGGCAGGACCCTTGATACCCATGGGATATACCCCATGTTCCTGGCTGGTTGATTCTGCAGATCGAGGGTTTCTTCCTCCAGGCCTCACCAGTCTGTTACTCTAGTTTATTTTTTATCTCTGACCATTATGGGGAAAACCTTGCTTTAATTATAAAGAAGTGATAACATGGGGTTCCTCACATAATAAATCTTCCCCAGCCTCAGGAACAACAGCAACTCTGGACCACATGTGCCGGGTTGACCAGTGGATGCTTGGCTAGGATGCCCACCTTGTTCCTTAGGGAACGAGGACCCAGGAGGGAAGAGCAGGCTTCCGAAGGGACTCAGTGCCGACCTTGTACATTCTCCTAAGTCTGTTTCATCTTGAAGAAGTCTGCCATCAGCCCCCATTCAAGGGCCGATCTGCTGAGGGAACATCTTGTTCCAAGGTCAGGATTACAAACTAGTTAATTCATTCTTCAGCTGTAGCTGGAAGCAAAGTTATGCACTCTGATGGCCAAGGCTCTGCTTTCTCCTCCCTCCTCTTTTAAAATCACTCCTGTGCAGCTGCCGGGGAATGCGGGGTGGGGTGGTACCTGTCGGCGGCCTCACACGTGAAACTGGGAGCACAGAGGAGCCTGGGGGAAGTTCCGCGGACTTGACGTTTTCTGATCGAAGAGCGAGTGGATGGCTTTCAGTCTGTGAGAGAGGCTGACTTTGAATGCGGGAGTCTTTAAAACTCGGGGTAATGACTTCTGTTCTCTGTTTCTCCTTGCCCTCGTGGGCCGCAGCACGTGTGGAGCGAGAGCGAGGACTGCCTGCCCTTCTTGCAGCTAGCACAGGACTACATCTCTTCCTGCGGCAAGAAGACGCTTCATGAAGTCTTGGAAAAAGTCTTCAAGTCCTTCAGACCTGTAGGTTACTGCACGGCTTCTGAAGCCACCGTGTCCCTGCCCCTCTGTAACTGCACCATGATAGTAAGGATGGTCTGGAAAGTGGGCCGACCCAGGGTTATTCTCCTGTCTGCTTGCCCGCCCTGTAATATAGAGACAGCTGCCAGTGTGGGGATGCCAAAGGCGGAATGCAGTGTGCTGTCTGGTGAAGATGGCTGTTCCTGGTATTAGTTGAGCTGAGAAGTACTGACAGGGAAGAAACAAACAGAACCTTTATGAGGCAATGGCATAGTCTAGTTCTCACCCAGTAGACTCCCAGTATACCCGGATTTGGTTTCGTTTTGTTTTATCATGCTGGTGTTTGCCTCAGGGTCATGGACATCTGGATAAAGATAGTCCACGTTTGTGCCTCTGAGGAAGGGCGGCATTGGATGCCCATTTCTCTTCTTGTCTCAGTTCTCAAAACCACTTGCATAAAGCTTGCCCTCTGCCCCGCCCCCCTCCGGATTCCAGACAGTGTATTTCCGGAGTAAGCTGACAGTTTGCTTTCATGCCAGCTGAGGAACAAGTGAATGCTCGCTCCTAGTTTGATGACTCCTTGCTTCTCTCTCTCTCTCTCTCTCTCTCTCTCTCTCTCTCTCTCTCTCTCTCTCTCCCTCCCTCCCAAAGTCATCCCAGGCATCATCGATGGCCCTGCCCTAGTTTGCTTCCCTGCCCACTGCGATTATCTTCCATGCATTCAGTGGTGTGCTGTGGCATTTCTGTCTATTTCTGAATCCTCTTCAGTGTCCTCTACTTCTCTACTAAAGATTTCAAGCTTGCATTGTAGTCGTCTGCACACAGGGAGGTTGGTTGCATAACAGCTGGTCTGACATTCTAACATTTCAAGGTTAGCAAATTGTGTTTGGCATCTTTAGTGTCTCCTGGCTCGCACTTCTGGTATCCTGCATTTGCGTGTGGCATTGTCTAAGTTCAGGCGAGTGTGTTTGTGCGTTCATGGACAGAAATAACTGGAGGCCCAAGATGACAGTACCTTCCAGAGAGGACTTTGTTGGCCCTGTCAGAACTTGAGAGCCCTGTCAGCCCAAGATGACCTTTAATGCTTACTTGATTTGCAGTTCCCAGGCACTTTATGTGATGATAAGACAGGCTTCAGAGCTTGTCTCCTTTTCTCTTCATCTTTTTTACCTTATCTTTGTTCCAGGAACATGGGCCTTTGGAGGGCTCCTGGTTAAAGTGGAGACCCCGCTGTAGTCTGTTCGCTTAGCGGACCCTGGGCTTTGACCTCGTTCTTAGAACAGTCAGAAAGGACAATATACTTTCTCGCTTTCCCAGCCAGGTTAGGCCGACCTCTCTGGCTTCCAAGTCGTTGCATACTCAAGAGGCTATTCCTGTGTCAAATGCTTGAAAATATCTTAGCTGTTCTCAGTGGAAGGCTTGGTCCTAATCCTTCAGTCTTCCCTTAGGAGAAATGAAACTTCAGTGGCTTTTGTCTGGGAGTTTTCAGCAGGAAGGATATTTTGGAGTCAGCCATGACTGTGAGGAAAGCCAGGGTGAGGTGTGTCAGACCCAAAGGCTAGCAGGTCTGAAAGCCTAGGGGCAGGAGATTGCCTGTGTTTCCTGGTAGGGGAGGTGTCCACGGAGCTACCGGGTTTGGAGTTGGGCATCTAAGCACAGTGAAAGAGGAATCCAGGAGGACATAGGACCTCATAGCTGTGGGGGGCCTTGGCTTCGCCAGCCGTGGAGAGCCTGAATAGAACAGGAGGGCCATGATGCCCTGTTTTGAGTGGTTCCCTCATGCTAACTAAAGTGCTCAGGTTGGCTGTCAGCAGGATGAGGAGGACCAGAACCGAAACCAGTGTCATCTCTGCAGGCAGGTGCGAGGCCAGCTCAAAAATAGCGAGCGTGGCATGAGAGACTTGACTGCTGAGAAACCTGGAAAGTAGACCCAGCTGGCCTTGCTGTTGGCTCGGAGTGTAAGAAACTGAGAAGGAGCCGGAACCTGAGTTTCCTGGCAGCGCGGTGAAGGAACTTCACGGCGGTAGACTGAAAGCTGGGAGGCCTTGCAGGGGTAAAAGCTTGGGCCTGGTACTATTAGAACCCAAGTTGGGGGGACTAAGAACTCAGTGGGGAAACTTGTGCCCTCATCTCACCTGCCCCTTTCACCTCTCTGTGGAGCTTTGGGCTTTAGAAAGGAGACACGGGCAGGATTTGGATGCTGCTGTCCTAGGTGAGGGTGCCTGTCGGAGAAGACTTTACAGAGTCAGGGAGATCACGATGCAGGAAACCAGCGGTGCATTCCCCTGCATGCCAGCAGCTGCACTGTGACATCTCCAACAAGAATGCGTTCACCTGTGCCTTAAGATAGCTGCATGCTGGGTGGGTGTGCAGAGGTTGAGCTTTAAAATGCCAGTGTGCCCCCTTCCAATCACGGTTGTTTTCACAAAGCCCCCAGTGGTCACCTGACGCTGCCCTGTGCCTATGGACTTATCTCTGTAGCCTTCCGGTGCTTCCGGTGGGGGAGGGGATGGGGCTCAGTCAACCCTGGTTGCTTGACTTCGCTAAAGCTGGGCACATGGCACTGACACCCTGAAGAGTGGTGTCACCTCAGTGCCCTGCAACCTGGAGCTGTCTGAGGCCTGTGTGCCCTTCCTCTTGCCTGCACTTCCTACATCAATACCACAAAGCTTCATTCCACACACACTGAAATCTGACTGGATCTTTTGTGTTTGTTTTGTTTTGTTTTTCAGGATAGGGTTTCTCTGTGTAGCCTTGGCTGTCCTGGATGGGCTTTGTAGACCAGGCTGGCCTCGAACTCACAGAGCTCCTCCACCTGCCTCTGCCTTCCGACTGCTGAGATTAAAGCGTGTGCCACCACCTCGCTCTAATTGGATCTTTGAAGAAAAAGTTACTTTTTTTTCTTTCATCCATCATATTCCTTTAGTTTTTCTGCCACTTCATCACATTTCCCACAAGATGTTTTAATCAGCTGTCACCAGAGCCCTATTCCGGAGGATAAAGAACGGCATAGCACACTTGGCTTTTGCCATCTGGGAGCTAGTTAAGAGCGATGGCCACAGAACAGGATGAGGCCAGGGTAATGGCAGAGCCTGTATCCTGCAGGATGCTATGCAGAAAGAGCGGAGGTGCCACCCCTTGGCCAGGGCATTACACTCTGGGTTCTTGGGGAAAATCTTTCTGAGAGGATGCTTGTGAGCCTGTACCACAAGCTGCTTGTGCAGGCCCCTGGAGTTCTGGCCTCAGTTCTGGCCCTTGCTGGCTGACTGCCTTAGAGGATTTAACCTCTCTGTTTCTCGGGTTCTCCGTTTATAGGTTGAGGAAACTGTTGAAGTGGTTGCTGCAGAGATTAAGCAGCACAGTTTGGCTGCGGGTGACCTTTGTGCACCAAACAGATGCTGCCCCCAGTGTGTACAGGATGGAGACAGCACACAGAACTCTGGCGTGAAGAGACTGTAGGGCCTAGTGAGGCAGTGTGTGGGGAATCTTGGGGTTTTGATAGTGAAAAAACATTTGCTGTGTGATTCCAACACATGTCTAACTGAAAGCGCTGGCTGGATAAGGGACCTTTCAAAGGTATTGGAGGGGTCAAGAAAAAGGTTATCAACGCTGGGTTTTGCAAAGTAATAAACTCACTGAGGATCAAATCCATATATATGGAAGATAAATGTCTACTCGGGGGCATGTACTGGAGAGCTTCCACATTGTGGGTGATTTCTGTTTTCTTCTTTTCCTATTCTCTACATTTTCTATCATAGTCACATAGTAGGAAAACACACTTAAAAAAAAGCTATATTGTTTTCCAGTGTCACATGTGCTAGAAGTTAGGGAGGATGTCACTGAGGTCAGAGTACCTGGCGCTGGCTTCCTGCAGAGATTCTGCCAACACACTGGGTAGGAGGAGAGTTGACCCAGGCAGAGCCCATCTTGGTTGCTTGGATTAGAGTCTTTAGAAATACTCGAGGTAGATAGACGACCTGTCTCTTGCTATGTGGCTTCTTGCTGTTTTAGTAGCCTCTGTGTTTCCATCTGTAAAATGGGACCAGCTCCTATTTCACTGTCCTGTGGATTCATGGAGAATGAGACTGAACACCCAGGACTGTCAAAATCCAGCTGCGCTGGTGTCAGGACATGGTCACTGCATGCAACTGTCTGTCTTTTCACCTGGAGTGACCCCCATTTATCTCCACTAGTGGAGCCTCCTGCCTCATGAAGGAGGATCTCAGAGAGGCTCCTCACTTCAAACATGCCATTGGCTCATGAATGCAGATGACATTGCCACTCATTGCTACCACCCAGTGCCCTGGTAATGACTTCAGAGACCACTGGTAAGTGGGCAGGAAAGACAGTCATTTTCCTCACTTAGGTTGACTCTCAGGTGACTCCCTGGCCATTGAAAGATCAACCTAGATAATAGACCAGTGATATCAGGTCCCATTAAGGGCAACCGTGCCACTCATTTTTTACTGATGATGAGTACCAGAGGTGGTTTCTGGGAAGCAAGCAGAGCAGGAGAGCAGAGGTGGTCTCCTAGTGCCTGATTCTCCCACAAGTTACCTGAGTGTGAGGACTTTCAGCTCTCTGAGAGAGGCGCCTCCCTCTCCTCCTCACTGAGATTGGCTCCTGTACCCGTGGTGGTATTGGATGCTGTTTTGACTCGTGTTACTGTGGTGGCCTAGCTCAGCATTAGTGCTGCTGGTCCCCCATCCCAACCCCTGTGGCTTCTGCCTCCGAGTGGCCCAATCTTATCTCTGAAGATACAGTCTATCACTGTTTCTTTTCTTTTCCTACCAGAAAAACACAGCCCCCGGTTCTGGACACTGGTGTGAGACTTTTAGGCATGGTGGTTTAGGTTGCGTCTGGTTGCTGGGGACGCAGGGAATATATCTTCATGGCCCAAAACAGTGAAATTGTAGATTCTGCTCCAACTGGCTGGTCAGAAACCTTGACGAAATGAAAGAATCCACTGGTGCCAAGCTGCCTAAGTGGGGCAGAAAACCAGGGGGGAGGGCGATAACATTTTTTCTTGCCCACGTGGACTTGCAGGAATGGCATTAAATGGTAGAAATTTAACTTTTCCTTATCTTCTGTTTTCTGCTCATGTTAGAAACAGTCAAGCCTTGTCATTTTGAGCCTGGTAGTCATGGTGACGCACACCTTTAAACCCAGCACTCAGCAGGCAGAAGCAGGCAGATCTCTTGAGTTTGAGGCCAGCTTGGTCTACAGAGCAAATTTCAGGACAGCCAGGGCTACACAGAGAAACCCTGCCTCAAAAACAAAAATAAAAACAAAACAAAGCAAAAAGAGAAAAAAGGTTATTTTTAGGAAGGCCGGTGCCACCCTACAACAGTGCATCTCTTGCCCACTCGAATCCCACCTCCATCTTGGCATCTACCTCTCTCTCCTAATATAGAGAAGACTGAAACTCATCTTGAGTTTTAGGACAGTTTCAAATCCTCCCAAATGCTGGAACTAGTCTTGCTGCCCAAAGTGGGGCTTCTGGGCCCCCCTCAGAGCAGGTTAGAAATGCAGAAACAGGTCCACTGAGCCAGGGCTGTACTTTAGGTGGTGTTCTCGGTGACTCAGAGACACAGCCAAGTGTGAGAAATGCTGCTTCTCCCAAGTGTGAAAAGTGTTCAGGGATGCCTAAAGCCACAAAGCCACACTGTATACACACCAAAGCTCTAGTGGATCCAGGATGCTTTAGACTCCAGAGGCCACACATGCCTCCACCCCCAGCATAAAGACACCAGCCTGAGGTGCCTGATGTGTGACCCTTCAGGGTGCCAAATGCCAGTCACAGCCTCAAGCAATTTGCATCTTTGCCCACAGGACCTGAACTCAGTCACACAGGTGACCAGGGCCCGGAGAACTTTAATTCTCAAGTGTTGGCAGCTCTTCCTTTCCAGTATTGGTCTGTGTAGCCTAGTGGACCTAGTCTACATGAATCTGACTGTTCCAAGGGAGCTTTGTCGTTGAGCAAGGCAAGGCCTGGGAATGCCAGTGAGTTCCTGTACACAAGGACACATGAGATTGGCATACCAGGGCTGGACAAGCTCAGACGTGCTCTCACTGCCCATCCCCTCACGTGAGGAGTACCTGTCTGAGACATTGGCTGCCATGAACTCCACAGAGACAGCAGCATGCGTGGACAGTCGGCTGTGGTCATCTTGGCTTGTGACCAGTAATGCCTTACAGATGGTTTTGCCCTGCATACATTCTTGGGTGTCTGAGCCTGAGAGTTCTAGAACCTGAGCATTCTGTAGACAGTGTGTTAGTTGGGACTTCCGACTTACTGTTCTTCCATTTGAGCCACAGGGAACGTGGAGGAAGGGTGGCGGGGCGATAGCGAGCAAATCTTAACACAGTTGAAGTTTACATTACTAGTGTCACTTAGTTAAATGGCCTGAAGGTGACAAGTCTGGGGGAATTGGTGTAAAAAAAAAATCTCCTGGTCACTCTTTGTTCCATCATCACATGCAGAAGCCCAGGAGCACTAAAGGCCGCGGCTTTCTGCCAGCACACAAGTTTTGGTTCATATGGATTATGAGTGATTAGTACTATTCAGTATCTGATGAAAGGCCAGTGTCATTGAAAACTGTTACCATGGGGCTAGAAGGATGGCTCAGCAGTTAAGAGTGCTTGTTCTTCTAGAGGACCTGAGTTTAGTTGCTAGCACCCAGCCAGCGGCTTACAGCTGCCTATAAGGCTGGCTCCATGGGATTCAACACCTCTAATTGCCGAGGGTACCAGTACCCACTTGCACATACCGAAAACATAGACATGCACACATGCATGCATATGGACATGCATAATTGAAAACTATTTATCTTGAATTTGCTCTAAGTTTTCTTGATCATAATCTTAGAACTTTGTGGGGCACAGCTGGAAAGAAATCTGGGGAGATGGTTTAGAGCACTTGTTGCTCCCTCAGGGGACCCAGGTTTGATCCCAAGAACTCTTCACGATGGCTCACAAACATCCCTAACTCCAACTTCATGGGTCCAATGCCCTATCGCGACCTGTATGGGCACTAAGCATGCATGTAGTGCACATATATACTGGCAAAGCATTCATTGTCCACAATCCCAGTCTTATAGAAATACTTTACAACACACACACACACACACACACACACACACACACACACACACACACACACCCACAGTTAAAAAGGGCCAGTGAGATGCCTCAATGAGTTACAGCACTTGCTGCCAACTCTTATGACCTGAATTCACTCTCTGACCTTCATATGATAAAAGGAGAGAACCAACTCCTGTACATTGTTGTCCTGTGTCCAGACACATGCTATGACATAGGTGCATACATGCATACATGCAAACACACAATATAAATAAGTGTAAAAAATTTAAGAGCCTCAATATTTGAATATATTTCATTGCTGTCTCTTTTTCTGTGCATCCATCCATATGGATTTTAAGAAAATCTGTATCATGATTAATATGTAATTTTATCATGTTTTTACATTTATGTTCATTTATATCATTAAATTACTTAAAACTTCAATTTTAAGATCCTTTTACTAACAGGCCATGCAATTTAACCCTTTGCTACTGCACATCCTGGTTGTCTTAGCATCTTTATCTGTGTGCTACTCTTAATAAATAACCACATATTTGGCTGAGGGAATAAAGCAGAGGGTTAGTTTTGGGGACCCCTTGAAGGGACATCAGCACTATTCGTGCTGTGTGTGATTCACCAAGACCCTGGGTGTGGCATAAGCATCTACCACCCGCTGGTTTGTGGGCTGTGCCTCTCCAGGGTACCAGGTGAAATCGTTGTCTTCTGTTAAATTTGTAGGTGCCGTGATGGGGGAGTTGAGTCCATGGATGCACTCGCTGTGCTGAGCCCCTCGAGGTGCAGATACATTTGGATGTGATGCTTTTGGTCTTCTGCCTGCAGTGCTTACGGCTGTTGCTTTTCTTGTCCAATTCCTTCCCTGTAGTTGCTGGGGCTTCCGGATGCTGATGATGACACATTTGAAGAATACAGTGCAGATGTGGAGGAGGAGGAGCCAGAGGCGGACCACCCCCAGATGGGGGTCAGTCAGCAGTAAACTCCTGGGTCACCTTCCAGAGGGGGGAGTAAGCCCTGTGCTACCCATGGGGCCCCCGCGCTCCTGTGGCAGCCTCCTGCATTCGCTCTTCGAAACAGGCCGGCCGGCTCCTGGCATCCAAATGAAAATGAAATGACCTCTTGAATGACCACACAATATCTGTGATGGCCTTCGCTCAGAAGTGACCAGAATCTGGGTTCCCACTTTGGCGGGGTCTCTATGAAGATGTCTTGGTAGCCACTTTGCCACTTTGAAGTTAGAGTCCGTGCTGTGGCTGCCTGTTCCCCCTTGAGTTTGTGTTGGAGAACTAACGTCTCTAGGTGGAGTGTGGAGAACTCTGAATGTAGTAAGGATGTGTTCTGAGTCCTCACATGGGACCTTGCTGAGGAAAAGCATGGCAGAGGAGAGATGCAGCCTGCACTTTTTTTTAATGTATCTTTTGAGTGTCCGTAAGTGAAAAAGGTTTTGCTTAGAAAGCATGAGTTTTAATAATCTAGTCGTGAACTGCCCAAGTGCAAATGCAGAGGGTGGGGGTGGCTGAGGCTCCTTGGAGAGTTTCACCATTGCAGAATTGGTTACCTGGGCATGTGGCAGCCAGCTGCTGGTTAGTGTAAATCTTCCTGTGGTTGTTCGATCGTTTTAATGCTGATTCCAAAGCCACTTTTCAATTCTAATAGCCGAAACTATAGATGGGGCGAAAGATATAAATTATTGATTTCTTTAAGCTGGTTATAAACCTACATATGAAATGAAGCCTTTACCTTTCCCTCTTTACGATGAGATGGCAACTTATTAAATCATGAAAGCAAACAGAATCCGAGCAAGTGCCCCTCAAGCTTTGAAGCCATAGATAAACCTAGCAGGAAAATAAACTAGGATTTAAAAAAAATTAATATAATGAAATCTTTTACTTTTCTAATCTTTTATTCTGTAAAATGTCAAGAAAGGTTCCGAGTGAGTTGGTTTATTTAAAATTATAATTACATACTCCAGGGAACCTACTTGCAGTGAAATTTAAAGTGATATGAAAGTAGGAATCTTAATTATGGGATTACTTGGTTACAAGAGGATGTTTTTAATGATCAGGACACACAGACAACTCTCAGAGGTAATTGCCATTGTCATTTAGCCAATAAACACTTACCAGGAAGGACATCCTCTGACACCATAGTGACACCCTTCCATGTCTCAGGTTCTCAAAACTTAGGATGCAAGTGTCCCCTTTACAGCACTTAATCCCTCCGCGCATCCAGTTTGAGAATGTTACACACACACACACACACACACACACACACACACACACACACACACGCACACATATACCCACACACACAGGTTACACTACCAGTATTTTAAGTTAAGAAGAGGAAGAAGAGGAAGAAATCTGCAGTGGCAGAAGCGTGTGCATATGGCAGGCATGTCGGGTTGTTTTCTGTGTAACCCAGTGTAGTGTGGAGAGTCTCGCTGCTCTGCGCTGCACTGTTCGGTTGCTGGGTGATGTCACATACTGGCCTTCGTCTGTGCTTCTGTACCTATGTGGTTTATTTTCTGGGGGAAACTTATTAATGGTGATGTTCAAGCCAAGTGACGCCCCTTGAAGTGGCCCTTCAGCAAAGTCAGACTGAGTGTTCCTTCCAGGGTGTGAGGTCCAGCCTTCGCAGGCCTGCCCAGGGTCCCACCATGTCGGCTCACAGCAGGGAGACAGAGCTCTCTGCCGCGTAGACATATGTTCCGGGGGGTAGGTAACTTCCTTTTAAATATGGTAGGCCACACAAATGACTTCGTGGGTAAAATGAAGTCGCCTGAGCAGTTTGCTCCATTCTGAGGTAACCTGAAATTTTATACCCAGAGGCTTCACCTGTAAATTTACATGTGTTTGAATATTAATATAAGATGAATTTTTTTAAAAATCAAAAACGCATTTAAAACTTTGACCAAATATACTTGGTGTTACCATATTAATGTTCTCTGTTTGTACAAGTTGAGCTGAGACCCCTAGCGGCACAGTGGGCTGCTTTCTTCTACCCGGGGGTCAGGAGGAGGGACATCCCTGGCTGTGGCTGATTTCCACGGCAAACCCCAGAGGCATCAGCAGATCCACTGTCCTTGCAAACCTGCTGTTGTGTGTGTCCCTTCCAGGGTGCGCGTGTGTGCACAAGCGTGCACACACTCAAGCCCTACCCATTCTACGGATTCTCTTGTCCCAGCTAGGGCTGAGGTCGAACAGGTCCACGGCGAGATGAGTGTGACCCCTCCCCCAGGCCCACAGATGCAGCCATCGTGTGGACGAAGGGTCTTTGGGAGTTGGGAGAGACGCTTGCTTTTAGTGTTGCCTCAGCCCTTGACTGCAGGACACTGACACGTCATGTGACGTCTATGAAACTAGGGGACTTGCTCTTTGAGCTTTAAACACTGGCCCACTGTGGCTGCCGTAGGGAGTCTGTGTGCAGAAGAGCGACAGCCGAGGACACCGAGGGGCACGGGGAGGAAATAAATTTGGAATTTTGCCAAAGATGGTGTCCTTAAGACGCTGGCCATGCGGCCACCTTAGAATATAATGACCAGCAAGGTGTCCCGACTCCAGGGGCCTGAGGTGGGCTTGACCCCTGGCAACTGATGAAATTCTGTTGCTTTGAGGCCCCAGAAGATGGTTTGTCTCTGCTGAACCTGCTCTGCCAGAGGCAGGCAGAGCTACTGTTTGAGGCGTCGGATGTGGTGGCCAGGTAACCCGAGGCGGGAGATTGGCAGGGAGACTAGCTGGAGGATGGACGTGAGCACTGTGTTTGTCCCCGTCACTCAGGAAAGAGAAAGCGAGAGTGACAAACTTGGTAGGTAGTACACACACAGAGTGTGTTTGTGTGTGTGTGTGTGTGTGTGTGTGTGTGTTTGTGTGTACACATGTAATCGAGGACTGGTTGTTTACTGGTGGGCGTGACCAGCTATGAAATCTGAATTACGCCGATGACAAGATTACAAAGCCTGAGCCTAGATTGAGTGACCCCGTGGGGACATTTTCCTCATGTCCACGATCAAAGGGCAGAGCAGGGAGGGTAGTGAGGCCCCATGCAGTGCAAGGGCCCGGAAACACTGGCGGGGGGGGGGGCCCACTTGTGACTCCTAGGCCCACTGCAGCACGTGACCAGAGCACAAAGCGTCTGCTGCGTGAGGAGACTGTCCACCTTGCACGCTGGCGCCAGAACTAGGCTTGCAGTTTACTTAAGTAAAACTGTCTCTGGGCGTGACGCCATTGCTCAGTACAGACAGAAACTGTTCTCCAGCACAATGCATGTCTCTGAATATTGTTTCAGTGTCTCAGAGCACAAAGAGTGTGTCCCGGGTGTTGTGATCCCCCGAGTGGGATTGTTAGTTAGTGCATGTTAAGACTCATCAGGTAGGAAAGAGTTTAGTCAGAGCTGGCTTTCTACAGTGAGAAGAACAAAGGAGTGGACAAGGCGGAAGTCGACAGGGACAGTGAGAGAGTTAGGTCTCGGTCCATCTGAGCTGTAAACAAAGCACATTGTCCACACTCCTAGGGTACAGGACAACATGTGTTCTTGGCTGTCTATAGAACTGGGTGCTTAGTGGGTAGTGGTAATGGTTTTGTGGCGTTCACAGTGCCCCCTGCCAAGCCAAAGGCACAGCAGGTGTGTCGTACCCTCCTCACTCCCCGAATATACCTGGTGGAATTCCTTCTGTTAAAAATAAAACCAGCTGCTAGCCAGGGGAGCATGCCTTCAAGAGTGCTGACCCAAGGGGCACTGCAGTGACAGCTGGCAGCACATGGACCATACCCGCCCTCTCCTCCACTGGCGCGTCAGGTGTCCGTGAAACTCAGGCGGGGGGTCGGGGTGGGGCTCTTGTCCCTAGAACAAACCTGGAGGGAGATGCTAGTTGTGGCTTGCTGCCTCGTCTCCAGATCCACAAAACGGTTTTTACATTAAACACATTCCTCTTTGATACAAACTCAGTGAGTCACCCTGGATTAGTGGTAACTGGTATGCCTTGAGAAGCCGAGGTCTTTTAGGTTTCATACAAGAGTAGGTGTAAAAGTTGCCGGGACACTATGGAGATGACCTTGAGCATTTCACATTAGAAGTCCCATTTGCCACACTGCAAGGCTGAATAGTTCCCAGGCATCTTGATGTGGGTACGACGCTACGTAGGAATTAACATTCAGTTTGCCTAGGACAATGTTCGTGGTTGTTCCAAACGGGGAGAAAGCTGGAGGTGTGCACTTCATGAACTGCCTTGTCCTGGACTTGCCTTTTGGTTTTGTTTCTCGAGATTCTGTTTTAGCAGGAGCCCTCTGAACTGGCATAGGCCAGTGCTCTATACAAATGCCAGCTTTATCACAGGCACTAAAATAAAAATTCAGTGCCGGGCAAGTCTGAACCCAGCTATAATTCTGTGCTCATTTGTGTACCCAGCAAGATTTCAGCCGTCTCCAGAGAAGCAAACCAGAAGAAACAAAAGCAAGGCACTTTGTTGTTGGTTTCCGGGTTTTGAGGCCGAGAGAGTTTTTCCTGTGCTATGTGTGTCTTTTCTTTTGAGTTTGTGTTTCCTCTCAGAGAGCTCTCTTGTAAACGACGGACTCTGAAATGGGTTGCAGAAAGCTTGTCCTTTGATAGATGCTCGAGACAGAACTGTGTAAATTCTCTCTACCCGCTGTCCCATCTGCTTCCCCCTCCCTTCCGTGAGAGCAAGGACCACATCCAAGGATGTAATTACCATACGCTTGCTAATAAAGAGCCTTTCAGCCCTGGTGGTATTTGCCTTTTTTTTTTTTTTAACTCTTTCCACAGGTTTTGGTGACAGAGCACACACTGTGTGTGCAAGGACCGTGGGCACGGGGATCGGGAGGGGTGGGTTGGAGGGTCGGAGGGTGGGAGGGAGTAGTTGCATCCAAGGTGCCTTTATTTGGGAGCGTGCATTTAACAGATGCTCTGGCTAGTGTTTAGTAATGTGTCATCTCCCTTTAAACCAGTACTAGTATAGTATGTGAGAACTCTTCCTCTTTGTGGCACAGTCAGAAATCTTCATCCTGTGACAGGCCAATAACGACTTGATGACATATCCCCAACACCTTGCTTGAAGTTGCTACTACTCAGCAGACAGAGGCATTTATTTATTTCAATGGGATCTCTGACAGCGGCAAGTTTCATTCTTTTGGTTAAAGATCAAGTTTCTCCCTCTGAATGGCAGGTCCCTAAACTTGATAATGGCTTAGCAGGCCCAGCTGGAGGCTGTGTGTGTTTCTGTAATGTCAAAGGAAAGCTGTGTGTGAACATTTTAAACCCCTCTGGTCAAAGACTGGCTCCAGAAAGGGCCATGGAGACAGATTTTTATCATGGGAAAATTCCCGTTTCCATGACTTGATCACACAGGCTGGGGGTGGGGGGGCTGACATGCAGGGACAGATATTAGCATTACTCACATCTCCTCTCGCTGTAGTTAATCTCTGAAATCATTTGGCAGGAGAAAGGAAGGTTCTGGTCTAGACAGGTCCCTGACAGCCTGTGTGGCTCTACCCTCCCACCCCACCCCCATCATTTTATTTTTCTCATGGGTAGGAGTAACCACGGTGACCTCATTTCTGATTTCCCTTGGGGGAGGAGCATCAGTAGAACACCTGGCCTTGCTCTAGAGGAGGGTGTGCCACAAGGTCCCAGAAAGCCACGATGGTGCCCTGCACGGTCAGGATCCCTTTTCCAAGTGAAGCTCCACAGCTGGGTATTAGCCCAAATGCCACTGCTCCGAGGTTTCTCCCTGCCTTGCCACACATCCTTTCTCTTTACCATAGGCCATAGGATTCAAACATACAACGAAGAGGCAAGGGCAGGGTGCCTTGCTTAGGGATGTAATAAATAGTCCTGTTTCCATGGTGACGTCAGGCAGGTAGGATGGGGACTACAATATCCCCAGGGCTTCCTGAGCACACATGTGTTGGGTGCACAACACAGGAAAAGAAACAACCCCCACCCCCACCCCAGTATCTGGAGGCACCAGGGTTGGGTGCCTCCCCCCCCCTGGCCCCCCCCCCCCCCGTGTCCTGCTGAATTAGGTGACTAAAATATTCCTCCATTTGTCAGGTGTAGCCAGCTAGTAGTTTGGAGGCAAGGTTAAAATGCCTCGGGAGTCAGCTGACATTTTCTTTCTATATGATAACAGACACCAATCCTCTTTGAATCTGACCCATCTCCCCCTCCACCTTTTCTTTTTGCGGTGGGGGGGGGCGTTAGTAGAAAACAATGATGCTTTTAAAAACCTATGCAAACTATAATTAGGCAGTCATGGAACAAGTGTGGAAAGAATGCTCGCGTTTTGTTTTCTAGGGAGACAGCCCCCAAAGTGGATGCCAATGCCAGCTCAAAGTGAAGTGATCCCTCTGGGATGCATTTTAATTGGACGCCTCTAGAGGTCAGCACCGCATAAACAAAGGGCTTCCTGCTGCTGAGGCCCCCACACCCTCTTACCAGTGCAGACACAGGGAGCAACCAGCCAGGGTGGGGCAGGAAGGCAGTTGGCACCCAGGGCCCAAGAGGGGAAAACATGATTCTTCAGAGCAGCCTGCTAATCTTTGAAAAAAAATCCAGTTATTTTCTGCCCTGTGGTTCTTCTGGTCTTTTGCCACTCCCATACCTATGTATCCAACTGTCTGCTGATTGACAGATGCACAGCTCAAACAATGGCTCAGCTACATCTTGTACTGAGCAGACTCAGCTCAGGGCCCTTCTGCTGCTAGTTGGTACGCAGGATTTGCTAACGTCTCTAAACTGCCGCTGTCAGTCGGGCTTGGGGGAGAACCCAAGGTGGGTCCTATAGAGCCTGGGGGTGTCCCAGTTGGGGCAGGATCAGACTGGAACGGGGATGACCACAAACTGCCAGACAGCAGGACTCCAAGCACAAGGTGCAGAGCTCCTGGCAGGGGTGCCCCAGGTTTCACAGGACACTTCTCCAGTCCCACAGGGGCTGGGTGGGGGTGGGGGGTGGGGGGAGATCTGGAGATCTCCAGAAGCTTCCACAGGAAAGGGGGAATGCTAAAAAGGGGGTTTCCCTTTTTCTGTTGCCTGTTGTGTTCAGGGCCTTTCTTGCTCCTGCCTTCCAAGGAAGCTTAGTCCACACCACAGGCCAATGTAATTGAACATGGCCCCTTTGGCAGGGACAGGACTGCACACAGGACATAAACACGGAGAAAGGATGTTAATGGAAACGTCAAAATATCACCCAGGTTTGCACCCCTCCCCCCCCAAAGAAACAAACAAAAAACATTTTAACACTTTGTAACTTTAGCAGTTTGACTTGCACCAGTAAGTTTCACAATGTTGGCTGGTTTTGATCCCATTGAGTGTAGACTCAGCGTTATTTATAGTACCAGAACAGCCTGGTGACTTTCCAGTCCTTTTTCTCATGAATTAAACAGTGCTGAGTGAGTAGGCTCAAGCTGTGTGTGCCTATTACATACTCAACCTGTTTTCTTTTTGTTTTTTTAAACAGAGTCGCACGTAGCCCAGCCTGGCCTTCAGCTAGCCTTGTAGCCAAGGACCTTGACCTCCTGATTCTGTCAGTTTGCCAGTTACTGGGATTTTTTTTTTACACCCTAACTAACTTCCTTTTAGCTTTTTTCATTTTCTCACTACTTCTATAAGCTAGGTAGGAGTGTGCGTGCGTGCGTGCGTGCGTGCGTGCGTGCGTGCGTGCGTGCGTGCGTGCGTGTACTGTCCTTTTCAAGATGAGGAAACTGAAGCAGGGAACAATAAGTAGTTTCCACAAGATCACACAGTGCGGGGACTGACATTCAGATCCAGGTAACCTGGCCTCAGAGCTCTGTTCACTGCCCTGCTCCACCCAGCATGGTGGGGCCTGCCTTGATTCTACCCCTCCCCCTCTGGCAGCTCCAAGAAGCTCCTTGGCTCGCTCTTGCCTTTTTGAAGCACTGGACTCTGCAGTCCTGTGCACAGAATGGAATGTTGACAGTGTTTCAACCCTTTGCCCCCGCCCTTGACCAAATTAACCTGCTGCTAGACACCATGAAAATGAATACGGTTTCCAATATTGAGGCCCTGACACAGATAAGTGGCTGGAAAAAAGAAACATCTTTACAGAGGATGTGTAGACCTGGTTAAGGCTGAGGTAACATCCTTCATGCCTTCCTCTCTGTCCTCTGTATTGTCTTTCATTGGACATCCCAGGTTCTCATATGTGTCTTTCCTCTGATGAAGGGCCCTTTACCCCTGAAAATCTGAGCAACAGAAATCCAACTCCTGGTCAAATTACAAGCTGGGCGTGGTGGCGCATGCCTTTAATCCTAGCACTCAGGAGGCAGAGTTCAAGACCAGCCTGCTCTACAGATCGACTTCAGGACAGCAGAGGTTACAAAGAGAAACCCTGTCCTGAAAAACAAACAGAACAAACAAACAAACAAAAAAAACCCCAATAACAGAAGCAGGAAGAAAACTCCTCTGGCCTCTGGCCTTGTGGAGGTTAGCACACAGCAGACTGACCTCGCGTTGCGCCCAGCCTCACCCAGCTGGGCCAGCATGCCTTCTAGCCCCCTGCGTCCCCATCCATGCTGCAACAGGAGCACACGCTTTGTTACTCTGAGCCCAGTGCAGAGGCACAAGGTAGGAAGGACACCGTGTCAAGCCACGCTCTTCTCGTCTTTGAGCTAGCAATGGAAGAGGTTCATTGCTACCAGTGCTGCCTCCATTAACAAGAAAAAGCCCAGAGACTGTTGGGGCTAAGATGCTAAGATCTGCTTTTTTAAAAAAAATTATTAATTTATTCATATTACATCTCAGTTGTTAGCCCATCCCTTATATCCTCCCATTCCTCCCGCCCTTCTGCTTCCCCCCTACTCCCCTCCCCTATGTCTGTGACTGAGGGGGACCTCCACCGCCTATATATGCTTGTAGGGTATCGAGTCTCTTCTTGGGAACTTCCTATCCTTCCTCTGAGTGCCACCATGCCTCCCCATCCAGGGGCCGAGGTCAGAGATGGGGCACCAGAGTTTAAGATCTGCTTTTATTGCTTCTGGGATCTCTAGTGACAGGGCCTTGGGCTTCCTTCCCAGTGAGTGGCTGTGGAGAATGTGCTAAGCCGCCAGCAGTGTTTCTCTGGCTTCTGCAATGATGCACAGAGAGCGGAATTGGGAAGGTGTGCCTAATGAGGGAGCCGTGGGGACAGGGATATTCTAAGTACCACAAGGAGGCCCAGATTTGAGAGGGGACAGTATCACAGTGACAAAGAAAGCTTTCTTCTCTGGGTCTGCCTCTTAAATCCCCACAGAAATTTGGTTTTAGGTTTTCGGTCTCTTCTGCTCATAAAGGTTAAGGAGGGACACTTGAATGGGACTATAACAGACCCTAAAAACAGACATGTGTACTAAGCATGGTGGACATGCATATAAAGCTTGGCTACTTAGACTGTAGCAGGAGGAGCTTGGACAAGTTCAAGGCCACACTGGTTTCCATATGAATTCACAACCAACTTGGACAACTTAGTGAAACTCTAACTCAAATATATATATATTTGGCCTGTGTGTATGTAGCTCAGTGGTAGAACAGTTGCCTAGCACACAGGAGGCCATAAGTTCGGTACCTAGTACTGAATAGTTTTTTAAAAAGAAAAAAAATAATCAAGAATCAGCTTTAGCATTTTAAAATGGGTGAACTGAGTGCTTGCTGGGATCAGCAGTGGAAATGACCTGTCACTCAATGCGACCTTCAAGTCTGACTCTGCAGCAACACACGGACAGTGATAACCTGATCTGGTACATCCCTCGGAACGTTAGCCTTGGGTCTAGCTTTCACACCAGAATCACCTTCCCTCCATTCCCTTCTCACCACCTTGCCAGACAGAGACTTCAGACAGCGGGCCCCATGCCTGTGGGTTCTACAGCTGTCTTACCAACCAAATAGTCAGGGAGAAATACCCTGGCATCTAAGTTGAATATAAGACGAGACTGTTTCTTGTCATGATTCCCTAATGGGTACCCTACGTCAAATATATTATAATATTTGCTTTGTAGAAGGCCTTATAGGTAGAGGTGTCTTAAGATGAACGGGAGCAAGCTCACAGATTATATGCAAATAGACATCTGGAGATTTGTTCTTTGCCAGGGATTCTGAACGACATACCCTAAGTCCCAAGGGACAGCTATAATTCAAAGTCCATTGTTTTAAACAATGCTTACCAAAACACGCCTTTCTTATCTCTAAGTGCCCTTAGTTATTACATTGTACTTGGACCAAAAAAAAAAATCCCTATATGTAAAACCCTTTGTTTTGTTTTGTTTGAGACAGGGTTTCCGTAGCACTCTTTTTAAAACTCTACTTTATTTGAGGTGCTTAGGCCTCAACCTCCCTTCCAGCTTCCCAACCCTATGTAGGAGAAAGGTTAGTGGGGAGAGGGGACCCCTTTACTTCTCCCAGCTGCTTTGAGTCATTTGGGTTCTTTGGGGGCTCTACCCCGTCTCTGTCAACAGCAGGTGCAGCCAGCAGTCTCCTCTAATCTGCTGCTCCTCGGAGTGTTTCTCTCTGTCTCTCTGTAACACCATCTGTCTCTGGTCTCATCAAACTGCTACATGCCACAGGCCAGCACCGCACACCACCCACCCACGCTCACTGTGTCTTATAGCCTCAGAGCCCTAGACCACGCCCCTCTCTGTGCAGTACCAGGCAGGCAGTTGACAGCTGCCAAAACCGCGCCCTGAACAAGATAACTAATAGGTGTGGACAAGCTAAAGCTCAAAGTAAAATCCCACACTTGGGATTAGAACAAAAACATATTTACATAACACAATTGAGTTTGTGAAGAAACCAAAACTTCCATTACAGGTTTCTTTGTGTACCCCTGGCTGTCTTGGAACTCGCTCTGTAGACCAGGCTGGCCTTGGACTTAGAGATCCGCCTGTCTCTGCCTCCTGAGTGCTGGGATTAAAGGTGTTTGCCACCAGGTCTCGTGAAAATTACTCTTTCACTGGGAGAAAAGACAGTGGACATGGTGCCAAACAGAACACAGCTCCAGCCACACTGCTCCCTGGCACACAGGATGAGGCAGGTGACAGCTGCGCGATCAGAAGGTAACCCAAGCAGTTTCATCCTCAGGACAAATCCAAATCCGCACCCTCGACGTCTCAAATCCAGTTGCAGGTGTAAGTGAGACTGACTCCTCCACAGCCAGCCAGCAGCGGGGAGGAATCCAGATCTGTCCCACCATATGAAGTGGAGGACGGTGCCAGGGTACCAACTTGAGAGGGCACCCATTGTTCAAAGCTGAGCATGAACACAGGGGAATAGCCCCAAAGCAGCATGCTTGCATTTATCCTGCCTCAGCCCCAGAGTAAGACAGCTCTGGCAACAGTCTGGAGAAGGGCAGGAAGCTAAAATGTGCAGGCAGCAGGAGGCTTGCCTTGGAGAGTCATGTGTGTAGCCCTGGTTCCATTGGCGGCCTTGGAATCTGAGAGCACTGAGCTTCAGTCAGGAGGTGATTACTGGCTGAGCCTGTCTGCCTTTCACAGCTCTAGAGACAGGAATTAACCCCCCAGCAGCATGACTATTTTTATTTAAGAGATCAGGAAATCGTGACGACATGTCCTCTGCCTGTACTGATAGATCTCAGTGTTGTGGTTGCTTACCGCACTCAGAGTGAGAAAAAAAAAAATGTGCCCAGTCCACAGACTGCAAAGCTGAGTGTAGCTGGCAGTGGGAATGCAAAGAAGGAAAAGCTATTCAAGTAACGATGGCTCCAGTGGACATCAGGCACCTGTCCAGGCCTGTCTGAACACCAGCACAAGCCACAAGTTCACACCCCACATGCACATCACTGACCCTCTCCTAGTTCTGAGGATGCAGAGAGAAGCTGCTTGTAGGACTTCCGCCTCCTCCCACTGTTCCTTGTAGACAACCCAACCCCTGCCCGTAGCCTTCCTCCTTGTCCCTTAACTTCCCCTTTTTCTTCTAACTATGTGTCTAGCAGTATTTTTACTTAATATTTTAAAAGATTTTTATGTTTCCCCCTTTCATACCTGATCTAATTTTTAGTTCGGCTTTATTTACAATTAACAGCGTTGGTGGGTGCAGGTCCCTATGTGTGGAGACCAGAGGACCACTGTCAGGAGTTGTCTTTCCACCTTGCTAAGACTAGCTGCCCCCAAGCTTCTAGGTGATTCTCTTGCGTCTTAGTTAGGGTTTCTGTTGCTGTGAAGAGACACCATGGCCAAGGAAACTATTCACAAGGAAAACATTTACTTGGGGCTGGCTTACAGTTGAGAGGTTTAGTCCACTATCTTTATGGTGGGAAGCATAGCAGTGTGCAAATGGACATGGTGCTGGAGAGGGAGCTGAGGGTCCTACACCTCGACCCGCAGGCAGCAGGAAGTGGCAGAGAGCCTCTGAGCCTGGGATTGAGTTTCTGAGACCTCAAAGTCCACCTCCTCATGATGTACTTCCTCCAAAAAGGCCATACCTTCTTATTGTGCCACTCCGTATGGATCTATAGAGGCCATATTTATTGAAACCACTAGATGCTATCTCCATCACCATATCTATGTAGGAGTTCTGAGATTACAAATGCAAGCACTGCACACAGGTTTCTGTGGGGTTTGTGATCCTACACAGGTCATCAGGCATGCTCAGAAAGCATTTTTTTTTTACCAGCTGAGCCACCTCACTGCAAGCATATTTCTTCATGGAAGCATGATTTCTTTTCTCTGAGTGGCACTGGGAATTGAGTCCTCAAGAGCAGCCTTTTCAGTAAAAATTCCGCAAATAAAACTGGAAGATTATCCACTCTAATAGATACACAATACAGGAATACAAGAAACTTAAAAAGCAAGGTACCACAGCTGTCTAAATGTCTTCACTATGAATTTCATTTACCATACAGAGATGGTAAAATGGAAGGTGATGATTTTGAAAGTTTACTAGAGAAAAAGACCAATGGCTCCATGGAGATTGCACACAAGCAAATGAAATCCAGGACACAAAGAGGACAGGCAACAAAATGAAGGAAAATGTCAACCAAATAAATGAGAAACCAGTAAAATGGATGAAAAAGCAACACAAAAGAAAACCTGAGCAAGGAAACAGATTTCAAAACAGAACAAATACAAATATTGGAAATAAGAAATTCAACCCATTGCCGGGCATGGTGGCACATGCCTCTAATCCCAGCACTTGGGAGGCAGAGGCAGGCGGATCCTGTGAGTTCAAGACCAGTCTGGTCTACAGAGCGAGTCCAGGACAGCAAAGGCTACACAGAGGGGCAAAGGGGGACAGAGGGGCAAAGGGGGGGGGGTGGAAAGAAAGAAAGAAATTCAACCCAAATAAAAAACATAGCGGAGAGCTTCAACAATAGACTCAACAAAGCCGAAAAAGGGGAGTGGGGTCAGGGAGGATACCAAGGATGATGGGCACAGTCAGTGAAACACTACTCTCAAGCATCAATACAGTAAAACTGGCAAGCATGACCACAAGAGTTCCAAGAACTCTAGAACACAACCTAAAAACCTACAGAATGGAAGAAAGGGCTAAGATTAAAAATTATAGATGTCCATGAAAGGAAATAACAGAAAAATCTCCCACGTATAGGAAAAGAAATGGACATCAAAGACAGAAGAGGCGTTCATAGTTCCAATTAGACATGATGAGAGCAGAACCTCTCGACACATTATTGTCAGGATATACAAAATTGTAAAGCAAAGAAACACTATTAAAGGATAAAAGAGAAGTGCTAACATGCCTACCAAGGACAGGACAGGAGAGCAAGGTCTATTTCAAAGCATGAAAAGTAACACTCAACCAAGACTTATTATCTAACAAAGTTATCTTTTAAACTTGATGAAGACATAAGGACATTTGAAGACAAGTACACACTAAGGTAGTTCATGACCACTAACCCAGTAATGCAGATGATACTTAAATAAATACTACAACACATAGAAAAAGAGGAAAATGAGTATCAGCCATGAAACTGCAGGACGGAAAATGAACAAAGCTGCGACAGAAGTGTGCTGGATATTATTTATCAACCTGACACAAGCTAAACTCATCTGAGAGGAGGGAACCTCAATTAAGAAAACGTCTCCTTAAGATCAGGTTGTAGACAAGCCTGTATGGCATTTTCTTAATTAGTGATTGATTGGAGAAGACAGTCCATTGTGGGTGGTGCCATCCCTGGGCTTGTTGGGTCCTGGGTTCTATAAGAAAGCACGCTGAGCAAGCCATGAGGAGTAAGCCTGTAAGCATAATTCCTTCATGGCTTCTGTGTCAGTTCCTGCCCTCACTACTTTCAATAATTAATTGTTACACGGAACTATGAGTGAAATAAACCTTTCCCTCTCTGAGCTGCATTTATCATGGTTTTTTTCATCACAGTGATAGTAAGCCTAACTAGGACAGGAAGAAACCAGAAAATCTCTGTTACTAGGGAAGAAAGAAGTTAATAAACAACGATCCAATCAACTAGAAAAACAAGATGGTAAGAATTAGTAAATGTCTGTCAATAATAGTCTTGGCTGTAAATTGCCAAAACTCACTACTGAGAAGCACAGAATGGCTGACTTGGTTAAAACCTAGATTTAACTGTGTTGTTGCCAAGAAACACATCTCACTGGCAAAGATGCCCACAAAGTATGGCAGTCTAGCAAGAAAATGGAAGTTGAAACAAACTATAGTACCTATTCTCATATCTTAAAGTTTTGACTTCAAATAAAAATTATTCAGAAGAGACAAAGAAAGGCACTACATATTTTTACAGGTAAAAATTGTAAATGTATACACACTGAATGTTGGAGCTGTCAATTTTACAAAACAAACACTAACAGGCAAAGGGGTTAGATAGCTTCTGGTATAATAATAACTTCCATACCTATCCTTATCTTTAGATATGTCAGATAAACTGGAAACCACCTCAGAGTTAGTCTAAATCATAGATCAAATGCATTGAACAGATATCAAGTATTCCATTTGACTGGTACAGAATACACAGTCTTCTCTGTGAGGGTGCCACATCAATAAATAGACTTAAGGACATAGTCACATTATCAACGCAATACATGCATAAAAGGCCCTTGACAAAGTTGAGCATAATCATGATCAGGAGCTAAGATTACAGGGGAGGGATCTTAATAAAAGCTCTCTGACAAACCTTTAGCTGACATTATCCCAAATGGGAAAAGCTAGGAAGATTTCCTCTAAAGTAGACAAGCGCACCACTCTCAGTGCTCATATTCAATGTGTTTCCCAAAGCCTTAACTACAGCGAGAAGACCAGAGGAAGAAATAAAAGGGATACAAACAGGAAAGTGAAAAACCAGTGCATCTCCACATGCAGATGACACGAGCCTATACTTACGAAGACTCACCAGAAAACTCTTATACTGAACACACACTTTGGAGAGAGTAACTCAAAGCTCAAACAACATACAAAAGCCAGCGGTAGGACAGAAAAATGGCTCCATGGGTTAAAATTTTGGCCACTAAGCCTGACAACCTATGTTCAACCCATGGGACCCATATGATGAAAGGAGAGAGACAATTCTTATTAATGGTCTCATGACCTCCACACATTCTGTGTTATGCACATTTATGCACACATGAATAAATAAACAAACAAATAAATAGATGATGATGTAGTTTTAAGTACCCTTCCAATATACCAATAATGAAAGCAAGTAATCAGAGTTGGGGAAATCTCATTCACAGTGGCTTAGAGATAAAATACCTGGGAATAAGTCTAACTAACTGACAACGATACAAGACCTTTACAATGAAAACTTTAAGACACTGAAGAAATAACTGAAGATCCTAGATGATGTAAAGATCTTTCATACACTTGGATTGGTGGGATTACTGTAAAAATGATTATATTACTAAAAGAAATCTACATTTTAACACAACGCCCATCAAAACTCCAGACGCATTCTTCACAAAAGTAAAAAACGCAATCCATATTAGTATGATAGCACAAAGACCCCAAATAGCTGAAACAGTCCTAAGCAGAAGAAGCACTGCTGAAAACAGGCAATGCTTGATGCCAAACTATACTACAGAACAGAAGTAGCATGCCTGGTAAAGACAAGTATATAGAACAAAATGGAGGAGCCAGACATTAACCACAGTGCTGAGAATAGATCTAAACTTGCCACAAGCCCACAGACTGGTGGGCAGAATAGGTGACTCAGAAATAAATCACAATACATCCGATAAATCAAACACCTAATGTTCTATCAAGATGTCCCAAGCACACACTGGAGGAAGGGCAGCCTCTTCCACATTGTGCTGGGCAGACAGCAAGAAGAATGAAACTGAATGCCTAGCTCACATCCAGCACAAGGTTGGCTCAGGGTGACCCCAGACATTAGTGTAAGACTTGAAATGTCTGAAACTGGGAGGAGAAAACATTTCGAGGTATAGGCTCAGGCAAGGGTTTTCTGAAAGGGACTCAAATAACACGGGAAATAATCCCCTCAAATTGACAAATAGTGCTCATGAAGTTAAAAAGTTCTTGTATAGTAAACTCTCAAGAAATAATAAGAAAAATGAAGAGACAGAAAATGATACATCAGACACAGGAGTCACAGTTACAATATAAAGACCTATAAAAAAGTTCAGTATCCCTCAACTCTACGCAAAGAGCTACAAGCAGCTAAGGAATGCTGGGAGGAGGAGAAGCAGCCCTCACCAGGGAAGAGCGCAGTAACTGGTTATCCAATATCAAATGGTCAGCCCTGAAGAATGCATGCAAGTAACATTAATACAGACGGAGCACAGTGTGTTCATGTATATTAAGAAAATGTATATGTAGATGTGTACAGGCATATGCATGTACCAAGAAACACATATACATATATGTGTATACATATACATAAATATGTACATGTATGTAACAGCAATTAGTGAAAAGAAAAAAACAAGACGTGTGGTGACACATGCCTTTAATCCCAGCACTCAGGAGGCAGAGGCAGGCAGATCTCTGTGAGTTCAAGGCCACCCTGATTTACAAAGAGAGCTCCAGGACAGCCAAGGGTACACAGTGAAACCTTGTCTAGAAAAAAAAAAAAAGCCATGAATTTGAAAGAGAGAAAAGAGGGTGTGTAGAGGGTTTGGATGGAGAAAAAGGAAGGAAATTATATAATTATATTATAATAATCTCCCAAAATTACAATAAATAATTTTAAAAAATTAAATGCCAAAATCTAAATAAGACAGTTCTCAAAAGGAGAAACCCTAGTGACTAATAAATAAATGAAGAAAGTGTTCACCATCTTCAGCAAGTAGGGAAATGCAAATCTTACCCCAGTCACAGTGACTGTTACTAAAACCAAGGTGGAAGGTGCAAATGTATTCACTGATGGTAGGAATACAAAGCAATGCTGTCACTGTGGAAGTCAGTGTGGAGGCTCCTAAAGTACGAGAAGATAGAAGGTCACATATATGCTCCAGCTATATTGTTCTTGGGACTCTAAGTCAACAGCCCGCAAAGGTACTTGCACATCCATATTTATTGCTGCAGTATTGACAGTAGCTAAGAAATGAGCCAGCCTAGATATCTATCAACAGATAGATGGGTAAGGCAGGTGGAGATTATTAAACAGAATAAGCCAGACTCAAAACAAAACCATGTTTCCTTTTATATGCAGGATCTAGGAGTGTGTGTGTGTGAGGGGGGGAGGAGGGAGGGAGGGAGAGAGACAGAGACAGACAGACAGACACAGACACAGACACAGAGAGAAGTAGGGGAGAGCAGGAGAGGGAGAGAAAGGTAAACAGGGAACTTATGGAAAAGAAGACATCTTAAGGGGAGGAAGATGTGCAAGAGGGAAAACTATTTGGAGGGAGAAAGAGGATCAACAATAAGAGGCAGAGTACAAATAAGAGCAAAGTATGGTAGCATCTAATTATGAGATGCTAAAATGAACCTGTTGTTTGATGCTAGCTTTAAAAAAAAAAAAAGAATGTGAAACCAACCTGGACTGTATAGTGAGAGGGAGGAAGGGAAAAGAGGAGGAGGAGGAGGAAGAGGAGGAGGAGGAGAAAGAGGGAAAAAGAGGAAGATTCCTCACCCATGCTACCTGTCAGCTGGCTTGCACATGACACCCAGGGCACATATATTATCAGCCTTTTCCTGTACTCCACAATGGGAATGTGTAAGAGGGGAAAAAAATTAATGAAGTCCTATCAACTACATTGTGTCTTTGTTGATGTGTGGACTTTTAGCACCAGAATAGTGTGCCAAGCAATCTGGGGGTGGGGGTGGGATGTCATGGAGCTTCTGGGACCAGGTATTCGAGGTGGGGACAGTGGAAGGCTCCTGCTGTCCTTTCCAGCTCTGACTTCTGGGCGTTTGTAAACAGAGTTCACCATAGTCCTCCTGACAGCTGCAATCAGATTTGCTTTCTTTCCTCTACACGGGGACCTCTTTCCAACTACCCCTACCTCGACTCCCAGCTATCCTTCATCCCCAGTTTAAAACTGTTGTGTGCGGAGGGATGGGTCTCTCGGTGGCAGAGCTGATTTCTTAACCCCCTCTTCTTCAAAGATGCTATTGCTGACCTCTTAAATAGTTCCTGCAATTGATTATAAGGACAAAAAGAGAAAATAAGTGATTCAATTCTGGAAACCAAACTAGTGCCCTTTTCTCTAGTAGGTAGGGAGGTCTGTCTGTCTCCTTTTACCCCAGAGACTTTTTTAAAAAATCTGTTGTCTAGAAGCAAGCCAAAACACCACCTCACTAGCTGCCAAAGAATCCATCTAAGCCAACTATCTGCAGAGTTGGAGTCTTCAGAACTTTGGCAACCCTTTGCTTAGCACAGGAAAGAATATTCCTCAGGGTGCGTTTGAAATCTTGCCCTAACTCTATGAGCTGAAACTCGGGAAGAGCAAAACAAAGTGGTCACGTGCTCTTAAGAGCCCCATCTAGAAGCTGGTGTTGGCAACTGCACATGAAATTTTGACAGAAGCAGCTGGAGATGCTCAGAGAATCAAGGCAATTGCTCTCAGGCCCGAGGAATACTTACACACACACACACACACACATACACACACACTCTCTCTCTCTCTCTCTCTCTCTCTCTCTCTCTCTCTCTCTCTCTAATAAAAAAAATTTAATTAGAAAAAAAAAAAGAATTTGGGGCCTGGTGATGGCTCGGTGGTTTAGAGCATTTGCTGTTCTCGCAGAAGACCCAGGTTCAGTTCCCGGCATCAGCTTGCTGGCTCACAACCACCCATAACTCCAAATCCTAGGGATTCAACTTCCTCTTCTGGCCTCTGTAGGCACCGTGCATGCATGGGGGTGCACAGGCACTCAGGAGGGCAAAGCATTCAGACATATAAAACAAAGAAATATTGAAAGGATTTTTCTTTCTGAGACAGAGTCTCTCTGTGTAGCCCTAGCTGCCCTGGAACTAGCTCTGTGGCCAGGCTGGCCTTGAACTCAGAGATCCACCTGACTCTGCTTCCCGAGTGCTGTGATTAAAGGCATGCACCACCATTGCCTGGCTAAGGAGGAATTTTTGACCAAAGCAATGCAGCATGACTTCCCGACATCGCTGGGGAAGACTGCGGTTAATGTGTTGGACAGACAGACTGTGGCCCTGCTCTAGGATCTGTTGTCATAGTAACAGCATTCCTGTGATTGAGTTTCTTACCGGGCATCATAATTTAGAGCAGTGACATCAGAAGGAGCTAGGATCTAGGAAATCGTTCTCTGAGGCCAATGGCTCATTCTGTCTTCCAATATCTGTCCAATGACGGATGCCACCCCTTCCAAACCCAATCCTAGGCCCTACCTGGTAGGGAGAGTGAACCAGAGCCAGGCACAAGATCACATCTCTCTGACTCTTGGCTTGGAGATTCCTTGTTCAAATGCTTCCCAAATATTCCGGGAGGTGGTGCCCAGGCACCAATTTGTATGTTTCACAGGCTCTTATTTTGGGGCACCTACCCCTTACATCTCTACATCTGGGGTCACTAGTGTCCACAGAAGAGCACAGTGTCCTTTCCTGAGGCAGGCAGTGTGAGGCAGTGAACCTTGACATATGGTCCAGGATGCTCTTGGCAGTGACCGGAGTGTCAATATCAGGGAATGTGACATCCCAGTGACAGCTCTTTCAGTTAATCTCTCTTTTAGCCTCTCAGAAAGGGACATGAGTTAGCCAGGCATTGCTACGTGATATACAGACTCACCTCCTTATCCAGCCATGCCACTGGGGCCATGAACACAGTGTGTAAGCCCAGTGTGCCTGCTCAGCCCCTTCTGTGAACAAGCCCCTGGCCAGTCTACCCTCCTGTCCCACCTTCCTGGAATGCACAAAGGCCATAGGTTTAAATCCAAGCACTACAAAAAAAAAATGCCTCACACTCTATTCCCGGAAATGGGATACATGGAGGCTGCAGTCTGCCTGACACGTGGATGGCTATGCGTTTGGACCCTGGTTTAGTTAGTGTTTCTATTGCTGGTATAAAACACCGTGGCCAAACGCGACTCAGGGGGGAAAGAGTTAATTTTATCTTATAGCTTATAGTTCATCATCCAAGGAAGCTGAGGCAGGATCCTAGACACAGAAGATGAGGCAGAGTTCAAGGAGTGCTGCTTAGCAGCTTGCTTACCTTGCTTGTTTGCTTGCTTCTCCACCTCCCCATCCTCCAGCACCACATTTCTCTCTCTCTCTCTCTCTCTCTCTCTCTCTCTCTCTCTCTCTCTCTCTCTCTCTCTCTCTCTCCTCTTCTCCTCTCTTCTCTTCTCTTCTCTTCTCTCTTTCTCTCCTTTCTTCTCTCTCCCCTCCCCCCTCTCTCCTCTCTCTCTTCTCTCTCTCCCTCCCTCCCATCTCTCTGTTTCTCAAGACAATGTTTTTCTGTGTAGCCTTGGCTGTCCTAGATTCACTTTGTAGACCTGGCAGGCCTCGAACTCACAGTGATCTGCCTGCCTCTGCCTCCCGAGTGCTGGGATCAGAGGCGTGCGCCACTGTGCCCGGCATCAACCTGATTTCTTATAGCATGTAGGACCACCTGTGCAGGGGTGGCAACATCCACAGTGAGCTAGCCCCTCCTACATCTCTCATTAATCAAAGCAATACCCCATAGACTTGCCTACAGGCCAATCTTATTAAAGCATTTTCTCAATTAAGATTCCCTCTACCCATATATGTCTAAATTTGTGTCAAGTTGAGAAAAATCAACTAGCCCAGACCTCAAAGTTCTGAGTGTATGGCGCCTGCGCCACAATGGTACCAAGTCGAGGGCGAGGGACTGTGGATTTAACTCACGCACACACACACTCACACACACACACACACAATAACACAGTGGGTCCTTCGTGCTAAGAGAGCAGCAGCTGCAGCAGCAGCCACAGCAGCGGTTTCTTCTTCTTCTCCCAGAATTCCAAAGAGCCTTCTTATAGGCAGCCAAACAGGAATCCTCCTCCCAGGTGAAATCCCTCAAGAGGTGATCACACACAGGAGGAAAAGTCTCAAGGAAGGGAGAGGCGCGTTCTCAGAGCAGTAAACACGACTAGCTAACCAAGATAAACACAGACGTGGAAGCTGCTAGAAACAGGACATGAAACAGCAAGACAGGCAGACAGCCCAGTCGGGCCTGGTTCCTACATGAATGGAAGCCTTAGCTGGGACAGAGGCAGGCTAGGGTCCCAGGTGACACAGTGTAGTCCTCCATACAGGAAAAATTTCAGGGCAGATGGTGAGGATCAGTGACTCTTCCAACAGACTTGGACATTACAAGATGATTTAACTCTAAGAAAAGCTCGGGCCACTAATTAGTATTATGGACCACAAGCAAGTCACAAGCACTAAGGGTCTCACCCACTTGGAAAATATTGAAGTCATTTAGGTTTTGGGAAATCAGTCACTCAGGACCCTGCACATTTCCACATACCCTAAGTGACCACCATGCTTATGGTCTATAGACAACACTTCAAGAAACCAGGCCCATCTCCAGATTCCCAATGCTACTCATTACTTCAGCAGGGAGCCAAGTTCAACAAGAGGTTACTAGGTGCAGGGCTGGGCAAAATGGCCTCTTGACTCTAACATTTCTTATTCCACAAAGTGAAAATCTTTATAAAGATACCCCAGTTGTCTTCACTGACACCACCATGCCCACCTCTCTAAGCTCATCCACTACATATTTTATGTAGAAGTGAGGGAAGCCAGGTCAGCCTCACTCCAAAGCCTGGCTCTGGGCACAGGATGCTGCTTTTGTGAGATACGGGGAATGATAAGACCATATTTGTTTGGCAACGGGAAGCAAAAGTATCACAAGGGACCAAGAACCTGTGATTCGATCAGAGGACTCCCTCAGCTTCACACACTGTCAGTGGGATGACTTTACAACCAACTTAAAGAGCATCCAAAAGCAGATGACATCATCCAGGTGAGTCATGAGACAACCAGCATTTCACCTGTGTATTGTATATCTGCCCCGATGGAGCATGCACTGTGTGAAGCAAATATTCTATCCTATTCTGTTATCACCAGGGCTTAGCATTGTGCTGGCATTTTAAAAAACCTTTGTGAAGGATATCTTGAAAATTGAAGGCAAATGTACGGAACTAGAAAAGATCACCCTTAGTGAGGTAACCCAGACCCATGGTATATACTCACTTACAAATGAATATTAGCCCAATATAAATGCCCTTTGAGAGACTCCACCCAGTGTGGGATTGGGACAGATGCTGGGACTCTCAGCAGGACTCTGGGAGGAACACTGAGAGTTGTAACGGAAGAATCATGGGATGGAAGGATTTCGGAGAGTTCAGGAGCCCCACAGGGAGACCATCAAGGCTGGCAGATCTGGACCCAGTGGGGCTTGCACAAACTGATGCACCAACCAAGGACAATGTATGCAGCGAACATAGACGCTCTTTTCAGATATAGCCAATGGACAGCTCATTCTTCCAGGTTGGGTTGGGGAGAACAGATTGCCTCTGACATGAACTCTGGTGCCCACCGAGTTGATCACTTCCCCTTGGCGAGGAGGCCCTGTGTGCACACAAAGGAAGAGGATGTAGGCTACCCTGAGACAGGATAAGCCTTAGTCAAGACTGTGGGGGAGGAGGGTCCCTTTGTCAGAGGTCTAGGGGAGGGGAATAGGGTGGAGGAAGGGAGGGAGGGTGGGAGTGGGAAGATATGATTGAGGGGACAACAATAGGGATGTAATGTGAATAAATTATAATAAAAATCACATATATATATATATATATATATATATATATATATATGCCAAATTGCCAAAAGTAATCTACAGATTCAGTGCAATTCCCATCAAAATATCAACAGAATTCTTTAGACCTTGGAAAAACAATTCTTAACCTCATATCGAAAAACAAAAACCCAGGAAAGTTAAAAGTCATATACAACAAAAGAACATCTGAAGGTATAACCATTCCTGTTCTCAAACTGTATTACAGAGCAATAGTAATAAAAAAATACATAGTATTGGCATAAAAGGAGACAGGTTGATCAATGGAATAGAACTGAAGAAACAGAAGTAAATCCACACAACTATGGACACTTGACTTTTGGCAAAGAAGCCAAAGCTATACAATGGAACAAAGAAAACATCTTCACCAAATGGTGCTGGTTAGAAGAATCTATATCTGTCATCCTACACATAACTCAAGTCCAAGTGGGTCAAAACCAGATACACTAAAGAGAATAGAAGAAAAAGTGGAGAATAGCCTTGGCTCGGGGACTAAAAGCAACAATAGAAGATGTGCCCAGCTCTACTACAACTTGATATGCCAAGGCACGTTGATACCCAGGGGAGGTCTCCCCTTCTCTGAGGAGACAGGGAAGGGAGTGTAGAGGAAGAAATCAAAGACAGCTCAATCAAATGAAGCCCTAGGCAGCATGGTCGACTGCTCACAGAATCAGGCATCTAGGCAGGCCTGGGCAACTCCTGCCTCAGCAGTCTTTACTGCTTATTAACTTTGAGGAGGTAGGGGGCAAATGAATTGGATAGGTTTTAGGGACTTCCTGAGACTTATGAGTTATTTATTCCCTGAATCTTAATGATTCTTTCTTAGTACTTTCTGAGTCATACAGAGTTTTGTTCCTGAAGTAATATTTTAATATAATTGCTATGCCACAGTAGCATTGTGTAGCAAAGCTCCTTTAATCAGCATCCCCAAGAGCATTCACTTGCTGTGAAGTTTTGTGCCAATGATAGAAAAAATCTTAAGAAATCCTATGTGCATTTTTCCTAAACAGTATTTTTTTTTAAAAAAATAAGTATGACAATATGAAGCCAAAAGAAAAAGAAAGAAAGAAACCTTTGTGGAATGAATGAATGAATGAATGAATGAATGAATGAATGAATGAATTTATTTTGATGCTTTCTCTCTCCCTGGGGATATGTGGAACCTGCCCTATTCATATTCATTCATAAGAAGCAAGTGTTAGAAGTCCAGTCACACCAGCCACCAACTCCCCACGCCTCTGCCGGCCACTCCATGTCTTCAGGAGTAGATCAGCTTCGCAGATTCTCAAGAACATCAGGGACCAGGAGTCAGTAGTACAGACTGGAGTGCTCCACCTCACGCCCCCCCCCCCATCCTGTGCGATCATCCAGGACAGGACATCAGCAGACAGGAGCGTCCAGAAGCTGAGTAGCCTTCCGCTCATCCTGTCTGGCCAGCAAGAGCACCTGCTGAGGGGCTCCTTCTGCTTTCCCCCTTTAGAGGAGAAGCCAAGCGGGAACCAAAGCACCTGCTGGCTGGAGCTGTTGGCAACAGCTGCCAGGCTGCCAACTCACACATACTCAGAGAAGGCTCAGGTGCGTCCACTGTGGCCGGGGTTCTGGGAAATGCTTCTTGAGCCTTCCAGGCAGCAGTAAAGGGCAGAGGGGTGCTTCCGCTTAAATGAAGTTGCTTGTTTCTGTGGTCATATCCAGCCTCGCAGTCACCTGCCCGCAGTTTCACAGGAACCATGTGAGACCCCCAGGCCTCTTTCTAAAGGCTCCTTCTTCCCCAGAGTCCTCCAGGGAGAGAGCGTCACCACCAGCCATCAGGCCCCACAATTTCATGATTGTCGAGGGGTGTTCTGGATTCCTCAAGAGCTCACAGGGCTCTCTTTCCAACGTCTGGTTTCCTCTGACCCTTTGCAGCACCGTCCAGACATGTCTCCCCTTGCTAACTAACAGGCCTGCTCTTTCCTGGTGATTGGCTGCTCAGCAGGCCTTGCTGCTTCCCATGCGCGGCCACCTCCAGCCTTACATTTGACCACTCAGACCCCACCGAGGAGGGGATGGCCTTTTCAAGCTATTTTCAAAAAAAGAATGGAATTTGGATTTGAGAAGACTGGCACAGAACATGGAACACCTTCCCTATTGGGTGCAGGAGCGGGTTCTAACCAGAACCTAGTTCTGTTCCTAGACATCATGGTGCCTTCAGGAGCCTTGATTTAGTGCCGTGTACACACCTGGAACTAGTGTCCAAGAGGAGTCTTTTTTATTATTTATTTATTTATTTATTTATTTATTTATTTATTTATTGGTTTTTCAAGACAGGGTTTCTCTGTGTAGTCTTGGCTGTCCTGGACTCGCTTTGTAGACCAGGCTGGCCTCGAACTCACAGCGATCCGCCTGCCTCTGCCTCTGCCTCTGCTGGGACTAAAGGCGTGCGCCACCACACCAGGCCCAAGATAAGTCTTGAGCCCAGAGTGATAAAGAGAATCAAATTTTTCTTGTCAGTCAACAAAATCTCCGACCTGTCAGTAAGTGCAGCCGTGGGTACTGGTCTGTGATGGCTACATGCCCCTAGACTTAAAACAGTTACCTTGCAGCAGTACAGCCCCCTCCCCCTCCCGGGACTGTCTTACCTTCAACTGAAAGCTAGTCTTACGCAGACTGTATAGCTAGGTGATGGGCTTTTCGGAGGGTGAACCTGCCAGCAAAGCCTATTTACGGGGGAAGGCATCCTCAGGCACGTACAGCTCTCCCTTGAGAAATCACTCAGCTGAGTTCCTAGCAGATGCCAATGGGTAGCTGTCTCTGGCAAAGAAGGGCACTGTCTGTCACAAACAACGGAGGTGGCTTTGGCATAGCGTCAAATGAGTTGAGATCAGCAGATGCCTGTATGTCCCGTCTCCTTTTTGGGTGCTGCCAAATCCAGGGAGCAGTCTGGTGTTTTGCATTTGAGTTAGGGAAAGAGAAGAGCAATAGGCGGTGGTTGTCTCTATGGGAAATGGTCACAGCTAGGCTGGTATATTTTGGGCCAGTGTAATTGCTAAAGGTGGTAGAATGGGGGTTGGGGAGGGCAGCGCATGGCTCCAATTATGGCCAGATTGATTGGTCATGTGACCTAATGGGCTGGCCCTTCTTACCCACACATCTAGCCAACCCTAGACTGCTAGGCTCTGGCCAGGTGCACCTGAATTATTCCAGGGAGCTACGTCACACAGCTGGGTGGTTCAGATAAAACAATAAGAGGGCAGAACCTGTGGGTATACACTGTGAAGAAGCACAGAGCAAAGCATTCGCCTCTGCTCAGTCCTACAACAGTTGTGGGGTACCAAGCCAGTCAATATCCCCAGGCTGCAGATTTTTCACTAGCCATTTGCTATAACTAATTGTTATGTGACAAAACTTTTCCTGGAGAGATGCAAATACATCTATTCACCACAGATAGGAAACCCACAACAGACCAAAGTACCGTTCCCACCAAAGTCCAACTTGATGAGCCAATGGGTTTTATTGGGGTTTCTTTCAGGATTATGGTGAGGGGTTACTTACAAGAGCAGAAATGACTCCAAGACAGCGCCATCACCATGGTCCACCCCAGCACAGGTAACATCTCACAGAGCGGGGAACTTGGAGCACAGCCTGCAGGCAGCTCAACAGGTTGGAGAGTGTCCTTGCTGGTGTCTGCCTCAGTTGATCTAAACCTCTCCTAGGCAGCGCAGCTAGTTTCTGCTGCTTCCCAGCAGCTGCTCTCTAGTCTTCTTTGCAGCTCCGTTTGTCTGAGAATCTTCTTCACAGCTCGGCTTCCTTCCACCTGAGGCGGACTCTGAGCTTTTACTGTCTGCTCTGGCAGGAAGGGTGGCAGTGAATCTGGTCAGCTTCAGGAACTTCTTTTGAGTTGTTTACCTTCCTGTTTAAGGAGCTTCTCTGAAGGATGGCTGGAATGTTTCAATCTAAGAGAAAACTGTTACACAGCAATAACCCAATAGAAAACAGAGCAAAAGGTTCCAGGGAGGCAATCATCGAACAGAACATATAATAAACGGCAAAAGGAAAAGAAGTAAGAAAAGCAGTATGCTGGAGCAACTCTCTTCTGAGTTCTGTGGCGTTGGAGCCTGCCAGGTAGAAGGTCTGATCAGTTGAAGTTGGGATGGAGTGGGACTTCTGTTTGCTATGTTCAAACTAGGGCTGGGCTCTGAGTGGTCAGTAGCTAGCTGCCCAACACTGGTGCGATCACTTTAGGGACTTGTGTTCTTTCTGTACCAGAAGCTACTCTGACAGCTTGATCTTAGTCTAAAGGCTGAACACATTCTCCCTCCCTCCCCAGCTTGTACAGCACCGCCGGTCGGCTAAAGTCCAGACTACAGGGTGTCACCCGACTGTGTTGGGCGTGGGGAGGCGGAGCACTGGGATGTGTTACAGGAGGCTTTGCCTCAGTGCTTTCTGATCCTACTGGGTTGTAAATGCCTTGAGGGAGGGGAGAGACTGCAGGGAGTTGACCTGGTAGACTTGTCTGTTCTCCAAGTGGAAAGGGGCAGAGCAGAGAAAGGTGTGGAGTTTGAGCTGCCTGTCGCCCTCTGGGTTAGAGCTTTCATGTTCCACCGTTGTCTCACTCCTTGCCAAAGTGTGCAGGGGACCAGCGGCCACGCCCAGCTCAAGCCTCCTCCGACCTGACTTTCATGATGTGTCCCTGCCAAGCCCATCACCCGTTTATGACTCCCACCTTTCATTCCAAGACTGTGGAAGGCAGCTGACCTGTGAGTGCTTGTCATCAGGGCCCCAGAGTAGCTCAGTCTTGAATAATGGTGGCCCTAAGACGTAGTGGATCTGGCCCTGGATCTCTTTTCCAGGGCTAACCCGTGCAGGATGAGTCCCTGTCTCACCACAGCAATACAAACGTGTTGTGCTTGTCCTGTGAGTGGGACCACTGATGTTTTTTTCACCCGAACCTCTTGGAATACCTGTGGTGTGCGATCTCTGCTTCTGCAAGCTGGTGAGTCCTGCAAATGGAGTCTTTGCTTCTTGCTCATTTCTGCTGAGTCATTATCCCATTTCCCCGCACTTTTCAGGTGTCACGCCTCTTTGTAACTTCCAGTGTCTTCCACTCTTTCTTCCTTGGGAACAGCCTGTTCGCTGCTGTGTAGGCTCCTCACATCCATGTCACATGGAGACAGCCTCTAATCCGTCATCTGACTCCAGAAGTCTGAACTCTCATAATGGTCTTTGGAGCTCCTGTCATCCCTTCCTCTGGCGCCCTGACTCCAGATCCCTGTAGGTTCAGGTTTCATACTGGGAGAAGCCCTACTGCTTGCGCAGTCTCCACCCCTCACTTCTGCCCTCTTACTCCTGCACAGGCAGAGCCCAGACCCCTTACTCTATAAGGAGATTTCAAAGTCTATACAACTTTATATTTTTTCATTTAATGGCAAAAGGCAGATGTGTTGCTGTGGGTGCTATTGCTCTTATTAGCATCTCTCGAGAGATATGAGCGCAGAGGGCATCGGAGGAGTCACACCTGGTATTCTGTTTAGTGTGACAAATCACCATGGCTTAGATAACCACACACTTAGGACCACACAACTCCTGAGAATCAGTAACCTGGGCGTGTCTTATCTCAGTCCTCCACATCAGGTCTTTCCCGAAGCCTCCCTCGGTCAGGGGATCAGCCAGGCCAGGGTCTCACGTGAGGTTCAACTGGGCGAGGATCAGTGGTTGTTGATAGAACTTGGTCACTTATGCCCCCTTGGGCTGAAGTTCCATTACGCGCTCAGCTGTGTGTTTTCCTCCAGTTTCACCAGTGCCAGAGCTGGCATCTGAGAACTTACCAGTGAAACAGAGGCAAGAAGGTCTTGTAACAAACCCCCGGAGTGATTCCATCACCTTTACTGCGCTGGTGGGATGGAAGCAAGGCGCCACACCCACCATATTCAAGGGCAAGCTCTGCACTGGGCTTGAACACCAAGAAGAAGAGGGGCCTCAGGCTATTGGAGTTAGCCCACCACGGAAGCCACACTTAGTGCCTGGACCCTTACTAGCTGTGTCCTGCTCTGGCTATCCAAATGATAACAATATTTTTTTCCTCCTTCATTTAGTAGACATGTTTTTATTCAGGGATGCTGACTAATCTACTTTTGGGGTGTGGGGAAGGCAAAAAAAAAAAAAAAAATAAATAAATAAAATAAAGGTAGCAAGAAAAATCAGCATGCTTTCCAAAACAGAGCTACCTAAAACCCAGTAGCAGGAGGGCTGACAGCTGAACCTGGTGGCACTCTGGTTATAAAGGCAGCTGGAGGCACCTTTCAACCCAGCCCTCTAACTCAGACCCCGGGCACAGTGCAGCAAACTGCCTCTCTGAGGAAGGATGTGGATCTGAGGAGCAGGAAGTTCCCCTCTGGTGATAGCCAGAAAATATTAATCTTCTGTCAGCCGTGCGTGGCCACTATTCCTCGACTCCTGACTAATTCTGACAGGGATGGTTACCTGCCAGGTGGCTCCTAACCTTAGCTTGCAGGAAAGCCTCAGGTGCTAATGCCTGTATCCCAAGCTGTCCACCATCTCACTCCTCACTTCTATTTCTCCAGCCCTAGTCAACTCTTTATCTGATACCTTCTGCCCTTAGCTTGACTCAAGAGTTAATAATTTATTTATGGACCACTCATTAGAGAGCAGATTCCCCTCCAAGTGCGGACGGGAATCCGCATAGACACACATCCCCATAGATGCCAAGAACACAAGAGCTAAGAGCACAGTCCAAAGTCAGAGACACCCACTTTGGCAGTGCCCTTTACTTTGGTATGATGTTTCAACTTTCTGAACTCTTTCCTCTTCTATAACATGGAGATGGTTTCTCTACTTTGCAAGACAGTTGCACGGATTAAGTGATTTAACTCCAGAGGAGTACTTAGCACCATGCCCACAGTAAATACCTAACACTTGGCCATGCCCAGTCTATGGAGAGCTCTGTGAAGGCTGCCTGTGTCTGTCTTGTTCACCTTCACATCCTCAGTACCTCATACAAGGTCCGGCAGGACGTACTTACTAAGCATTTGTCAACTGGGTTACTAAGTGACTCACAACTCCCGTGGTTAATGACCAAAATCGTTATCTGGGGGGGCTTTCCCAGGAGCTCCAAGATCTCTCAGTGCTACCTAATTCAGTTGCAAAGTCCACCTTGTCTTGTGCTGATAAATAACGAGTCTGACCATTCAGCTGGGCATTTGGCTGCATCCAGAAGGGTTACATTTGACTTGCCTGAGACCATAGACTGAAGCTGGTTACAGGGTTGGCATGGTTACAGAGATGATGCTCAAATTCTTGGACTCTCAGCTCACTACTCCTACACATTCAGCATAGTGAGACTGCCTCATCTTAACTGATTTAGCAAGCAAGGAAAAATTCTTGTGGATTCTGGATTTGGGGTGGGGAGGGCTTTTATTAATTAATTAATTAATTTGTTTGTTTGTTTAAACTTTTAGTCTTCTCTTATGCATTGGATCCTAACTACAGTTTTTCCTCCCTCCACTCCTCCCAGTTCCTCTTCTCTCTTTCTGTCTCCCCCAGACCATCCACTTCTCCATTTCCCATCAAAGAAAGAGCAGGCCTCCCAGGTATACCCACCAGACATGTCCTAACAAGGTACAGTAAGACTTGGCACAAACCCTCATATTAAGGCCGGACTAGGCAACCCAGTAGTAGGAGGAAAAGTGACCCAAGCACAGGCAAAAGAGTTAAAGACACCCCCCACTCCTATTGTTGAAAGTCCCACAAGAACACCAAGCTACACAATCACAAGCTCTACTCCTAGGCTCAAACCCAGACAGGGTCCATATTTGTTGCTTCAGTCTCTGTGAGCCTCTATGAGCCCCGGTGAGTTGATTCTGTGGGTTGTGTTCTCGAGGTGTCCTCAACCCCTTTGGTTTCTATAATCCTTTGGGAGGAATTTTTAATTTCTCATGACCACAGACCATTTTGGTGCTGCCTGATACTTGTTGGTTTCATATTATGATCAGACATCCTTGCAGAGTTTGTCAAGAATTCCAGGGGTGACTTCCTCTGTGTATCAGCATGGCCAACAGCCATTCCCAGGGCATGAGAACAAATCTCAATTTCAGCCCCATAGCTATGTGACCTTGGACAAGACATTCAACTTGTTTACATTTTCATCAAAAACTAGGAAACTAATACCTCGTGAGGACTTAATGATCACATCTGTATGATAAAAGGTACCTTTTATGCATCCAGCACATTTTACAAAGAATGTGGAGTGCTTCAAAGTCTCTCGCTTTCTGCACATTACCCAGTTGTGGGTCTCTATGTTAATTGCTCTCTTATCCGAAGAAGCTTCTCCATGAAAGGATTGGGTGATGCACTAATCTATGGTTATATCAAGATGTCACTAGGAGTCATTTTATTGCTATGCTCCATTAGCAGAATGATAGTAATAGGTTGCCAGGCATGGTGGCGCACACCTTTAATCCCAGCACTTGGGAGGCAGAGGCAGGCAGATCTCTGTGAGTTTGCCGCCAGCCAGCCTGGTCTAAAAAGAGAGTCCAGGACAGCCAGGGCTCTGTGTAACAAAGAAATCCTGTCTTGAAAAATGTGTGTGTGTGTGTGTGTGTGTGTGTGTGTGTGTGTGTGTGTGTGTATTTGTGTGTGTTTTCCCTTAGGGCCATGAACTATCTAGTCTCAGGGTTTTGGCCTCATTAACAGTATCAGGTATGGGTTCTGTCTCACGAAGTGGGCCATAAATCCAATTGAAAAGTGACTGGTCACTCTTGTAACATTTGTACCATTATTTCACCAGTGGGTGTATTTTACAGGCAGGGCCCTATTGAGCTTTCAGGGTTTGTAGTTGGCTGAATTGATAATTACTTTTCTCCTCTGGCAGCACAATGAATGCTAAAATAAGTCGGGGCTAAACTTGCGGTTAAATACATCTTAATTTCTCCATGTAGCATAGCATAAGTATACTGTACTATGGTACCTTCAGCAATAGGGTCTTAGCATCAGATTCTGAAGCGTAACCAATAGCTTTGGCAATAATGAGCAATGTTTGGGAGGAGCTGTGGTACCCATAACTAACGAGCTATTTCTGGTAGTGGGGATTTTATGTGGTAGCATATGATGTCTAGCTAGAATGCCGTCTTCCCCCGTTCAGTGCCTTTTATACACGTATATACTTCAGTGTCCTCATTCTTAATCATGCTGTCAAAATAAGAAGAAGAAGAAAGCAAATGAGACAGGTACTTGTTTTTTGATCACCGAGATAATACGAATAAGTTTACAAAATGAACTGGCTCTGAGTATAAATGTTCTAAGTAGCTGAGGATTGATAGAGAGCAGAAAGCCAGAGCAGGAATACCCGAACAACGCACAGTCCTCATGACGGCTCAGGTCACCCCGAGGTTAGTTCACCTAGAGAATCAGGCCTGGGAAAGGGGCAGAAAAGTTCAAGAAGACAAGTCTCACCCCATCCACTCACTTGTTACTTTGCAAACTACTCACCGAATGTCTACTGTAAGTTAGGCTGCTGGTTGATGTTGGAGATGTAACTGGAATAAACGCAGACATTGTCTATGCTGTGCCCTCAAAACTCACAGCGCGCTAAACGCCAGTACAGCAAGTAATAACTTGCCAAAGTCACAAGCTGGAGCTCCAGCTCCATCCAGGACTGTTTTCTGTGCCAACACTTTTGGCTCCCAAGTCTGAGCCTTGCTAGCTCGTGTTATTCACTCAGTCTGTTGACCTGATGGATTTCCATTCTGACTTATCCAGTACAACCGCATTCTGACCCCATGACATCATCAAAAGCCTGTCAATAGGTGGCCTTTAGTGGGGCTCTTTGTTTTGTTTTGTTTTGTTTTGTTTTTCATTGACTCTGGTCAGGAGTTGATCATTGGTAACTTGCACGTGTGACTACCTGACGGAGGTTTTTCAATTGGCCTGTTTCAGTATTCTTACTCATTACTGTTAATTACCCGGTGTGCCTTGTAGGCCAGGTGAATGCCTAATGGATGACATAATGCCTAGGCTGAATCACATTCAGACTTAAGAAAACCTGTCCTGAGATACTGGGACTTGCAGCTGGACTCTGGGCAAAGTGCAAAGAGTTGAATGAAGAGTTGGGGAATGGAAGGCCCTTGAGGGGTCAGGAACCCCAGAAGGAGACCATCAAGCCCAGTGGATCTGAACCCATCAGGGCCTGCACAAACTGATGCACCAACCAAGGACATTGCAAACAGAAAACCTAGCTCCCCGATCAGGTGTAGCGCGTGAACAGCTCCCTCTCCACATTCGCATGGGGGAGGAGAGCGGGGACTGCCTCTGACATGAGCTCTGGTGCCTGTGATTTGATCACTGCTCCTTGGCTGGGTGGCCTTGTGGGCACACAGAGGAAGGGGATGCAGGCTATCCTGATGAGACCTCATAAGCTGAGGTCAGCCGGTGGGAGAGGAGGGCACCCCTTGTCAGAGGTCTAGGGGAGGGGAATAGGGCAGAAGAAGGAGGGAGGGTGGGAATGGGAAGATAAGAGTGAGGGGATAACAATTGATATGTAATGTGAATAAATTATAATTAATAAAAAATATTTTAAGGAAGGAAGGAAGGAAGAAAGAAAGAAAGAAAGAAAGAAAGAAAGAAAGCAAACCTGTCCTGGGAGATGGGCAGGTCATGGATTCTCTATTCTGCTGTGTAGTACTTTGACTTTTAGAGGTTTGAGGAAACAGAATCAGGTTCTGACAATTTGAATGTCACTTCCTATAGCCAAACTGGAAGTGCTCAATAATTATATGCAGTAACTGGCTGTGGTATGGCAGGTCCTGATTTTAAGAAATGTTTTACCCTGGCTCTTGAGCTTAGTGTGCTTATTGTGACAACTAGTTTTGGGGAAACCTTTCACTCTCTGATTTCTGGTTTGGTTTGGCTTTGTTCCTGTGGTGTTGGGGCCTTGAATAGATAGCCAGGCAGGAACTGGACGGCTGAGCTACAACCAAGCTCCAAACTCTCACTCGAACTTGTTTCAAGCTAGAGGCAAGCTATTTCGAGGAGCTATGACTCATGTGGAGGAAAGGAGAAGGGAAAGGCAAAGAAAAGCCAAAAGACCCCAGCAACAAACTTGTGAGTGTTGAGAAACATGCAGTTTGCAGCGTGCACAAAGAAAAAGCTGGATGTTGACTTCTGCTTTGCTTCTGCAGGTCCATTTACATTGAAGTCCAAACTAACTCGAAGTTTTTAAAGCTCACCATTTGGGCAGACACATGGGCTGTTTGCTTTGAGCGAGTGGCAACAGCCATTCTTCCTCGCAGAGTTGGCTCAGAGGACATTTTTGAGACGCAGACTGTCATGATTGCTGGCACATCGGATATGTGGAATGAAAGAGTGCTTTCAAAAAGAAAGAAAGAAAGAAAGAAAAGCATATAATACAACAATAAGCCCACACATTCGGTTCTTTTGCTAAATGTCAAGTTTTACTCACCAACTTCACACAACCAGCAGCAATTACTCCTCTGGTATTCCCCATGGAAAAGGATGCTATTTGTGAAGCCTCGGCAGTTTGTTAGGAAAGACACAAATTAGACTGTGGGTTCAATTACCCCACCAACCTAGCCCATGCTGCCCACAGGCCCAGCTCTGCCCGGCCTCTTGGCAGTGATCCCCTACACTATGGCACTTGGCTTTGGCCTTGCCCCCGGGTTGCCTGGTCTGACCCACGTTAGAATGAGAGGTGGTAGAGAAGAGGGAACTGGGATGCCTGAATATTTGAGGGCTTTGGATCCTGGCCCAGAAAGGCTTGCTTTTAAATTTCAAATCTACGTTGTACTTGGTGAGTCTTGGCTTCCCGATGCATTATGTAGTGCTATCCAATGGAGCCCTGAGCATCAGTAGATTTCTGTATCTGTGCTGCCTGCCATAGCACAGCCAGTTACTGCATGTAGCTATTGAGCACTTCCAGTTTGGCTATAGGGAGTGACATTCTAATTTAATTAATTTAATTTTAAATAACCATTCATATATGGTATGTAGATAACATGTTAGATAGCACAGGTTTATGATATTAAAACAGCTAAATCTGTGTGAAAGGGACCGTCATTGTGATAGAATCATTAACAGGGACATAGGAATGCCTAGAGTTTATAGGGTTGACTAAATCAGAAAGAACCAAATTTTTAATGCATACTGGACACTATCCTTACATCCATTAGACATGAGTAAGCAAAGTATGGACCAACTCTAACCTTAGAAGCCAAACCATCTGGTTTCAAGAGCTGTTTGATTAACTGTAAGTTCTACTGAAATAAAAAAGATTGAACTTTGATTTGACATTTGCAAAGATGGTGCCATTTGACAAACAGATATAATGAACAACTACCCAGCATCAAACACAATCCCTGAACCTCAACGTGTGCAGAAGAGCTTCTGGAATGTTCTCCTTGGGTAGGGGATACTGAACCTGTGCAGCTGAGAGCATTTCAGGGGATAATGAGAGAGGAAGCCATGCCGACGCAGTGAGCTCCCTGTCGACAGACTGATGAAAAAGTTCACATGAGGAGAAACTGATAAAGATGCCATGTGTTTTGTTCCTGTTGGCACAACCTGAGACAGTAGAACAAATGGTGCTTGTTTGTTAATCATGTAAATGTGTCCTGCGCACTAGGAGAGAATGTCTTCTGCCTGTGGTATGTTTAAGAGATATAAAATGTTGACACAGGTGGGCAGGCGTTCAACATGGGAAAGCACGGATTTTTACAATGCTTGACCATGGCAGAAGTTAAAGCGGTCCTTCACTGGGATCCAGAGACTCGATTCTGCCAGCTACCATCTGGGAGCCCTTCAGCAAGCTCCTCTGTGCTCCCCATTGCGGCATTTATAAATGGGGCCATAATGCCCACCTCACAGCGTCTTATAGGAGCTGAACGGGAAAACTGAAGCAATCTGCAAAGGACGGTGGTCGTCACCATCCAACAATCATCTAAGGGGGGCATGGCAGAACAGGCTGGCCAGACTACAGATGGGGAGATCAAGGCTGGAAGGGTTAAGTGACTTGCCATGAAGAGCAGCAAGCATCCGCAGGCACAGAGCACTGGCTGGCATTGCCCGAGTGAACTCAATAGTGTTATTCATTCTTCAGATGCCTTGCTCTAGAAAGGTCTAAAATGGCAAGACTGTAAAAAGAGCAGCATACAGTATCTTCTACATGGCAAGGAGAGGCTCTATCCAAGGTTGATTGTTAGTTAGAACAATCAAAGGACAATTGGACCAGATCCAGCTGCACTGGTAGATGCAGTTTTACTGCGTCACAGCACACTCGCTGGCTTGGGGGAGTGCCTTTGGCTGCTGCACAACAGCAGAGTCGAGCCATTGAGATAGGGATCATGTGCTGTGCAAAGCCTTCTGCCACCTACGTTAAAGAACATGGTCCTTCCTTCCATCTCTCAGGATCTGGCTATTAGACAGGTGTGGACCGAGATTCTAGGCAGCTGCTATTGTGACTAGCAGCCCTAAGCCTCTGGGCCCTAGAGTTCTACATATGGTGTATGTCCTAATGGGATAGACCACTGTCCTCTGGACTGGCATGGCTGTTGTCACTCTCATAAAACCCTTATAAGCGTGGCTCCAATAACATTCCCTCAGAGAAGCGGGCATCATCAGACCCTCAGATGAGATTGTAACCGCTTCTCCTCCTTTCCAGCCTCCAGCTGCACAGGATCCTGTCCCAGATGCAAAGGACCTGGGTGGGTGGGGTGTTAAGTTATGTAGGAGATAAAAGGCTAACTGAGCGTGGGACTTCTGTAATGCAGATCTATTGAACCGGTTCCCATGCTCAGGTAGGGCTTTCTGTCCAGCTCCTGAGCTATCTGGCTCATCTGGTTAGACTCGGATAGAATTGTCTCTTTGGTTTGTTGGTGTTATCTCTGCAGAGAATAGGGGATTCTGGGAATCTGCCCAGGGAAAGTCATGTCACATCTACAAATAAAAAGGCTGGCTGTGAACACCAGGAGGACCTGGGACTCCTACCACTGCTCACTTGAGAAGGCATGGTTTTAGAGGTAGAAGGAAGATTTGAACAGAAAAGGGGCTCAGAAAACAGAAGTGATCGGCTTTGTCAAATCTTTCTTAAACGGCAAAGATGCAGATCTCAAACAACAGAGTATCGGTCCTCCATGGCAGAGGTCTCTTTGCTTCTCCTTTGGGTTTCAGTTCCTGGTGCTGGGTCTGCGGTGGTCACAGAGTGACACGGTGTTTACATAGATACAAATGACAACTGGGAAACTTCTGCAATGTTAACTCAAAGTGATTGTCTGTAACTCTTAGCATAGCAAAGCCAAATGTTGGCTTGACAACTAGGTGGCCACTGAACATTAGAATAGTTTGTTTTTTCTAAAATAATTTCATTTAGATAATTTTCACTTGAACATTCCACAAGCATGGATAACAATGTGTATTTTGCTTCTTGATTTGTAAAGGTAAATTTTGAATTCTTAGATGAAAAATATACATGTGAAAATATGAACGATTTTAACTTTTGTGTTTTTAAACATATATTTTAATTTTTATAGCTGGATGAAAATATATTCAAAATATATATACACTGGATAGTAATCTATCAATTTTTATAAGTCTTTGAGTATTACTGTCAGTGAAACAATTACTGTTTACTCATTTGTAAGGGTAAGGATTTGTAGAGGGGGAGCTTTTAATAATCACAGAAATATATTTTTTTAAATGTAGGCATCAGATGGGAAAAGGCTGAATAGAAACATTAACAGAACAGTTACTATGGCCACAGTCCATCCCCTACCATCCCCTAACTGGTGAACTGTTGACAAGGACTCATTAATGGAAATTATATTATTCTACTCTTTGAAATCTGTTTCTTAGAAGAAGAAAGAAGTGGGCAGGGGTGGGGTGGGTCTTCCTCCTTTTCAGGTCTGCCCAACCCTATTTAGGGCTGCTTTCCAGTAGAACCAGGTCTCTGCTAACAGCTGCATTACCAAGGAGGCCGCATCTCCTGAGGCGGCCCTCAGGTTGCCAGTACAGTTCCTGGAAGCCCCATCTATGGCTCTTTGTCCAGGAAGAGGAGGAAGATCTGTTATGCTGGCCTGGAACCAAGGCAAACTTTGTCACCTATGTCCCACAGACTAAAGGCTTCCTTTGGGTTCCATTAGCACAGCCATCACAGGCACTGAAGACACAAACCCATCCAAGACACTGATGGAAACTGGTGCAAAGCCTTTGCAGTTGCCCACGTGGGCACCACAGCTCAGCTGGTAGGGAACACCTCCCATGCCTGAAGGCAATGATGAGGTCATTTGTTAGTTCACTCATTCATGTGGCAAAATATAGACTGCATGTCTACTGTGTGCCAAGATTTGTGCTAAGTATGGGGGACACAGCTGCGACAGTGACCAATGCTCCCCATTGTTCTTTGTTCTGAGTTCTTCATGACTTCCTTGGGATATCATGATAGGAATGTTCATTATTCATCATAAGCTCATTTGCATCTCAATCCGGTTTATGCTAATGAAGTGACTTGGGGTGAGATTCCCTAGATATACTCATGATGGGGTCTGGTGACTAAAAAGACCTTGGAACTTTCTGTGTCACCCGCCCAGCCCTTCACCAGTCCCCATAGAGAAGGTCAGAGGTAAAGACTGAGTACTACAGACATAAGCTGCCTTGCCCTGAAGGAGAATGCCATTGTTCTGTGAATAGAAACAGAGTGGATGCATGCTTCTTGCTCTTTGTTAGCTCTTTACGAGGACAACCTTATAACAGTTGGTATCGCTTTAGTGATGGCACCCTGGCTCTAAGGATGGGCACATGAGCAGACATGGACATGGTGATTGGTTCGGAAATGGATCTGGGCCATTAAAATCTTCCCTTGGGACTTCTGGAGGAACTAAAGAGGAGGGCAGACTGCTGAGATAGTAAATAAAGAAGTTGACAAGAAGCTGGCCTTGGTGGTGCACGCCTGTAATCCCAGCACTCAGGGAGGCAGAGATAGATGGATCTGGGTGAGTTCAAGGCCAACCTGGTCTATAAAGCAAATCCCGAAGAGCCAAGGCTACACACAGAAACCCTGTGTCCAAAAAACAAATTAAATTAAAAAGAAGAAGAAGAAGAAGAAGAAGAAGAAGAAGAAGAAGAAGAAGAAGAAGAAGAAGAAGAAGAACTATTTAGTAAGACTAGACTGCTCACCATCCTCCAACAAAGAAGCTGCCCTCAGAGTTCCAGCACTCCCTCCCACTCCCCACTTCCCCTCCTCCCCACCCCCTCACTCCTTCCTGGAACAAACTTGAGGTTTGCTTTCCTCAGCTTTTCAGGAGGCCCCTGGTTGCTCAAGATGGCCACAAATCCCCTTATCCTTGGCTCCTTCCAAGCCCTTACTCCCAGACTCCTCACCTGGATCCCTAGGATTATTCCTCAAACCAAACCCTCACCTCAGGGTCTCTTGTGTAGAAACAAGCATACAAAGCTTTGCAGTCGCTCTTCTATTTCCTGCTGAGTATGGTGGTTTAGAGCTCAGTGACAGAAAGGGAGCTCTTCTTTCCCAGGGTTCAACCCTTGGAATTTGTCCTCACCCTGACATAAAGCTGACTATTGCCTCTTTGTTGATGGAACTGTAAGACAAGTTTTTGCCATGAGGTCCTGCATGACATGACAGCCTCCAGACAATTTCATTACATTATAGGTCATAAGGGTCTGAATGGCTCCCATAGGTTCATATATTCGAATGGTTGGTCCCTAATTGGTGGGGCTTTGGGGGGAAGAATTAGAAAGCATGACTTTGTTGGAGGAGGCATGCCACTGGCTTTGAGGCTTCAAAAGCCTACACCAGGCCCAGTCATCATCATCATCATCATCTTCTTCTTCTTCTCCTTCTCCTCCTCCTCCTTCTCCTCCTCCTCCTCCTTCTTCTTCTTCTTCTCTCTCTCTCTCTCTCTCTCTCTCTCTCTCTCTCTCTCTCTCTCTCTCTCTCTCTCTCTCTCTCCCTCTGCCTCCAACTTGTAGATGAGATGTAAGTTCTCAGCTACTGCTCCAGCACCATGCCTGCCTGTCTTCTCCCATGCTTCCCACCGTGATGGTCATGGACTCACCCTCTGACACTGTAAGCAATCCCCAAATATAAAATGCCCTGGTCTTGGTGTCTCTTCACAGAAATAGAACAGTAGCTAACACACAGGTGTGTCAAGGTATTCCACTGTGGTTGTCATGGCTTGGGGAAGAGAACAGCTGAGAAGTTTTGTACTAAGGCTGTATTTCGTTTTCTTTCTTTTTTTTTAAGGAAGGAAGAATTTATTTTGGTTTACAGTTTGAAGTGATACAGTCCATTACGGCGGGGGAAAGTCACAGCAGCAAGACTCACAAGGCTGTATTTCTTAAAGGACTTCTAATCTTCAAAGGGTTGCTTGTCTTTTCCAAAAGCATTTGACCCTGGGTTTGAGTTTTATATGAGTTGGGCTGGCCTTAACAAGCACATCCTAGGCTTGCAATTTCCAAAACTCTGTTTTACTAAGTTAAATACTTCTTGAAGTATATTAGAAGGTGGACATAGCCCTTAGCTAAAAGAACAAATAAATGAACACTCTATTCTGGGGGCACTTCGACCTAAATTCCCAGCTAACAAGACTCTTAGTCCTAATCTGGTCATAAGGTTCCTTCCTAACAGAAAAATGGAACATTATGGCATATAAAGAAATGGGAGATAACTTGGAGGTGATTTCACAAGCAAGAGTCCAGTGGAAGCATTTTACCGTGGGCCTATCATCTACTCCATTAGCAAGAACTCTTGGTTTAAGGCCTACAGGGTGAGCTGGGGTAGAGTTTTGGCTCAGCATCAACAAAGAATTTTGTTTTCTTACCTGTAGCATCAGGGTAACCTAGGGCAACTCTGAAATGATACCAGTCCCAGTCTCTGGGTCACATTGGCTCTTGAGCTCAGGGGCATAGCCATCATCCAGTGGACTAAGATGGGCCTTTGTCTTAGGTTGCCACTCTATTGTCTTGGGTGGAGAAGCTTAAAGTATTCTTACTGTCCAAGAGCCTCCCTGGAACAGAAAACACACTGATTGGACCCCAATAGCTGCCTCATTGGCCACCAAAATGTATATGAGTGCCCTCTCCTAGGGTTCCCTCAAGTCGACTGGACCAAGACAGCCAGAAGATGGGTCTTCACAGCCAATCATTGGTTCAGGAAAGCTTCCTCCATCCAGTCTGTACTGTTAAATACTTTAAAGGCTGCACTGATCAAAGAGACCATGGGAGTCAGGTCTCCTTATTCCAGTTTTTGAAACTTTTTTTTCTCCTGGTGCTTGTACTGACATGGGAATAAAATCCATAGTTACTGTAACTTTCCTTCCACTAATGTAGTATCTACATTTGAATATTTTCTGAAAGCTTCCATTAGGCTATTTAGAAATATAGCTGGGTTTCCATCCATTCCACAAGGAATCTTCTGGGCCACACCATGACTTCCTGGCTTAACTGAATTTCTCACAGCTTCCTGAGGCTAGTGAGGGGCTTTGCTCATTCCCTATGGTCATGACACTGAAGCTATGGGAGATCCCTGTTCTGTACACCCGTATGCCACGCTGTATATGCATTGTGATCAAAATGGTTTCCTGTGTATCCGCAAGCCACTTCCCTTGCCTTAGCAATTGTTCTTGCTTTTTTTTTTAATGGTGCAGAAATGGGCCAGGTGAAGAAAAAGTCACATTGAGTTTTACAGATCCATCCCACGATTTGTCAGGAGTTTCAAAAAACCTACCAAGTGTGTGTGTGTGTGTGTGTGTGTGTGTGTGTGTGTGTGTGTGTGTGTGTGAAGTCTAGTATATACAAGCAGACATGTGTTCTGTTTCTGCCCCACCCCCACCCAGGCACCTTCTTTGATTGAAATATTTCAGTGCTTGATTCAAACTTTTCCCCAGCGTAGAGTCCCATATAAAAGGCAAGGAGGCCATTCACATAGGCAGTGGACTAAAGGGAAGAGCATCAGAGAAGCAGAGAGGTAAGGTGAACCGAGTCTAGCCTTGGGTGAGGAGGGGCTGGTACAGTGGGATGTTGGGAACGTCTGTCTGTTCTGATGGAGAAGTATGTACAGATGGAGGCGCTAAGGACTCTGCAGGAGTCCTCTGGCCCTTAATAGTCATAAACACCTATCCATGGGAACTTCTTCCCATTTTCCTATGCCTGTAGGCACTGAAATGAATAGAGTTATAGGTAGGCTATTTTGAGGGCACAAAGGGGCAAAGTGATGCTGCTGGCTGTTTGAATTTACTCCAACTGGAAAACACCCTGAGAGGAAATATCTTGGAGTGCTGAGAGTGTTTCTCGTGTCCAAGATCTTGGTAAACTTGATAACCCGCAATCAGTGGTCTTGTGCTGTAGAAGGGTCCAATATGAGCAGCTGTTCTGGTGAGTTGGGGTGTTTTTGTTTTTGTTTTCTTCCAACTAAGGTCATCTGGAAAGAAGGAATCTCAGTTGAAAAAAATATGACTCCATCAGATTGGCCCCCAAGCAATCTGTGGGGGCATTTTTCTTGATTAATGATTGGTATAGGAGGGTCCCGGCCTACTAAGGAGTAGTGCCACCCCTGGGATGTTGGGAGAAGCTGAACCAGCCATAGGGAGCAAGCTAGTAAGCTGTGCTCCTCCATGGTCTCTGCTTCAGTTTCCAACACACGTGCCCACTATGACATCACCCAGTGATTACTGTGATAAGAGTGGCATACGCTAAATAGACCCTTTCTTCCCCAGGTTGACATTGGTCCGTGTTTTGTCATAGAAAACAGGAGCCAAACTAGGACAGCACCTAAGTGAATCGAATGGCCCTGTTCTGCACACAGGCCTGGCAAGGGCCTAGCTGGAAGTCATCATCCAACCTGATGGACTTCTGGTGTTTAGCTGTTGCAGCTGCAGAGCTCAAAGGTGGGACAGAAGAAAACACACTCCGTGCTTTTAAGGGCGCTGCGCTAAGGACCTCGAGTGTGTCTTCTGTCTTCTGGCAATGCTCCTGAGACTAGGGAAGAAGTAAAGGAGAGGGCCGGCCACATCTAACTGAGGGACAGAGACTCCACTTGGAAACAACTCACTTCCCTTCTGGAACTGAAAATTACAGAAGATTAGGTCCCTCCCAAAGAATCTGATAATACCTTCTCTGGAGACAAGTTACTTTTTTGGAAGAATGTTTTGGGAGATTTTGCATGTGTGTCCGAAGGAGGCCAAGTGTCTCTTCTACAATGCTGAATGAAAGAAAGGTAAGGAATCCGAGAATGAAATTGTTCCAATGTATTGTGGTGTGTGTGTGTGTGTGTGTGTGTGTGTGTGTGTGTGTGTGTGTGTGTGTGTCTTTCTCCAGAGACAGGAAAGAGGCCTGAAGTCTGTGGTACCCAGAAAGAGGTGATATGTGGCATTAAGATCCTGGGGTTGGCTGGAAGACCTCACAGAACCATGCATGACCTCCTCAGAGGCTGGATCCCAGGTACCATCACTGCCTGAGGGTGGCATGGAGTGTTTCTTCGGCTTGAGTAAAGAGCATAAGCCTGCAAAGAGCAAGCCCTGGTCCCCAGACCTTCCCTGAGTCGTCCTCCTCTCCATGTGTTCAGGGTGCATTGGTTCCCTATAATTTTCCTAATCTCCCCACAGTTGGTCGTTTTCTGTGCCTCTGGGTGAAAGATTTGTCCTGTCGGGGTAGCTCTGTCTCTGATTCTACCCGATGTCTTCGGAGGAGCACAGAACATGACCTCTTGCTTTGCTCTTTCTCTCACCACACTGTCCAAGCAGCAGAAGCGCAAAGCAGCCTGTGGTTAGGGATAGTCAGGAAACAGACTTTTTTTTATATCCAGAGCATAAAAGACAGACAAGTAGCAACGTGTCACTTTGCGGATGAGTGGAAGGACAGGCACATGCTGGCTAACAGACACACACAGGCAGGCCTACAGTTTAATGGGGGAGATTTTGCTTTAACTATTCTGGGTGTAACTCAGACATTGACAGAAGGCATCAAAATGGAGGTCCACTGAGTATTGTGTTAATTGCGACAAAATATTAGTAGGCCTTCGCTTTTTATCTTTTTTTTTTATTTCATGTGTATGAGTATCTGCCTGCATGTGTGTCTGTATACCATGTGCATGCCTGTTGCCTGGGGAGGTCAGGAGAGAGGGAGTGGATCTCTTGGGACTGGAGACCATGAGGATGCTGAGAATCTAACTGAGATCCTCTGGAAGAGCAGTCCGTGAGCAGGGATCTTAACCACTGAGGTCCTCCTCCAGCCCCTCACTAGCAGTTTTGACAGACTCATAGAAGCAGAGATTTAATTAAGTAAAAGACTTTCTTTTCTCATGCAAGACTCCACGCTGGTGCAGCCTAGCCTTGTGAAATCAGGGGCCTTCCTTATCATACCACAGGCTGGCAAGACCCCAAAAGGCCTCAGCTACATCTATGGCATGTGCCAAGCTGAGAGTGTGGAGCAACAGAGAACTCAGTCTCCGCTGCAGTAGCAGAGACCAACAAGGCCTCCTCCATCCCTGAGCTTAGAAAGCCTGGCTGGGATCACCAGCGAACATGACAAAATCTCAGCTCCTGTAGTAAATGCTAATTAATACTTCGAATAGTGAGGAAATCATCAAGCCGTAGGTAGCGTAGGCAAACCAAGCTCATGTAAAGGATGTGTTTATGTGCGTGCGTGCGTGCGTGCGTGCGGTGGGTATCTGTGAGGTGCTGGACCAGTCTCAGCCTTCTAGGTTCTGTCGCCTTGGCTCTCTCAGAACCCTAGGCTGGGGTCATAAGCAGAGTATTTATCCCTGCCTGTGACCTCTGAGTATGTCCCCACTCTTGCTCCAGCTGGGAAATTTTCAGTTTGAGCGAGGAGCTGATTCAAGTAGAGGATGTCCCTTTAGGTGGGCTCCGCATCTATTGCCCCTATCCTAGGTGTTTCTTTTGGTCTGAGGCTTGAGCTCCTGAGGCTCGAAAACACATTTACAACTTTTCTTTCTCAGCTCTCCGCTGTGTCTCCTCACCCCTGTGGTGAGGATACTCTATCAGCCTGGCTGATAGAAAAGGACAGTGTGAAAGGATGGGGGGTGGGGTGGGGGAACCTCCCCAAGCCTTGCATGTCATCAGCACCTGACCACACAAGGACAGCCACACGTTGGCTGCGTCAGGGTTTGGGAACTCGCTTCACACACCTGTGCCTGGTGCATATTTTTGCCCTAGAAATATTTGTCACCTCTGAAATTATTCAGGTTTGTAGAAACTCTGTACACAGACGGTGACACTTTTAAAGCAATCGGGGGGGGGGGGGTGGCTGGAGAAAGGACTATTGCTGTACAAACTCAAGGACCTTACTCAGTCCCGAGAAGAGAGCCAGGCACAGCGGTGTGCATGTGTAGTGCCAATGTGCCTTCGTGAGATGGGAAGTGGGGACACGACAGTCTCTGGATGCTGTGGGCCAGCTAGCCTGCTATACTCAATAAAGGTATCCCGTATCAAAACAAGATGGAAGGTAAGGATGACACCCAAAGCTCCTCTGGATCCACCCATGCACTGTGGCAAGAGCACTCACACACAGTAACACACACACACACACATCAAAGACACGCACACATATCATACATCCACAAGCACTCAAAATAAAATAGTATAAAATAAGTCAAAAAGTAATAGGGAGTAAATATCCCTTAAACCCAGTGTTGGCAGGAAAAGTGCCAGTCTCTGATTGGCCACTGATGTGTCCATTGGTCTTCCAGGGTTATCATCCTCCTGTGGGTGTCCTGGCAAACAGAATCCTTGTGCCTCTAGGAATGCGTCCACAGTTAGCTCACAGCAGGTGTGGCAGCGCTATTCCAGGGCTGCCAGCCTGTGTAAGACTGTGCCAACCAAGGCTCTCACTTCTGGGTGTTTCTGGTCTGTCTGCCAAACCTCACTTGACTCTCAACTCTTAGGGAAGATGGTCAATGACGTCTCTCCGGACTAGGAAAGATTTACTGGGGACAAGGGGTGTTCACACATTTCAGGTAGATACACTGCTGTTAGCACATCCCTGTTTAACAAGCATAGAAGTGTACACATGTGCACACGCGTGTGAAGGTCAGAAGGAAACGTACGGTGTCATTCATAAGGTACCTTCCATCTTTTTATTTTATTTTTTTTCTGCCGTAATCCCTCACTGGCCTGGAGCTTGCCAGTTGATTTAGGCTGGCTAGCTAGTGAACTCCAGGATCTGCCTACTTCTACCTCCCCCAAAATGTTTATCTTATTTAGTTTTTACATAGGTTCTATGATTCAAACTCAATTCTTTGTGCTTATAAGGTAGACATTTTAACAACAGAGTCATCCCAGTCCCCAGTTTGGAGCTCATTATGTAAACCTGGCTGGCTGCACACTCATAGAGATCTACCTGTCTTTGCTGCCAGAGTACTGGGATTAGAGGTGTGCGCCACTGAGCCTAGCTGTCTCAGTCTTCAGTGTACAATTATGCATCATAGATGCTCACGATTGTAGTTTGTGCCACAGTATATGCTGTAAGCAAATTCTCATGGCCACCTCGATGCTCCAACAGTCTACGTGGGGCTGTTGCCAGGCAGAACACATTTTGAGAAGCGCTGTGGCGGCAGCACACACCTCTCCTGTTATAGCATAGCGTTTTGTGGTTCTAACCACTATCATTTGGGGTTAGAGACGATCTGAGCTCGGCGAAGCTAAATGATTGAGAAGCAGCAATTTAGACTCACGACTGAGACAGCGACTCATCATTCCTGTAAATCTCCCAATACTGGGAAATCAATGGCTGGGCTATTGCCACTAGTCATTTCAGACTGGGACTTTCCTGGCTGTGTTTCTATTGGTCTAAGACCCAAGATGTTTCCTTTGCTTTTGCTTTTCTTTCTGGAATATATATATAAAAAAATCAATATTCTAGAAGATATGAATCACCTCCTTCTCTTCTCCCACGAGAAACTCGACTCTTTATTAAGTCAGTTTATTTACCTCCTGCTTCATATGGTCCCTACAGAACATGCGAGGTTGAAAGTCCCTTTCATGGCTACTGTGCCAATCTTATCTGATGCTGTTAACTATTTACGCTCCAGAAAACATCATATCCACACAGTTATGGGTAAAGAGGCCAAGTGGAGATGGACGAAGTCTGTGGAATGCTCCTAGTTTGGAGCTGTCGGGTGAGGAAAGGTGCCCAGGTCATGGGGGCAGAGAAAGACTATCCCGGTATCACTGCTGCTTAATTTTGCTGAATTTCTTGGAACAGGCACCATTTTGAAACATGGGAAATTAGAACCTTGAACTGGTCTCAAGACAAACTGTCCCAGCTAGGAGATGGCTATCAGTAGAAAACTCACGTCATAAGCATGAGGCCCTGGCTCTGGGTTCCCAGAACTCATGTACAAAAAGTCAGATGTGGTGACACACGCTCTTCATCCCAGCGATGCCAGGAGGAAGCGGAGACAGGTGGATCCCTGAAAGCTTGCTTGGCCGTTGGCCTGGCCTAGGTGTCAAGGTTCTCAGGTGGCAAGAGACCGTGTTTCAAATAGAATGTGAAGGTGCCTGTGATGGTTAATCTTCTTTGCAACTTGATTGGATGTAGGGTCACCTAGGAGACAGATGTCTGTGAAGGAGTTTCTAGGTTGAGCTAATTAAGTTAAGAAGACCCGTCCTTGCCACAAGTGGTTTCATCTAGTAGCCTGGGGTCTGAAAGTTAATAAAAAGGAGAAAGCTAATTGAGCACAAGCCCCCATCACTCTGTTGTTTCCTGACTGATGAATAAATGTGATTGGATACGTCATGCTCCTGCCGTATGCCTTTTCCACTGACTGTACCCTCCAAACTGTGAGCCAAAATAAAAACCCCTCCACCATTGAGTTACTTCTTGTCAGGTGTTTGGTCATAGCAAAGAGAAAGTTAACTAATACAACACCCAAAGAATGACACTGAGGTTGGCGAGACGAGAACTCTCATGTATATCTGCACCGCTCTACAGATGAACATGTGCACACAAAACAAGGACCAAAAGAAAGGAAGAAAGAAAGGGAGACGAGCTGCTTAATAGATGTGTACAGACCCAGGCACGAAAACATTAGAAGAGAGAATGAAAGGAGGAGGTGACCGGCTCAGAGACAATAATGCTGAAAGACTTGAACCACCTTGCCCACCACTGCAGAGAGACAATAATCCTGAAAGACTTGAACCACCTTGCCCACCACCGCAGACAGTATGGCTTGTACATGTCAGTTCCCACTGCTGGGACCTGCCAGGCCAGTGTTTCATTATAATATTGGCCCTTAAAAGTGTGTTTCTTCATACAATGATGACAGGACTTTTTATGAATAGAAATTAGGCCTTGCACCAAGTTTATAACAAACCACAAGCTTCATTGCACAGGTAAGAAAGAGGGACCAGCCGCTGAGTGATATACCTGCCATGTAGCAAGAGAGCAGCTCTGAGAAGTTGTTTAGGAAAGATTCCACAGTGATTTTGGACAGGCTCCAGGCTCTTTCTCTTGGGAGTGAACGTATAGGAGGACAGTAAGAGACCAAGGATTTTTTTATAAAAATTAGATAACTGGGTAGAAATTCTTCCCACTTCTGTTGAGCCAGGTCATCTGGGTCCCTGGAGAACTGTTATATGATGTTTATTAAATTTGAAAGGAAAGAATAAACATGATTTTTTTTTATTCAAACCTAATTAAGATCTATGTGAAAAACTGGGGGGGAGGGGGAGGGAGAGGAGGAGTTTCCTCCTACTCAAAAAAATGAACAAAGGGCCTATTGATGCTAGGAAGTGACCTCACTGTGCTTAAAGATATTTGTGTTGCTTCTGTGTGGAGTGGCAAGCAAATAAGTCCTTCCCAACCTGTGTGGGCAACAAGAAGCAAACAGGAGAAGAGGAAGTGCGGGTGAGTGGAGATGACCAACTTGGGTCAACACCAGTGCTTTCAAGCAAGAGAACTCACGGAGCTTCAGGTCGAATAGATGATACTCTGCCGAGGGGTCAGCCTGGCCTGTCTGAGTCAGCAGGGTCAGCATCCCAACATAAGGGGGATATCTGAGGGGTTTTTCCCTTGGCCCTTCAGCCAGAGCCTGTCTCATCCTCAGCTTCAAATGCTGTGTCCACTGTTATATATCAGCCACAGCCCCCTGCCAGGCAGCTTCATGCACTAAGCTGTGTTGTGACCCACAGGATTAGATTTTGTCATGCACATGCGCCCATTCATATTTTTCTCCGTCTGTGGCTGTATGTCGTTAAAAGACCTGACAAGTAGTTGATGTCTCTCGCTGAACTTAAATGAATTTAAGACTTGTCCTGGTTTACTTCTGGGTCTGTTGAGGCAGACGTTTGGTTTCTTTGATGGGCCTGTAACATTTCCCTCAATTTAAGAAGGAAAGAAAATGCCCAGAATCTGGGGGAAAGGTTAGACAGAGGACTATGATGTGCCTTTCTCTGTTTCCACAAACAGTGCTTGAGCCGTTCTAAGAGACCAGACTGGTCTTGTTTTCATGAAGCAAGCTGTTGTTCTGTGTGTGATTGTAGGGTAGAGGTTAGATTTGAGATGCCCAGATAATGCAGTGTAGTCTGTCTGGTCCCCCATAGGAATTACATTGCAAAACTAGAGGGACCACTTTTCCTGCTGCTGAACCCCAGGAAGCCTGGCAGCTTGGAGAACAGAAGGTACATGAGATGCAGCGACCTTCACCTGGCCAGGAGCTTGGTAGAGAGTCGCAAGTGCACCATAATATACCCCACTTAGGGTGAATGAACTAAGTGAGGAGTTTAAGACTTCTTGAAGGTTCCGTGCTCCCCACTCCCACATCCCTGTGCTCTGCGCCTTCTGCTAGGCAACATTTCCCAACCACTGAGCACATAGGTGAGCACATAGGATTAGACTAGTTTTAGCCAGTTCAAGTGTTGCCTGTGCTTCCAAGCCTAATCCAGTTTCTAAAATCTGGAGACCGGAGGTCTCTATTCCTCAGAAGCTGTGACCTTTTTTCTTTTCTTTTCTTTCTTTCTTTTTTTTTTTTTTTTTTTTTTTTTTTTGAGACAGGATATCTCACTGAAAACTGAGGCTCACCAGTTAGGTGAGGCTGCTGAGTCAGCAAGCAAGCCTAGGGATTCTTCTATTGCTGGCCTCCCTCTCCCATTCCATCACTACCACCACCCTCATTTTTGACACTTGGGGTCTAGAGAGTAAACTCAGGGCCTCAGGCTTGTGAGGCAAACATCTTGCCAACTGAGCCATCTCCCAGCCCTGCATTATCTCTCTTCTTCATTAGCCAGCCAGACGAAGAAGACTCAGAAACCCCCCAGGGGATATCAAAGCCACAAGATGGAAAGAGCTTGGGTCATTGAGTGACTGCCTAGACTGGGCTCGATGTGAGGGGGATAACACTAACGCATTAGAGGTTAGACCTTGCTTTCCCAGTGGTTAGGGCATCAGCTAACGCAGAACAGAAGTCGAAGAGTCATTATGCAGAGAGTGAAGCCAAAGGTGCCTACAGCCTTCCCCAAAGTTTCCTCTGGATGACTAGAAAAACAATTTAGACTACACTCACACCCCATGCACTGAACTGAGACCCAGTTGGTTTCCTTTGAGTTTGGATTTCCTCTTAGTCTTCTAAATGGAAGAGGACTATTTGCTTCAGTAAAAAACCTATACATATAAAGTCATAGCCCTCGAGTAAAACTGACTTTTAATCTAAGCCTCGGTATCGCCAAGTGAAATTTGGCTCTAAGTCAGGTGTGGTGGTGCGTGTTGTAATCCCAAGCACCCTGGAGCCTGACAAAGGAGGATTATCAGAAGTTTGAAACCAGCTTGGTCTACCTAATGAGAATCAGGCCCTCGGCACCTTTAATAAATACTCGGGACACTTTCCAGTTCTCGGGTTTGTACAGATTTTACTTCATGTGCAATCTGTGCCTTCTGTTGCCTTCTCTTGGTGTGAGGCACTTAAGAGGGGGCGGCAGGTGGCAGGTGGCATTAGTACCCTCTCCTCACTGGCAGCGTAAGATAAGTGTTCCTTTTCCTTTCATCCCAAACAGATGTTTATATCAAATATAGTGTCTGGCTTTTCTATTAAAGAAAAGCATAAGAAAAGTACAGTCCCCGGCTATGGTATCAACTCCTCAATCACAGCTAACGTGTCTGCACTTCCTTCCAGTGTGGCCCAGACAGTATCATTCTGTCTTTGCCAGAGAGCTCAAGGATTCAGGACCAAGCTCCTGCGCTCTGGGAAACCCGTATGAAGCCATTGTGTCCTCAGACACCCAGCTTTACAGTAGCAGGATGATTTAGGGGTGCACTGTGTTGTATGTCCAAAAGAGAATGCCAGGCTGCCTGTTAACACAAGCTACAGTTTGTTTAGCAAGTGTCAAGCCAGTCGCCCTAACACCCACACGGGCAGTCTGGTGGCAAACCGAGCTGGATGCAAAAGCTTTGGGCTCTTGCCGGATATTTATCTGTAGAAACAGGATTATAATTATGTATCCTAAGGCTACTCACAAAAACAGTGCTGACCAACAACGCAAGTGAGAGCTCGCCCACCAGAGTTCCTCAGACTGCTCGTCAGCCCTCCAATTCAGTTCTTTTTGAGATCCCTTCCTTTTTTTTTTTTTTTTTTTTTAGATTCCTTCCCCTTTTCTTGGGTTCCTCTAAATTCTAAGAGCTTGAAAAGTCAGTTGCAAGGAACTCAGGCAGTAAAGGCACAGCATTCCCCTAATGCTGTGACTATGGAGCCAGCTGAGATCATAGCTGGGAACTGACCTTAGCCTAGGTACAAATCCCAGGTCTGCCTTCTGTTAGCTGCCTGTTAGCTGCCTTTGACTCTCAATTTTCTTATTTTTAAATGAAATTCCTATTGCCAAGTGTGGTGGAGCACACCTTTAATCCCAGCACTCAGGAGGCAGAGGCAGGCGATCACTGTGAGTTCAAGGCCAGCCTAGCCTACAAAGTGAGTCCAGATTAGCCCGAGCTATTACACAGAGAAACCCTGTCTCAAAGTGAAATTCCTAAGGGTTTAGGAAGAATTGAGGAAACGGGCTGCCATTTTTTCCATTCAACTGCCAAATCTTACAGACGCCCACTATCAATTCACAATTTTATTATTAGACCACAAATAACTGGTAAATATGTAAGATACTGCATGTTAATCAGCTTGATCTAGCCATTCCACACTGTACAGATATTCCAAAGCATCATTTTACATTCCCATAGATATATGCACATTTTCCAATTAAAAGAGATTAGAGGAGTGGGACATGCAGTGCAGTCGTTGAGCGGACTCTTGAACAGGACCTGGGTTCGATTCCCAGCACCCACACGGCAGTTCACAACTGTCTGTAACTCCAATTCCAGGAGATCTGACTCCCTCACACAGATACACACAGGCAAAAGACCAATGCACATAAAATAAAAAGAAATAAAAATTTAAAAAGAATATATCCTAAATAGTGCCAAATTTACTTTGGGGGCAGAAAGAGGTTGGTTAATGGACCCCCAATGTCTGTAAAGGTCATCAGTTCCATTTATGAATGTATGTATGCATGTATTTATTTATTTATATTTGGCCCCCATGAGAATCAGACCCAGGACCCCATTGTTCAAACACTAAGCTGAGGCAGGCAGGTGCAGGCGTAGCATAGCTACAGCCCAGAGCCCCACATGGTTTGAGGTAGACACATACCACTTTCCCAACACAACATTTTCCAAAAAAACAGCATTTGTCAACCTGAGATCCTCTACCTGCACCGAGCTGCATGTTCACTTGCTCAAACAATGCATGGGATTGCTCTTTCATAAGAGTTTCTTGTTAACTCCCCTCTTGTGGCCAAATACATCCTGAAACTAAGGAAAATGAATGGATCCACCCTGAACTGGGTTTTTTTGTATGCGTGCAGCAAAACAAAATTTCTATGGATAAACTTTCGGGGGAAATTCTCTATTTACCATCTTAGGCATGTGCACAGTTGGCTGTGCATATGATTAAGTCAGATGCATTATGGGAAAGGACATGTACAATGAATAAAGGTTTATGTAACCCAAGCTCGTTAATAAAAACAGAAAACCACGCACACCTCACTCCCAGAAACCAGCTCCTCTTCCTCCTAGCCCCTGAAAAGGAACTCCCTAAACAATAATCCGCTGCTCTGAATGCTACCGCGCAGTAGGCTGTTCCTTGCACGATACCCCCGCAGCAGGTTGTTCCAGGCAGTACATCTGCTGTCTACTCATGGTTTGTCTTTGAATAAAACATCTTGCTGCTTTGTTATTTGGGTGCACCTCTTCAGTATTTTAAAGAAGATATCAAGAACCCGGAAATACTCAGTCCAGACAGTGGCCCTGACAACAGAGGGGCAGCCTCCAGTCCTTCACGAGTGCTCCATCGTTGTCAGTCAACCTCAAGATGCCCACCTATAACTTTCGTGAGTTTTCCCAACCAAAGACTTGTGGGGAAGAAGTACACCCATTCAAAACCGCAGTAGCTATGAGCTTAAACTCCGAACTGGGTCTGCCCGCGTTTGTAGCAGGTACTTGTTTCTTTTGTGTTTTCTCTCGTTAAGGACTGAGAGCCAAACTGGGATTCTCTGTGGCACACTTCTGTCATGGTGCCCATGGAAACAGGAACCAGAGGGATCTTCAAGCTGTGCTGGGCTGGATTCCAGAGCCTAAGCGTGTGGAGAGAAGGCTGTCGTCCTCCATCCTCATAACCCAGAACGTAGATCCTCAGATAAACCAAGCATTTCCCCAGCCTCCTGGATTTCTTCACAAGAACAACAACAACAACAACAACAACAACAACAACAACAACAACAAAAATCAGACTCCAAAGCAATTCCCCTCCTGCACCCTACTGCCTTTATCTTCACCAAGAATGTAGCTCTAGTCTCTTCTGTGGACTGAGCTGTGTGTCTTTTACAAAGACCTATGGAAGTCTTAACTTCACTTGCAAGCAGCCATTGCAGATAGAACTGGCGAAGATGAAGTCGTTTGCAAATAGGGCGAGCCTCTAATACAGTACAACTAGTGTTCTTATTTAAAGAAAGAAAGAAAAATAAAGATGGGAAGACAAAAGGGATGCAGGCTGCAAGCCTAAAGGTACTTGAACCTACTGGACACATCAGAGGCAAGGGGACACAGTGCAAAATGCCCCCACCACCCATCCAGAGAGTTTTCATCAAGAGCTAGACTGCCCACTTCCAAATTTCCAGCCTGCAGGACCTGGGGGGGGGGGAGGGGGATAGGTTTTTGCAGCTTTAAGCCACTCTGCGTATGTCAACTTCTTAGGACAGCCTTTGGAAACAACACTCTTTTTGGATGAAGCTAGACCCTAGACAAGAATGAATTATTTGTGACTATGGCTGGAAGGTAAGAAGTAGTGATGGGGCCGACCGAGAGCTGGTTCCGGTGCTGCCTGGCCTCACTAGTAAATGGTGGTTTTCCTCCCACAGGGCCAGGCTTGGGGAACTTCTCAACTCCTGTGTTCCAGGCTGACCCCGATGCCTGAGACTTCTGCCTCTGTCTTTTAGCTTCTTCAGAGCACCCTTCCACTCCCCCAAAGCCCCCCAGAGTTACACCTTCTCTAAGTGTGCAGTGGGTACCAGACAGAATGACCCATTAGGAAAATTACATGGCAAGAGAAAGAAGAAATATCTGCCGGGTGTGGGAGACAGTTGCTAGGTGAGGGGAAGGTCAAAATGACCCAGGAAAATTTGGTAAGTGCATGGGAAAACAGCATCATGAGTAACTAGCAAAAATCTTTGCTCTTGTTTGACCAGTTAGAAACAAAACTGGCTTTGCTTTTAAGGAGGAAAAAAAAAAAGAGAGAGAGAGAGAGAGACACCTGCCTAGCACTGCAAACTTCAAAGTGTCTGCAGAAACAAAGAGTTGGTGCTGGGTGCGTATTTATGGTTGTGTTTTAATTTGCAGCAGGATCCTCAGGGGCGTGTAAAGCCTGTGTTTACTCCAGGCCTGTCAGGCACCTTGTGGGGAGTGACTGAGTCAGCGGTCTGCCTTCCTGTCACTGCTGCTCCACTGACACCAATCTCCAATGAACTTTAAACAAAGACGCGTCTCAACACTACACCCACTTAGCTTGCTGGCGCGTGTCCTGCCTGCTGTCACATTGCTGTCTGTCCTCTGGACTGACTCTGCCTTTTATCAGCCCTTCTGTCTCCTTGTCTGTCGTCTTTGTGCCCTTTGCAGGGACTTTTTTGTGTTAGCTGCTTTGCCACTGGTGGCATCCCCACCACCCCTCCCATCACTTCCTAGCTCTGCATTGCATTAAGTATGCTAATTAAACAGATGAAACACTTCCTTTATTCAGCTTGAACTTCTCAGAGCTGAAGCTGAGAAACGGCTTTGTTTTCTGCAGGTTCTTGTAACACAGTTTTGCTCCTGAGGCAGAAAGCAGAAGCAGCCCAGATGGAAGGCCTTCCACTTCCCTCTCCTCTCATTGTCTCTTGACTGGTCTCCTTTCTTTCCTCTTTCCTTACTTATTATTTACATAGCGAAGATAAAAATACTAAGTGACATTTACCATTTTAAACCATTTTTAAAGGTGTCCTTCAGGGCCATTAGGCATAGTTACCTTGTGTACAACTATCAACATTTAGTTCCAGAAAATCTTTCATCATCTCAAACAGAAACTCTACCTATTAGGCAGGACCTCTTGGCTGCCTCCAACCCAGTTCCTGCAGCCACATTCTGTAGCATACTGCTATTGGAAGGGGCTGAAGCCAGTGAAAATGCACTACCCAATTGGGGCGTGTTGGTGCGCTCCTTTAACGCCAGCACTTGGGATACTGAGGCAGACAGATCTGTGAGAGTTCTAGGGCAGCCTGGTTCTGAGTTTCCAAACAGCCAGGGGCTGCATAGTAAGACTCTGTCTCAGAAAAAAACCAAAAGTAAAGAAAATGCCTTACAAGCTCCAGAACCACCAAAAAAGCTTTTTAAAATTAGAATTGATATGCTAAGAAAAGAGAAGGGTAGCTGGGCGGTGGTGGCGCACACCTTTAATCTCAGCACACGGGAGGAAGAGGCAGGCAGATCGCTGTGAGTTCAAGGGCAGCCTGGTCTACAGAGTAAGTTCTAGGACAACCAGGGCTAACACAGAGAAACCCTGTCTCAAAAAACAAAGACAAACAAACAGCAAAAACAAACAACAAAAAAAATTGAAAAGAAAAGAAAGAAGGAGAGAAGAAAAGAGAATGGCATTATACATATAATGCTCAGTTTAAAAAACAAAACACAACAGGAGCCTTTAATCCCAGCAGAGGCCGAGGCAGGTGAATCACTGTGAGTTGAGAGGGCAGCCTGGTCTACAGAGTGAGTCCAGGACTGCCAGGGCTATCACACAGAGAAACTCTTGTGGACGTTTTGGGTTATATGTAAACATGTTTTTGTTTTAATCCCAGGTGTGGGATATAGGGGCTGCTCCAGTTTGTCCACAGCTGATAACTGCCTCATGAGAGGGTGCCTGATCTTTGTCAGCTGGGAACTGCCTCATGTGGGGTGTGGTCTTTGCCAACTGGAATAAATGCCAAAGAGAGAGAGAGGAGAGAGAGAGAGAGAGAGGGGTGGGGGGGCGGTGGCTTAGAGAAAGAAGGCTGCTGGTAGTTCCCTTTCTGCTCCTGGTTGCTGTTGATGCCGTTTGAGAGAAGCTGGAGATATCCGGAACCGAGGATTGGACTTTCCCCCAAGGAACCCGATGACCCTAAATAGCAGGAAGTAGCTAAGGAAAACTGCGTTCCCTCTCCCCAGTAACCTTCTTTCTCCCCTGCCTGGTGTTGAGGGTGTTAGAAGAGGTTGGGGTGGAGTAGGGTAAAAAAGATTTAAGGAACTCAAGATAAAAATAGATTGTACAAATATGCCAACGAATCGTATAGGAAAAATAAGATGCCAGGCAACAGATACGATTTGGAGAAGTTTATTTGTAGAAGCATGGGAGAGCAGGGAAGGGGGAGGGGCACCCCAGAGACAAACCCACACCCCCTCCCCCTCTTCTCTCTCTCCCTCCCTCTCTCTCTCTCTCTCTCTCTCTCTCCCCCCCCCTCCTCTTGTTTCTCTCTTGCTCCTCAGATCTATTCCTCTATCTCTGTCTCTCTCTCTTTCTGTCTGGGGTGCCCCTCACACTTCTGACCTTTCCTCTCATTTGTACTTTATCCCCTATTTCCCTGTCTGTCCACACTTGGCTACTGAGCTACTGATACCTTTATCGCTAAAGAAACTGTAAACTACATTTTACTCATCAAGTATCTGGGTGCCAATGCTGCAGAATCTTATCAGGGACACAAGTGACGTCCACAAGTGTCTCCTGCTGCCACCGCCACAGGGCCACCGGTAAATCACTGTGTTACCACTGTCCCTCCCCACAGACAGCAATATAATCCCAAGTGCTCCCCAGAAGGATTTATCAGGTAAAACAAATAGAAAGAGTTAGGAAGGGGAAAGATAAAACTTCCAGCCATCACCAGGCCATGGTGGCGCATTCCTTTTAATCCCAGCACTTGGGAGGCAAAGGCAGGTGGATGGCGGTGAGTTTGTGGCCAGCCAGGTCTACAAAGCAAGTCGAGGACAGTCAAGGCTACACAGAGAAACCCTGTTTTGAAAAACCAAAAATAAATAAATAAGTAAAACTTTCAGCCATCCCAATAGATGCAGCAAACACAACAAAGAAACCCAAAATCAGGTTACCAATGTGGATGAAGCCATTGGTAACTCAGAGAATAAATTCAAAACAGTAAAAGAAAAAAATGAGCAAGGAAATTGACACCTGCTCTGTATCAGCTGTACAGGCTCACAATTCAGCTAAGGAAACCAAAGATGCCGAGATTCTGAAATGTCAGGAAGATTCAGAATCCTGTCTTTCAAGAGAACTACCCGCCGGGCGTGGTGGCGCACACCTTTAATCCCAGCACTCGGGAAGCAGAGGCAGGCGGATCGCTGTGAGTTCGAGGCCAGCCTGGTCTACAAAGCAAGTCCAGGACAGCCAGGGCTACACAGAGACACCCTGTCTTGAAAAAACAAAACAAACAAACAAACAAACACAAAACAAAACAAAAAACAAAAAAAAAAATCAAAAGAACTAGCCATATCGGTGATTGAGGTCGGATGAATAGAGAAAAGGAATTAACTCAGGACCCAGAAGAGAACATTACCAGTGTGGATGAAACCACCTGTGACAGGGACGATACATTCAAAACTGTAAAGGAGAAAACAAAATTGAGCCAAGGAAATTGAAGTGCTGAAAAAGAACTGAACAGAAGCTCTTGAAATGAAAGAATCAGTCGGTCGCACAAGAAACACAGCAGAGCCATGATGAGCAGACAAGACTCAGCCGAAGAGGGAATGTCAGGAGCGGGCACAGGGTGGAGAAGTGATAGGTTCAGCCATGGACAAAGAAAAGTGCATTGACTGAAACTTCAGAAGCTTTGAGGCACACTCAGCAGACCAAGAACGGGGTAGAAGAGCGAGCTGCGACAACATCTAAAAGAATAAGCACTCTATTCGGTGGCATTTATAACAGAAAATTTCTCCTAAGCGTGTGCGCGCGCGCGCGCACACACACACACACACACACACACAATTTAAAGGACATGGTTGTGGGCTCGCTGTAGGCATCATGGGAGATCTTCACTTGAACCCTATACACACTTCCTTCTGAGGTGACCAGAGCTCTTCCATGATGTGTGTAACCCAGGTGCTCCCTGAGGAAGCATTGCCAACCACATCCAGGGAATGCAGAAAATACAGGGCAGGCCCAAACAGCAGGCACATCCAGGCTCTGACATCACCTCTGCAAGATGATTGAGTTGGGCAAGTGGTCCCCTGGGCTGAGTACCAGCTTCCTCAGCACTAAAACACAGTCGGTAACTTCCTTATAGATTTTCTATTTAGCTTCAGTGGGATGAAGGGACTATTTAAGAAGTGCTGGGTGGCCGGATGTGGTGGCACATACCTTTAATCCCAGCACTTGGAAGCCAGAGGCTCACAGGATCACTGGGAGTTCAAGGCCAGCCTGGTCTACCAAGTGACTCCAGGACAGCCAACCCTGTCTCGAAAAAACAAACAAAAGTGCTGGGTGGTATAGGATTTCTGTTATTAACCATGCCTATGGAATTCACACCTTGTGGCTTTCTTCTTGTACTCTGTCAAGGTCTAATTCTTGCTACATGATCTACAGCCTAAAGCAAAAGAGAAATATTTTTACTTGCTTCTATTAAGTCTGGACTCCTCTCTTTCCATACACACACCTTACATCTATAGATGAAGAACGGCTAATGAGCAAGCCTGGTTTTTCTTAGAAACATACCAAAGAGATTGAACAGTGTAGGTAAAGAAGGGGATGCTTGCCAGGGTGGCCACAGATGTGCACACGTGGGTAGAAGGGGTAAGGTCTGGGATTTCAGAATTGAAATACAAGAAATAATAAAAGTAGCTTACACCTGAGAGTGGAAGATGTCTTCACATGGCTCCGTCAGCCTAGCAGAGCTGGCTAGTTGCTCCAAGCCCATTCTTCCTCTCTTCCACGGTCGTATTACTTTTTGCTGGATTCATGGCCATCTGAGGTAAAGATTCCATTTCCCAACTCTGCTGCCATTAGTGTGTCTGTGAGTCTGTGGTCCTGCTAAAGAGTGTGAACACAACGGATGCTAGGTCTGACTAGCAAGAGGTATGCCCTCCATATGCGTTTTTCCTTTCCAGTAGTGGAATGAGGTAATAGGAAGAGGCTTCTGGAGCCATATAAACAAACGGAACACATGGGGATGTTGTTGGAGCAACAGGACAGAAAGGAATTGCATCAGTGACAATGTCCCAAAACTGAGCCAGATGTAATATGAATAAATTAATAAAATAAAATTTAAAAAAAGAATCTGTAGAAGAAAAAAACTGAGCCAGCACCCCAATTGTGCTGCTTGTGTCACTGTAGGATATTTTTATGCTACTGTGTCTTTTAGGTTCTAAAATATGGCTACACTGATGTCATCCCACCCCAACTCATGTAGGAAAAGGACAGTTGAGAAGGAAGCGATTCACAGAAAGATATGCTACTGATGTGACACACGAGATAGGGACTTAAAACCCTTCTTCTTGGTTAAGCAACCATTACCTCGTGACCCTAAGTGCTTGTGCATCCAAAGGAGAAACTAGACAAGCAATTCAAATTCTAAGAGTGGACTCAAGATGAAAGAGGAAGGACAAGTGTAAGCCCTTGTCAGGACGTTCAGCTGTAGTCTGGCTCAGAGGTAGACTGCATGCCCACCATACATTGGGGCCCTAGGAAGGAAAGAAGGAAGAAGGAAGGGAGAGGAAAAAATGTATATGTAAAGAAAGCACATGGAAAGCAACACAGAGTTAAGCATCCATCCTAACAAGGTTTAGCTGGGGGTAAGAGAAGAGGTGGAGAAGCAGAGTAGGATGCTTGCTGTGGTACACCTGCCCCAGCCTCCTCTTCTGATAGACATTGACCTAGCACTAGGGCCTGACACCAAGGCCCTGATGCCAAAGGGCCGACAGAGCTGAAGATGCAGGCCACACAGAGCGTGGAGACCTGTACTCCTCCACGGTGGGGAGATGCACTACTGCCTCAGCCACAGGGCTGGAGGTTTTGAGATCTGCAGAAGCAACAGCTTTGCTTTGGCTGTGAGCAGCATAGGCAGTAAGGGTCCTCATTTCCCCTTCTGCCTTCCAACTAACCACTTGGTGCTCAGCAAAATGCCCCGCCTTAGAGGAAGTGGTCCATTTGTACTGATTAGAAGGCAAAAAAAAAAAAAAAAAAAAAAAAAAAGGAAGTCATCCCTCTGGAGAGCTGACTCAGTGCTGGGCTTTACTTAAATCCGTTAGCACCACTGCAAACCCCCAGCTTTAGCTAAGAATTGCCAAAAGACAAGATCACTACAACTTAGTGTTAAGATCTTATTTGGCTTCCCTGTGAATCCTGGAATGGGGCAACATTCCACTCTACTAGACATCGTCACCATGATAAGAGCCGAGGTGTTGGGTTTTAGAGGCAGAGGAGGGACTCCAGAAAGCAATACAAAATGAAAAACTGGACTGATGACTTGTGAAGTTTGTTTTGGTGACAGTGGGCCTTAGGACCTTACCCAGGCTAGGCCAGTGCTCTACCATCAACTCACACTCTTACCATCCAGTCACATCCTCAGCGCTTGTAAGTGAGGGACGAGTAGAGCCAGAAGGAATAACATAGGAATTGATGTAGGCTCATTGCAAACTGCTTCTTTTGTTTAAGGATTAAGAGGCTGAGTTTCCATATTAGGCCAGTTAGAACTGGCTTGTTTGGACATTATGACTGTCCTCTTGCTAATATTGTCTATTTCAAGGTCAGATAAACAGCTAGGTTTCATGGGGTGATGTGAACTTCAGCACAAGGGACTCTGTAGAAGAATGTTAATTCAGAGCATGGCTGTTTTGGGTAGAGATCACGTCCAAAGACCTTCTAAGTCTGTGTGATCTGGCTGAAATACAAACGTGCCTTTAATCCAGGAGTCAGAGGCAAACAAATCTGAGTTCAAAGCCAGCCTGGTATAGAGTGTTAGGTAAAGATAAGCTTAGATCCAGGCATGGTGATACATGCCTTTAATCCCAAACAAAGGTTAAGTTAGTCTGTAGAAGGAAGCACCTATGTTTGAAAGTAATGTGGCAGAAAAGATGATGAATATGAGATTTGACAGACTAGGATACACCCAACTCTTAGAAGAAGAGAGTGGGAAGTACTCTCTTAAAAGTAGTTTTTCAGAGAGGAGGCAGTTTTTCACCAGGACAGTAATAGAGAGAAGGGTTGCAGAGAAAGAGCTCAGGTGAACACGGAATGAGCCAGAAAATGAGAAGAAGCCAGAAGATTAGAGCAGACTGCTGAGTTAGTTTGAGGCCAAGCAGAGCAATTCCAGGCCAAGAGAAAAAGCCAGATTAAATAAGTCAGCTGGGAGAAGAGTTTGAGCCAGAACAGCTGAGTTGAACCAGCCAGCCCAGAACTCAGAAATAACAAGTAAGATTGAGCTTATTAAGCAGTAAGTCTCAGAGGCTAAAACATTTTAGGTCTAGGTTAGATTGTACAGAGGCGAGAAGCTTCCAGGACTAGGCCTAGGTTAGCAGAAGTAGGTAGTTAGCTTCGCAGATAACAGTTGATCCAGGAGAATAAAATTACTTTTACAGGTTTTCTCTGTGTAACAGCCTTAACTGTCTTGGACTCTGTAGGTCAGGCTGGCCTCGAACTCACAAAGATTCTCTTGCCTCTGCCTCCTGAGTGTTGGGATTAAAGGTGTGCGCCACTGCGCCCGGCTAAGGGACTCCATTTTGATGTTTCTCCTTGAGTGATGGAACTGAACTAGGAACTTAGTCCAGACTAACGGCCTCCTATGTTGCTGGAGAGGGTAAGAGGGCAGGAAGCTGCAAAAAGGAAGAACAAAGCATTTTTATTTCTTTCTGAATAAGATTCTGAAGGTGATGGCAGATTTTTCTGGCCCCTATTTGCTTAATGACATCATAATGCTGGACATCTTACAAGAAAGGATTCTAGAAAACACTGCTGGACCCTCCCCTCGATGGGCCAGTACCAGGATCTGGAGTCCTATCGCTAACTGGCTTGAAGCACTCACTGGTGGTGGTTCTCTGCCGTCTTGAGGCTTGTCCCCAACAGTAGGTGGAACAGTTTGCCCAGATACTGGAGGTACCAATATGACTGGCAGGGTATACATATTTCTTGTCTAGATGTCCCCTTTCACCTTATCCTGAATCTTAGTTTTTGCCACATTATCTTTAGACTTGCTTGCAAAATAAGTTGTTGGCATTCTTTTCTACTAAACATAAAATAAACTCTCTCTTTCCCCTCTTCCTTTCTGAGAAGGAGGAGGAGGAGGAAGAGGAGGAGAAGAAAACAGTAGAAGAGAAATCCTCAAGAGCCGAAAGGGCAGGGCCGGGTGTGGTGCAGGTCGTTCATCTCTCTAAGGAGATCTCCACCAGAGGCATTTGGTTCACTTGGTTATACAAGGAGCTGAGGAAAGACAAGAAGAGAATGTCCAGATAACGCGAATGTTTAAACTCTGCAGTGTTTGCTTGGGTGGGTCTCATCTTCTGGTCTTCACATCTTCCCAGACCAGATCCCCTGGGGTTAAACTCAAGGAGACGAGTACCATTGTGCTTTGGGGCAGATGAAGAGCATCTTGACTAGAACCAGTCTTTCCCTTCTCCCATTCATCATGGGAGCCACTGTAGCAACAACAGCAGTAATGACAAGCATTGTGAGTTTTTGAAAGTCAAGTTACTTCCATTGATTGTGACAGTGGCTGGTCTGGGTGGCCCTGTCGTCCCCAGCCAATGGTTCTCATTGACACTGGGAAATGAATCTCACTCCACTGGTTTCCTGATGAATTGCCCTTTATCAACTGATGCACGAGGCCCCAAGTGCAGTGAAATCTCACAGCTGGAAGGGACTTTGCTCTAGTTAAATCGCACTTCTGTAAGTTCTCTATGTACTTAAAATAATAGCCTGCAGCCAGGCGTGGTGGCACACACCTTTAATCCCAGCACTTGGTAGGCAGAGGCAGGTGGATCACTCTGAGTTCGAGGCCAGCGTGGTCTACAAAGGGAGTCCAGGACAGCTAAGGCTACACAGAGAAACCCTGTCTCAAAAAGCAAAACAAAATAAAAATAATAGCCTGCCCAAGCCATCTCCTTATAAACACTCACAAGGAGGCCAGAAGAATTTGACTTCTATTTCTTTTAATTTTTTTTAATTTATTATAATTTATTCACATTACATCCCGGGTGTTATCCTCAAGCTCTTATCTTCCCATTCTCACCCTCCCCCTCTTCTGCCCTATTCCCTTCTCCTAGACCTCTCATGGAGGTAGGGGATGGATGGGGGCAGGGAGATGCAGACATGACTCCTCCCCAACAACCTATCATATCTCATCAGGATAGCCTGCATCCCCCTCCTCTGTGTGCCAGCAAGGCCGCCCAGCCAAGGGGAAGTGATCAAACCGCAGGCAGCAGACGGAACTTGACTTCTAACCAGCCTTGTTAGAATGGTGGCAGCAATGACGCTTCTGTCACTGGGGACTCTTGTTCAACTGCATAAGCTGGACTCTAAATCAGAAAGTGCAGGAACTGATTTTTGAGGCTCAGCCTCCCTGGAGGCAGACAGGCCAGATGGTCTGATTTCAGCTTCATCATCCCAAGCCCTGGCTTTTCCTTTCCTTGGGAAACACAGAGGGATGTTTGAAAACAATACAAACTTCTTTGTGTCTAGCCTAGGATGTCACCCCAAAGGGTGGAAGAGCCAAGTCTCTCAGGAAGGCGTTTGGATACGTATGAAACAAGGAATTTGACAATCTGCCACCGCTGGCTGGTTGTTTCCATTGTAGGGCATTTTACAGTAGAAGTTTGTTGCAAAAAAAAAAAACAAAAAACAAAAAAGCACCAGTTGTGACTATGGTGATATGGGCAGTGGTGGCATGGGCGACTTTAGTCCCAGGACTCTGGAGGCAGAAGCAGGCAGATCTCTGTGAGTTTAAGGCTAGCCTGGTCCACAAAGTGAGTCAAGGACAGCCAGGGGTACACAGAGAAACCCTGTCTCGGAAAACAAAACAAAACAAAACAAAAACAAAAAAGCTCAGTGACAGAAGACTTTGCTAGCACACGTAAGACTTTGAGTTTGGTACCCAGAACTACAAGAATATATATAGTGTATACATACTCCATCCACAGTATATATGTGTACATACACACACATAGATTTAAAAGATAAATAAGCAATCTCAGTGAAAATCAAGAAAATATTTGCTATTTCTGATGGATTGTAAAATGAAAGGTATATTTACTTTCTTTAAGAAAAATGTCAAACTGGGCCTTGTAAAGAATACATTATATCTTTTTGATCTAAACTTTTGGTCCTCTGTATATTACACGTACATAGACACATTTGCTTATGTGTATTTCTATTAGACACACATCACCTCCCACATAACTAAAAAAGTGTGTGCCTATGTCCAAATATACCATACAGGTTAAAAATCATCCACACAGGGCTTTGAATGAACCATATAGTGTACAACTAAGTTTCTGAGATTTTTTTGTTTTCAAATGAGTTAATACCACTCTTTGTAACAGAAAATGTGCAGGGCTTCCTGGCTATGGCACAAGAGGTGTGTGTGTGTATGTGTGTGTGTGTGTGTGTGTGTGTGTGTGTGTGTGTGTGTAAGATTTTGGCAGCCAGAGGGTGGGGGCTTTTAGGTGACTTGTCTTTCCCAGGGAAGGAAGGAACAGAAACAGGAGGGAGGCCCACTGACTGCCCTACCCTGTGCTGTCCTGGAAGACTCTCTCTGGACGTAAGAGACTGCAAGCTTTCTACTGGCCTACCAGTGCTAAGCATCCACTTGGACCCTGGTCCTCTTCTAGGAAGTTTGGCAGTTAACTTCCCTGAGATGACTAAGACTTCTTTACATCTAAGCCCATAGTTCATCTGAATCCTATCGTCAGAGGAGCTCAATAGGTGTCACGTGAGAGTGTGAATGGTGAGTCTCCCCCCCCCCCTTTTCCTGGAGCCATTTTAATGGAGTTTTCCACTACTGCTAAAAGAAAGCCCTAATAGTATTCTGTATAGGGAGTATGATTATTGCCACTGCAACGTAGTTAGAGTGATGTTTGTTACCAATAGAAAACAGAAGTGGCTTTAGAAAGTTAGGGTGTGGGGAAGTAGGACTTCATGGGTCAGGTGCTCACAGTGTAGGCATGAGGACCTGAGTTTGGGTCCCCAGCATCCAATAAAACCCAGGTGGAGTAATGAACTCCATAACCCCAGTACTGGAAGGGGTGGCAGAGGCACATACCAGGGGCTTGATGACCAGCCTGTCCAGCCAAATTGGCAAACTCTGGGTTCATTGAGAAACACTGTCTTGAATAAGGTAGAAAAGGATATAGGAAAGACATCTGATGTCCAACTCCCTTTCTCTCTCTGCGTGAGAGAGAGAGAGAGAGAGAGAGAGAGAGAGAGAGAGAGAGAGAGAGAGAGAGAGAGAATGAATTACACCTATAACTCCCTAATGATCAAGGGGTCTAGAGGCAGGCAGCCAGCCCAGGATTGGAAATGAATCCTCCTTAGGTTTCTTCTGAATTTCTACTCTGCCCTAAGTGGTCTCTGTTGCCCAAGTCACTTATGACCTCAATTGGCCCCTGGAGCACTGATGATATCACCCTTCCCATCATCCAGGAGGAAGAAGAAGTGAAGAAAGGCACACTCCACCTCCAGGAGCTGCACACACTGCCTCTACTTATCCCGTTGGCAGCTTGCTGTGAAAGCCGGGCCAGTGTAGGTTTTGCTCTTCATTACCTTGTTCCAGCTAATGAATAGGGGTTCTGTTTGTGTAGAAGGAAGACGGGAGAGCTGAAGGGAGATCCAGAAGCTTCCACAGAGATCAAACTGGTGGCCTGCAAGGAACTAAGGTCATACTCGCAGCCACCAGGAAGGCACTGATGCTAACAGGCCTGCCCAAGAAAAAGAGACACTTCAGTTATCCTGGGTAGTTGTTTCCATTTCCAGCACAGTCCCCACTGCTGCTGCTGGAATAGGCTTGGCCACAACGCTGTCTGGAAGAAGCGGGCCACAAACCACAGATCAACAACTTTCTTGTGACAGTGACTTCATGTCCTCCAGCCCCTGCTGACCGCAGCATGCAAATCACTGGAACTGAATGAGGGCTCCTCATGGTCCCCAGGCTATCAGAAAAGGAAAAGGAACAACATAGGTGACGATTTAAACTGTTCCAGTCATCTGGGAGGCCACTGGTTGCTGCTGGTTTTCATAACAGCACCATGGGATGGGTATGCCGAGACATCTGAGAATAGATCTGAGACTGGCAATATTAGAACAAAGCATCAGGAGCGGCCAGGCATGGCAGTGCATGCCTTTAATCCCAGCACTCGGGAGGCAGAGGCAGGTGAATCTCTGTGAGTTCAAGGCTAGCCTGGTCTACAAAGTGAGTCTAGGACAACCAGGGCTACACAGAAAAACCCTGTCTCAGGGAAAGAGGAGGAGGGTGAAGAGGGGGAGGAGGAAGTGATGGTGGAGGAGGAAGGGGAAGAAGAAGAAGAAGAGGAGGAGGAGGAGGAGGAGGAGAGCAATGGGTTCTATCAACAGCTGTCACTTAGCTTAGTTGTAGTTGCAACCCGTCCTGTGATTGCCAGCAATTGAGAGGGCTGATCATGGGCCTGAATTCCTCAGACCCAGGCCCCACAGCCTGAGCTAGCCTTCCAGCCACTTCCCTGGTTGAACTCTGAGCTTTTTAGCAGCCTCATCCAGACCCAGCTAAGTCTCCCCTAAATTCCTGATACCCTGATCCTGTCATGTCAATCACAAATTAAGAAAATTCTCTATAAGTTGGCCCATAGCCCGAAGAAGTCCCTCTTCTCAGATGACATTAGTTTGTGTCAAGTTTACATAAAATCTAGGCAGCACAGACTCCAATGTCTTTCTGCTCACATAAAGTGTTGGTACTGAATAGCCGCTCAACTGTGTTACATGCTATGTGGACCTATTTAAGGTCTCCAGAAGACTTGGGAATAGAAAAACATCCAGATGTTTCTAGACCATGTGACTCTAGGGAGGGTTGTAGTTTGGGGTATATGATAGCATTCAAAATTATTAAAAAAAAATCCGAGTATAGCAATACATGCCTCTAATCTGAGTACTTGGTAGTGGAGGCAGAAACATGGTGAGTTCAATGCCTGTGTGGTGGTGGTTTAAGTAAGAATGGTCCCCACAGGCTCATAAGCCTGCATGGGTTACATATCAAGACTCTGACTCATTAAAAAAAAAAAAAAAAAAAAAAAATATATATATATATATATATATATATATATATATATATATATATATATATATATAACCTACAGGCAGTTGTTGATCTAGGCTCTAAATTCCACAATGTGTTTGAAATATAAATAAATGGTTGTGTTATGAAAATCAAAGTTGCATTGCCCCAGAGACTGACTGCCAGGGGAGCCCCCCCGCCACATAGGGGCTTGAACAACCTGGCTCCAAAACTCCCTCCTTCCAGAACACGCAGCCTCAGAACACTTGCTTCTACTGGAGCCTTGCAATGTGGTACCATTTGTGGATTCTGTATTTCAAGTTGTTGGGGTGAGGATAGGGTTGAGATGTAGTTCAGTGATAGACTTCTTGCTTAGAAAACTGATACCCTGGACTTGATCCCAAAAATGCATAAATAAATAAACCCATCTGCATGATGAGCACAGGGGTGTGGTCCCTGTGTTCTCAGAGACTGAAAGCAGCTCTTTAGCAGGGAATAGGCCTCACCTCCACAGGCTGTACTTTCTGCTTCCTGACCTGTCATGTGAAGACAGTGAAATCCACTGTGAGCCAATGAAATATTGTGTGTGTGTATGTGAACTTCTCCATGGTTAATGAATTAGGTAGGTGTAGTCTTCAGGAATGGGACTTTGCTGTCAGCTTGTGGAGAGCATCCTATTGTCTTTGCAATAGCCTGGGTTGTTTAGGGGTTCCCATGGGACCTCTTTGGCCAACAATTCAATTAGACATAACCCAATCCCAGCACTGGAAGCTTCATTTTATGACATGAGATGTCCAATTGGAGCTCTGCCTCTTCTGTTAGTTGGTAATTTCACTTAGATCCTCTTCACATATGAACATATTTTCCAAAGCTTCTGTTTTGGTACCAGTCAACTCTGTCTCCTGGGCAGGCCAGTCAACATCTATGTACCTAGCACCCTTGCTTGATGTGGGTTTCAGGGCTGCTAAGTGCCCTGGGAATGGGGTCAAGTGCTGAGTGTCTTAGTAAACTTGACTTTTGCCAGACTCTGTCATGTGGTACAAAGCATGGGAACCTACAGTAAGGAATGACTCACACTTATTCTGAGGAATGGCTTCTCAGAGTGTCGTGTCTTATGACATTAGGATATCTTAAAGTTATAAAATATTCAGGGTACTTTCACTAGGAAGGCAGGAAAATATCAATTAAATAGATATAGTAAATAAAAGTTTAACTCTCAGACATATGGAAAGTAAAGCTACTAGAAACAGGTCTTAGTCTTCTATAAATGAGAGCTGATTGGGGCAGCAAGTAACAGAATGCTAATTAGGAAAAGCTTAAATCAAATGGATTTTTTAATAAGAAGAACAGGGGAAAACAGATATTGCACATGTCTGTGATCCCAGCACTCAGGAAGCTGAAGCGGGAGGGAGGGTCATGGCACTGGAGGCTAGCCTGGGCACAGAGATAGGTGAGTCTCTGCATTGGTTAATACTCTGATGTTAGGGCAACCACCTCTTAGACTCCTTTGGCCTGTGGCCTTGTGGTTAGAAGGTTGCTACTGGGGATCTGCCATTGGCAACCACATTCAAAGAAGGAAGACTCGGGTAGGGACAGAAGGTCGGAGATTCTCCAAGAATCCATTCACATCTTCCAACAGATTTCCTATCAACATTTTATTAGTCTAGGCGGTGCCATCTTAGTGGCCAGGGAGGCTGGGAGATTGAATATATAGCGTTCCAACTGGATCGACAGCATCTTTTTTTTTTTTCTGCCTAGAGGTGTTTTCCTATTCTATGGGGCTTGATGTATTATGTAGGGGAGAAATGCAAGATAACAGAACTAGCAAATGAAAAGCTTAAGTTTGAATGTGGGCTCCACCACTTACCAACTCTAAAGCAACTGACAGCATTGTCATGTGGAGGGAAATGGGGTACTCAGTGCCCGCATTGGTGGTGGGGGGGGAGGATATTGTGAGAGCTAAACACAACGCTGTATTTATAAGCCTTGATGGCACATCCCCAAAGAGTCCCTATTTTCTGTGATGTGCTGGGCTCTGCAGGATGTGCTAATGGTGGATACACACAGAGTTGAAGATAGTAGAGCCTGAAGGCCAAGAGCACAGGCTCTAATCAGACGACTGGGTTCAGATGCCTTCTCTTCTACTTAGAAGCTTTGGGATCTCTCCATCTCCAGCTCTCTATCTGTTGACTGGAAGTAATAACAGAGAATACCTCATGGGGACTATTATGATGATGCTCACAAGGCATGTGCATCTGGCACAGAGCACACCCGTTGCAGGGGCCAGCCGTTATTGATATCGATTGCTCTTTTTTTTTTTTTCCCAGCAGCCAGAACTGAAAGAGTCAGTGTGTTGCCGTTGAAACTCTTCAAAACAAAGCCATCTTCAGTCCTATAGGATGCACAGACTCTATATGCTGGATGCAGAAGCACCCGCTGAGTGCCTGCCCTGGATTCAGATGGGGGTGCTCACCATCTGCACATTTGTTTTAAGAGAATGCTTAAAACAAACCCTTGTTTGAAGAGAGGAAGTTGGTCTGTTTTCTAAACTATGTCTGTGACAAACTAGGCCCTCTCCAAAAATATTTGCTTTTTAAAATTCTAAGTGATGGCTGTTTTTATGCTAACAATATACTACCTGGGAGCCTCCAGTTGTATTAGTGACTTTTCTCATGGCTGCAACAAAATGGGACTGAAGTGTTACTGTCAAGGCGAGAAGGTTACAGACAACTGCAGTAAGTACAAAGCCAAATTAGATGTTAAAAATGCCCACCAATTTCAGAAAACAGCTGTCCTAGTTTCCTTTCTATTGATGTGATAAGGACCATGACCAAAAGTAACTTGGAGAGAAAAATGTTTGTTTCACTTGTACTTTCATATCATAACCCATCATTAAAGGAAGCTAAGGAACTCAAGGAAGAAACCTGGAGGCAGGAGCAAACTCAGAAGTCATTGATTGCTCAGCCTGCTTTCTTGTACCACACAGCACCACCTGTCCAGGAGTAGCATCCTTCACAGTATCCTGGGCCCTTCCACATCAATCATTAATCAAGAAAATGCCCCCACAGACTTGACTACAGGCCAAACTGTTGGAGGCGATTTCTCCATTGAGGGTCTCTCTTACCAGGATGTGTCTAGAATTGTGTTAAGTTTACAAAAGCTAACTAGCACTCTAGTATTTCACATTGGCTTGAGCCTGCCGAACATTTTTGGAATGATGCTTATGGGTTTGACAAAGTATGAAATTCAAGTATGTGTCTCTCTTCTAATGGCTGCATCTGAGAATGGCAATTCCAAGATTGAGAGGTGAATGCTAGCTATTTGGTAAACACTGAGGAAAGGCCAGTGGTGGCTGAGGTCCTTACCTTATATCATGTTCTGGGGGCTTTTTAAGTCACTTGTTTCTATTTAAAAGGACAAATATTAAGAACTATATATATTGTAGGTCCAGAGACCTACTAGGGACACTTGCTCATTCATGTTCATTGTTGCTTTATTCATAATAGCCAGAAATTGGGAACAGCCAAGATGTCCATCAACTGATGATTGCATAATGAAAATGCGCTACATTTATATGATTGAAAATCATTCAACTGTTAAGAAAAGCAAATAAAATTTGCAGGTAAATAAATAGAGCTTAAAAACAATCATCCTGAATGAGGTAATATAGACCCCAAAATGCCCCGACCTGCAGGGTTCGACTAAAACTCGGGAGGGAGGTCACCTGTTGAGAAATGCAAGACACAAGGAAGGAGAGCAAGTCTGATTGATCAAGCACTCAACTTTATTAGTCAGGCAGCAGCTTTTATAATTCAGAAGGCAGGGAAGCATATTGCTATAGCAATGCAGTTGTGGGTTTTTCTCAAAACATAAGAAATTCCAGGCAGGGTCATAATGTCCTGCCACACAGGGTATCTTGCTTTGTCTTCATCTGGCTTTAGTCTAACTGTTGACTCACAATAGGGTCGCTCCATCCCTATCTGTCTTTGGTCTAACTGCTGACTCACAACAGGGTCAGCTAGTTTCTAGTGAAAGGCAAACTCTGGGAAAGGCAGAAACTTAAAGGTGCAGACTTGGAGAAGATGGCTGAACATTGGTCATATGGCCTATTGTCCCCAACACCAAAAGACAAATGCGTATTTATCTCTTACTCATGGAGTTAGTTTGTAATCCTTCCATATGAGTGCTACAGTCTCTATAATGGCAGAAGTAAGGGACTGGCTGGGAGGAGATGATCTCCCAAGGAAGGGGAAGTAGAATATATCATTATAGAGAGATGCTGGGTTGGATTGGAATAGGAGGACTAAATGGGAAGAGGGAAGGAAGAGAGGGAGAAGGGAGGGACTGTGGGGAATGACAGCTAACACTAAGGGCCATTTGAGGAGCCGTAAGGAAACCTGCTACTGTAGAAACTTCCTAAAATACATACATATACAAGAGTAATCTAAATAAAGTCACCAAATAATGAGATAGGCAATGTTGCAACTAGATATCTTACACCACCACGTGAAACATCCAGTGCCAGGAATGATCTTCTTGCTGCGTCATACCCCCACCCCCACCCCAAACATCCCAGGCTATTGCCAAAGTATTGGTTGCTCCCCACAAAAATGATGGTAAGACTCTTTGCTGAAGGCAACACTTACATATCTCATCAGACACATAGAAATTGAGCTGGTGCCTACCTAGAGGCTTCATCCCTACTGACAAACAGGTGTCCTGCATGCTACCAGAGGAGAAAGGGAGTTATCAACCTAGCTACAAACCCTACAATCCACAAGGGTGACCTGCCTGTGGGATAAGCTGGTGCAATAGTGGCACAAACCTTGTAGTAGCAACCAGCCACCCTCTGATTGGATTTAAGGCTTACTCCATGAGATGGAATCCATACCTGACAACCCTCAGGTTGCCAAGAACCTAAGACTCAATAGGCCATGAGCCTGGGGTGGGGGAAACAAATACTATTGTTCTGTAAAGGGATATAGCAATAAAATGACCCCCAATAGCATTCTGATATACCCACAGCAATAGATGGGAAGTAACACAGAGACTCACAACTGGACAATATGCACAGAACAAGAGACTTTGGAGTAGTCCTAGACCAGATGTCTTCATGGAGCCGCTCCTCGGGGCCCAGGGAACTATGTGAAAGAAGAGGCAAACAGTGTAAGAGCCAGAGGTGATGGGTCACTTTATGGAAACAGTGATTTCCGGATACAACAGGACTGATGCACACATGAATTCCCAGTGACTGTGGCAGCATGCACAGGGCCTGCAGGAGTTCAAGCCAGAAACAATCCTAGCATCAAGAGCAGGAAGTAGACACGGGCTCTCACCCTCAACAGATAAGTTATCTGCAACTGACACCAGCTTGCAGAAGAAAAGTTTGTTGTCCTCAATGGAGTGTCACTGGGTGTGTGAATCATACTTCAGAGTAGGTCCCGTGCTCAAGAGTAGTTGGCTAGCACAAGTTAACTGATTATTTTTTGTATACTTTGTGTCTCATATTGCTTAGTTTGAGCATTGTTTTATTCATCTTTTGCTTGTACATTTTGGTTCCCATTTTTGTGTTTTTGTATTTTTGGTGTGTGTGTGTGTGTGTGTGTGTGTGTGTGTGTGTGTGTGTGTGTGTGTGTGTGTTTCTTGTTGAGGGAAATATTGAGAACGGATCCCTTGCAACCATAGTGAAGTGAGCAGTTCTGCTTTATCGTATTCTCCCACTCAGGACAGAAAGCGAAGGAACCAAATGACCAAACACCAAAACTGAAAACATGAACCAGAGAAAAGCCTACCTCCCTGTAAGTAGAGTGCCTCGGGGTTTTTTTTTTCCACAGCAGTGAGAAGCTGTAATGCTGACACATTACACAGCACATCAGAGACTTTGAGTTGTTTTGTTAAACTCCTTGTTTGCTTTTTGAGATAGTCTCACCTCACAGCCTAAACTGCTCATGAATTCACCACAATCCTCCTGCCTCCAAGTGCACCAGCCATCACACCTGGCTGTCTTGGTTAGCTTCTGAACATATTCTGTGAGGTTAAGAGCACAAGTGAGACTCAGAGTTGGTGCCAGGTGTGTGCCTCTGGCAGTTGCCTAAGGTTTTTTAGTTCATACTTCCCCGTCCACGGAACGAGCAAACACAAAGACAGCAGCTCAGAGGGGAGGTCAGTGAAGTGGCCGCAGGAGGGGAGCTGGCACAGAGCTTAGCTATTGTCAAGGTCTCCTTCCCCTTCTGCTTCGGTTGTGGTGTGTGAGTTCGGTGGCAGTGTGTGGGGTGTTGGCTGAGGGGAATCAGAAAGCAGCTCAGGATATGTGGCGGTTTGAATAAGAATGCCCCCCATTGGCTCACATATTTGAGTGCTTAGTCATGGGGAGTGGCACTAGTAGGAGATGCAGTTTATTGGAGGAAGTGGGTTTTGACGTTTCAAATGCTCAAGCTAGGCCCAGGCTCAGTCTCTCTGTCTCTGTCTCTGTCCTTCTGTCTCTCTGTGTGTCTCTGTCTCTGTGTCTGTCTCTCTCTCTCTCTGCCTCTCTCTCTTTCTCTCTCTCTCCTGCCTGCGTATCCAGGCATAGAACTCTCAGCTACCTTTCTAGCACCATGTCTGCCTGTGTGTGGCCATGCTTCCCACCGTGCTGATAATGGACTAAACCTCTGAACGTAAGCAAATCCCAATTAAATGCTTTCTTTTATAAGATATGTCTATATTTATACCTATCTGTCTGTCTATCTATCTATCTATCTATCTATCTATCTATATCTATCTATATCTATGCATCTGTGGTCATGGCTTCTCTTCACAGCAATAGAACATTGACTAAAACAGAACACATATTTACTGGGCCAGAAGCCAGAGCTGTGGGGCTCTAATACTGACTTCCTGTAACGTGAGTTGGCTTAATTTGTCAGAGACATTCAACAAGCAGCGAGGGTGTGCTGCCCTGCTCCGGGTTGTGCTGGGCCTTGCTAGAAAACTATTCTCTGCCTTCCAAGTCCCTAGAGGGAAAACAGGCAGAGGCATATCGCACAGTAGGGCCTACAAGTCCTGAGCCCTGCTAGAGAGACTTCAGCTAGCATCCACAGAGTGCACACATCACTCCACCTTGAGGTTCTGAGTTGGAGCCCAGAAAGGAAGCAGGTTTATTTAGTCTTGTGGCAGGAACACTTTGCTCCCTGTTCCTCATGAGGAGAGTTTCCCTTCATGACAATATGGACCCTGCTGGCCATTTTCCCTACTCCTGGTATGAGCTGTCCCACTAGCCAAAGGAGAGAAGCATTGATGTCTCTGTCCAGCCAAGGCCTCACCTCCTCAGGTGGGAAGCTGACCTTCAATGTTCCCACTACCCTTGGTCTCGGAGGGAGGCTGGCCAAGGCCATGCCACCCGCCTGGTGTGAGTGGTTCCTCTGAGCAGTGCCACTCCACTCTCCCACTGGGTGACATCTTCCTGTATCACCTTGATCTTAATCGCTAATAAAACATATTTTGGCACTATCTGTTGGATCTTCCGTCTTATTTCTCATCAAGTTGGAAACTTATTTAGGATAGAAGAGATTTATTTTTTTTAGCCCACCAGGGAGCTGAAGACATAGACATCTTATGTCACTAGGTTCCTTTGGCAAGACCTGGTTGATGGCATCACCCATCCCATCCTATGACATGCTCAGTGGCTTCCCCAGCAACGATTTAGTGAATGAATTAGTAATTCCTCTGCAGTGGGTAGGGGCGGAGTGAGCAATCAGAAATCATGAGAGACTATGGAAGAAGGAAACCATTTTATTCAGAGTTAGAAAACGGAGACAGACTCTGACCCCTGCTTTTCTTACCTGTAAAACATGAAGTTATACTTACCTCCCTCATAGAGTCCTTGGGGGTGGTGCATCATACATGCAATGCGGAGACAACCTTAACAGCTACCATCTGCTCTTCAAATTATTACCTGATACTGTTTCCAGCACAAATATCTATCATTAGCAGAGGAGGTGAAAGCATTTTTATGTTGATGTATCTTTAAAATCTTTTCCAATATAGAATTCAATTCCCCCATCATTAAATGTTCACTGACTCCAATTCAGAAGCTGTTGTCATTAATGTCCACAGTCCCCAATTCAGCCACCGTGTCACTTGTCTCCTCTTAAAAGGTGGGCAACACAAAAACCCACTTGCATTTGTGGTCATCTTAAAATTACATTTTCAGAGAAAGTAATAGGAAAACAGGCCCCATTGCTTATGTGACATTTCTTGTTAGAATTTTTCAGGTTGCTAATATCTACATGCAAGCATCACATTTAGGAAGCAAATAGATTCTGGTGCCTTGTAAATGTCTTTCTTCTCCCCGTTTGTATGGAGAGGGGACCAGTAGAAAATGTATTGGCAACCACATTTCTCTTGTGACAAAACGATAAAGCACTTTTGATGGGTGTGTATATTTAAATAACCAAGAAGGCAGCAGCTGGTTGCTTTCTTTCTTGGTCCAATTAAGTGCTGTTTTCTCTGCGAAGAATACTCAAATCATACCTCAATCCTCCCTGTGTCAAAGGCTGTCTGGCGGATGGCTTCTCTTTCTCCGAGAAGAAAGAGCACACTTGATTTTCTGCCTGTAGATGACACTGCTTCAGAGAAAAACTGCTGGCTTTGAGTAGCAATCTTATTTTGTCCCTAGCACGTGGGCGAATGCTGTTGCTTCTAGGGACTGGAGAGAACCGCGCCAGGTGAGGCAAGGATCAGTATGGGCAGACACTGTCAGCAAACAGAGAGAGTCTGCGGGAAAGGAGAGAAAGCATGCATTAAGGCTATACAAGGCTTAACTTCTGCCTATCAGCAGCTGGGAGAAGGCAGGGACTCTGGAAATAAGTCACTGGTAGACAGTTTAACGATTTCAGAATGGCAATTGCCCCTGAGCAGAAGCCACCTCTATCCACAGCCACATGCGTGTGTTTCCTCTGTTTCAGGTGAAAAGGAGGAGGGCTTTGGAGCCATAGATCACAGCCCGTTGTCCAGACTCTAGGATGTCATGGGGGAAGGACCATGGCTTAGAGGGGGCCAAGCTACTCACCAGAATTAACATAATTCCCTTTCCTGGAGGTAAGACTTCCCAGTGTCCTGTTCACATGGTGGTGGGTATTACAGGACTCACACTACCAGCCCCTAACCCCTGGAGGATGGGGTGCACTGTACAAAGCGCTTCATTCGCCTATGGTACCATAAAATTTTGCCCCCCCCCAAAAAAAATCACAATTTTTTTAAAAAGTGAAAATTAGTTGTTTGAGAAAAATAAAATGCCATAATAATAACAACTACTCAGGTGAGGTATGGTGGCTCACAGCTGTAATCCCAGAACCCTGGAGGCTCAGGCAAGAAAATCAGGAGTTCAAGGCCAGCTTGCTTTATGTAAGGAGTTCAAGGCCTGTGTGGATTATACAATAAGACATCATCGGTCCTGACTAGTTCTTTGTAATCTTGACATAAGCTAGAGTCATTTGAAAGGAGGAAACTTCAACTAAGAAAATGCCTGCCTAAGGTCTGGGTGTGGGTTCTTTTCTTTCTTTCTTTTTTGTTTTTGTTTTTGTGTTTGTTTGTTTGTTTGTTTGTTTTGGTTCTGGTTTTTCCGAGACAGGATTTCTCTGTGTAGCCATGGCTGTCCTGGGACTTGCTCTGTATACCAGGCTGGCCTCAAACTTACAGAGATTCCCTTGCCTCTACCTCCTAAGTGCTGGGATTAAAGGTATGCCCTGCCACTGCCTGGCTGTGGGTTATTTTCTTAATTAGTGATTGATGGGGAAGGGCTCAATCCTTTGCAGGTGGTGTCATCCCAGGACTGGTGGTCCTGGGATATTTTAAGAAAGCAAGTCATGGGGAGCAAGTCAACAAGCAGCATTCTTCTATGGCCTCTGCATCAGCTCCTGCCTCCAGGTCCCTACCCTGTTTGAGTTCCTATCCTGACTTCCTTCAGTGGTGGACAGTGATATGAAAGTGTAAGCCAAACACACCCTTTCCTCCCTGAGTTGCTTTGGCCATGATGTTTCATCACAGCATAGTAACTCTAATTAGTATGACAGCTCAAAAAGAAAATAAAGCAAACCTCCTCAAAAGAAACTAACAATAACCTCTCAAGGTCACTGCATTTACCAGACTTACTACTCACACGCCGATGTTTCGATGTTTATTTTCAGAATCACCTACCTGACAGGTACTCAGAGTCTCCCACTTGCAGGTGAGAAACAGGCTCAGAGAGGCTGAGTCTGTGGCCTAGCTCACACCAGGAAAGCATGATAGAACCGAAGCTCCAAAGCAGCTGATACCATAGAAGCAGCCTGTTGCTGTCCTCTCTGCTTAGGCCCTCCTCCTCCTCCTCTTGACACCCCAGAGAGACACCGGCAAGCATTAAGAGCCTATGCCAGGGAGAGCTCTAGACCCAGCGAATGTGTTGTTCGACCCAGTGAGCATGCCAGTAATTTCTGGGTGCCCCATTTGCAGAGTACTGCTCCGTGCCTGGGGATAAACCTATAAGCACTAAAATTCCCTGTGCCCACTGAAGCAGGCAAGTGTGCTTAGGGGTTAGGATATAGCATGATCTGATATAAAGTGACAAATTCAAGGAAGAAAAGAAACCTCAGAGAATGGCGAAGAGCATGTTGTGTGACAAAACTCTTCCTGGGGAGACACAGCAAACACTCATCCCAGATAGGGAACCCAAGACAGGCTCTAAGTGCACATACAACTGAAGTCCAGCTTGGTTAGCCAGTCGATGACTTTTATGGTGAGGAGTGATTTACAGGAGCAGAAATGATTCTGACAGCTGCATCACCAAGGCCATCCTAGTTCGGGCGACAACTCACAGATCTGGAAACCACACGGCACAGCCTGCAAGCAGCTTGGCAGGTTGGAGAGTGACCTTGTCAGGTGCCTCGGTTAGTCCAAACCTTTTCCAGGCATCACAGCTGGGTTCTGCTTCTTCTAGGCAGTTGGTCTGGTCTAAGAATCATCTTCGCAGCTTGGCCTCTGCTCTGAGAGAGACTTCCCAGCTTTTATTGCTTAGTCTTGTGGGGTGGGTCTAGTGAATCTGGTCTGTTTCAGGGACTTCTTTAAGCTATTTTGAGTTGCTTACCTTCCTCCTTAAGGTGCTAGCTTCCTGCTGGCTAGAGTGTTTCAGTCTCTGAGGAAACAGTTATACCACAGGGGATCAGCACAGCCAGGGGATACCACGTAGCTAGGTCACCTTGCAGTGCCAGGGCTCAAACCCAGAACTTCTCATTTGCTAGCAAGTGCTCTAGTACTAGGATACAGAGCCAGTCTCCAGTATGCACTTTTAAAAATTTATTTATTTATATTACGTCTCTATGGTTATCCCATCCCTTATATCCTCCCATTCCTCCCTCCCTCCCATTTTCCCCTTACTCCCCTCCCCTATGACTGTGACTGAGGGGGACTTCCTCCCCCTTTATATGCTCATAGGGTAACAAGTCTCTTCTTGTAGTATGCACTTTTAACTTAGGGTGGTCGGAGAGGTCTCACTGAGGACATGGCACTAAATACTAAAGAGGAAGGCAGGGAAGGGAGTAGTGGTGGCAACATACAAGGAGGCGTGTTGCAGGTGGAAGAAACAAGTATGTACAAAGACCTGGCAGGAAGCTGGGCATGACGGCCCACATTAGCGCTGAAGCAGGCTCTTGAGTTAAAGGTTAGCCTGGGCTATGTAGGTAGGGCCTGTCTTGGAAAACAAAGAGCAAGAATGTAAACAAGCAAAGAAGGAAGGGAAGGAAAGAGGGAGGACAGACTGAAAGGAGGAAGGAAAGAAGGTGTCGTCAAGGTCATGCAAGTGAGAGGAGACAGAAGAAGCAGATGGTGGCAGGTCCTGGTGGCTTCCTAGACCACTCTGGAGGTTCAAAGCCTTGGTGTCTGTGTAAAGACAGAAGGAGAGAACAAACTGCACAAAGCTGTCCTTTTACACATGCACCTACACACACATGTGCACACGTATGCACACATATATACTTATATGTTTATATGGCACATATATAATAAATATATAGTATATGTTATTTTTAAAAGGATGCTAAAGGGGGAAGGATGGCGGGGAGGCAAGAAGGGATCCTGCAGAAGCCAGTGCTGCTTGGCTGGGTGTGGCAGTGTGAGGAGAACTGATCAGGCTCTGTGCGTAGTTTGGTTACTGAGTCAGTGCACATTGACATGGCTGTTAAACCAGCCAGAGCCTGGTGGAAGCAGCTATTTTCTTCACACAGGAATGGATCCTAGGAATCCATGACCAGTGATGTAAGATACTGACAACCACTGAGAGCTTGCGAAGATCCACCTTTTGATCCAAAACAATGCATTTCTTAGTTTGGGGCTTCTGTGTTGTTTTATTTAACATTGTGTCTGCACACCATTTTTTTCCCAGAATTTTATTAGAAGATTTAAATTAACATAATGGGAACTAAGGAAAGGCAAAAAGCACTAAAATAAAAATAAAAGAGAAACTCAATGTAAATAGTTAAGTGTGTAGAAATGTACAGAAACAGATTATCACATAATTTCAGGAGCATTCCTAAAGAGAAGAAGAAAAATGTGTCTGGAAGTAAATTTGACTAGGGATTCTAACAAAACATAGTCAAGAGTTATCAGATGCCAAATCAATCATGACTTTTAAAGGTGTTTTGTTTTGTTTATTTTATTTTTGTTTTTGTGGGTTTTTTTTTTTTACTTAGGTTTTAAGTAAAACATAGATACCAGTTACTAGGATTTAATCATGGGGTGATGTTATGTAGGAAGTTATTGTCTTCTCTCATGGGCCTCTTTCTGGTATTCTGGCCTCTTCCCTCTTTCACTTTCACATAGACTCACACGTATAAAAACGCGGAAGCCAAGAGTCCATGCAAGAGAGGACTGTCAGAGTTTGCTGGCTTGGCCTCTGTTGCCTCCCTTAGGATAATGTTTCCCCATTCCATCCACTTTCCTGTAAATTGTATAACTTTATTCCTCTTTGCAGCTAGATAGAACCACTGCACACATGTACCATTATCTGTTCATCGATTGATGGACAACTAGGCTGCTTCCTTTTCCTTGCTATTGTGAACACGGCAATGATGAGCAAGGACCTCTAGAGTAGGATATAGAGTCCGTTGGATAGATGCCCAGGAGTGCTATAACTGTATCATAGGATAGATCTATTTCTAGCTGATATCCATAGTGGCTGCACCAGTTTAAACTCCCACCAGCATTGACTGGCTGCTCTTCTTTCCTCAACAACCTCTTCAGCATTTGTTATATTTTTTTATTTAAATTCTTTTTTTTTTCAGTTTTTTTTCTCCTTTATTAATTTATTCTTGTTACATCTCAATGGTTATCCCATCCCTTGTATCCTCCCACTCTTCCCTCCCTCCCATTTTCCCCTTATTCCCCTCCCCTATGACTGTTCCTGAGGGGGATTACCTTCTCATAGCCAGTGTCGTGACTACTTTTTCTTGTCAGCTCGTCTGTATCTAGAAACCACTAAAAGGCAAGCCCTGGACATTCCTGTAAGGACTTTTCTTGATTAGACTATCTGAAAGGGGAAGACCCACCCTATAGTGGGTTGCACCTTTTGGTGGCAGCTGATGAAGGAAGTGGAAGGAGAAAGGGTTTTTAGTCTATCTTTCGTCTTCTAGCCTTCCCCTCCCTGACGGCCTCATCAACCACGTTGCTGCTATTAGTACATTCCATTGTCCGACATTACAACCTAGTTTTGAGCCTCTAATGGAAGACCAGCAGCTTTTGAAGAAACTTTCAGGCCATCAGCTCCAGACTGGGACTGCTGAGACATGAAGCCCTGTGGGCTGAACAACCATGGGATTCTGGGCCTCTCCATTGTGAGAGAGTCGTTGGTGGACGCCTTAGACCATGTCGTGTAAGCTGATCGGATAAATCCTCTTAGTAGCTATTCATTCTCTCAGTTTGTTCCTCTAGAGAAGCCTGACGAATACAGATTGCATCTCTAGATGCTAATTCAAGAAACAAAGTGGCCAAGTGACTCAGATTCTCATTCTTCTCTCGGGAAGGAAAGATGAGGGGTCCAGTATGAAGAGAGCTTGGTGGCTCTGGCCCTCTGTGTGTAGCCCAGAGGTGTTTTGCTCAAATTGATTGGCTCCTCATCTGATGTCTCGGGCATGCAGGCCAGAGATAAGCATCAGCCATGTTTACCTGGCTGCCTTCTATGCGCCAGCTCTCTGCTGTTTGCTTCTTTCACTTTTGTCTGTATTAGCCTTTTAATTAAGCCCGATGCTGTTCTTTACAAAGGTGACACCATTGTTCGTGCCCGGGATTGAAAGATGACCTTGCTCTGCTCAGTGGCAGCCTAGAGGTCTCACAGTAAGAGCATGCCCTGGCTCATCCAGGCTGACTATTCAAAGTGGATGCTGTTATTGGATTGTGTTCTATAAAAAGCTGATTGTTTTTGTTTGTTTGTTTTGAACATTGGTCACACTGTGTAGCCCAGGCTGACACTGACCTTTCAATCACCGTGGAACGTTGGAATTGTAGTGTGTGCCACCATGCTTGGGCCTGATACTGAATCATGCCACAAGCAGTGTGGGCTTACTTAGATTTATATCCTCTTGATTGTCTGGTTTTAAATTGTACAGCCAGTTGGACTTCCAGTTAAGGAAGCAGACGACAGAAGCTTCCTGCGAGAAGACTACCATAGACAACTGTAGTCCCTTCAAAATATGCAGACAGCAGAGACATGCTTATTAAATAGGATCCCTATTTCTGGACATTCTAGCCACTAAGAAGCTAAAAAAAAAAAAAGAATAAGAAATATGCAGAATTAAAATTATTTGCAAGAATTAAAGTCAAGTGTAGAATTCCTGGGAGCCCATGGTCAGCCTGAAGTACACAGTGGGGCTCACAAAGACCAATCCCTCCAATAATAATTATTATATTAGCTTTACAGTATTATTAGAAACTATAAAATTTGATAAGGAGCCACAGCTAGAAATTATTTTCTGTCATCCTCAGCAAGCAGAACCTTGAGAGCCAACTTGCTCACTAACAGCCAAAGAAAAGGCATTTATTATAATATGGCACTGTGTTCATGCCCCCCAGGGAGATCAGAAGAAAGGGGGAAGTTTGGGTGTCCAAGATTAAAAACAGAGACCTAAAACTTAAGCTTCTTTATCCTTCTGCCATCCGCAAAGAAGTCAGATGACTGAAACCAAAGACACACAGCTACAAAATCCTTGGGTATCAGGTCAAATTTCTCTCACTTAAAACAATTACACAGGATGACATAAGGCCATTTTCACACAAGTGTATGGTATACTTTGATCGTATCTCCAACATCTCACTCTGTGTGGTGGTGTGTGTGTGTGTGTGTACATGTTTGTGCACTAATGTGTGTTTAGGTCATAGGTCAATATCAAGTGTCTTCCTTGCCTTATTTTTTGAATCAGAGTCTCCCTGAGTGCAAACCTCGTCAATTTTGCTAGACTAGCTAGCAGGATCTCCCGGGAATCTTCCCGTCTCCATTTTTGTAGTACCAGGATTACAGACACTCATAGCTCACATGGCATTTTCACTCCTATGCTGGGAATCAAACTTGTCATGTTGCACAGCAGCCACTTTACCCCTTGAGCCTCTTTCCCAGACTCCCTGTGGCTTCCTTATCTCCTCTGCAGTCCTGCTACTACTGCAGCTACACACAGTCGTGATACCATTTCAGTAGGATCTCCTTTGGGGGAGCTATCATAATGATGGCCCTCAAAGCTTTGAGAAGCCGCTGGGGACATAGATGATTGGGGTAGTAGGAGGCTGGGTTTGAAGCAATTGATGCTATGTGGAGAAAAATATGCACAAAGCATCTGAGGTAGCTGAAAGTCCAATGTGAGAGCGTGGCTGGAAGAGGTGGGTGACTGCTTGCCTTCACCCCCAAGAAGATTACAATAGTTTTTCCTTTGAATTCAAAATATCTCCCTCACAGCTTTCAGTAAGTACATTGGATCTTTTGAAGTGTGTCTGGATGTAAGAAGATTGTTTAAATTGCCTTGGAAACAGCACTGTGCTCATGTGTCAGGTGTGAGCACGCACAGATAGCATGCAAATATAGCACCAAGCATGTGTTTTTTATGCTTTCTCCTTCTGGTGGCTCTTTATACTTCTAAAAATTAGGTATTCAAAATAAAGCAATTTGCTGGTTCCTATCATACAACTGTAACCTATAATCTCTCTTTTGTTTTAACTTTAAAAGTTACTGACTGGGGACTTTTTTTCTGAGTGGTCATCTTAGATGTGAAATCATCTGGATGACTTATGAATGTGAGCAACTGGGACCAGATGGTCTTCCTTCAGTTCTAAGATGACTGTAATCCTGTCTTGTCACCAGGTTCAGTGGAAGTGGGCTGTGGTACTGGGTAGCCTTAGCTAAGTACCACCAGCCAGGAAGTGACTCAGCCACATCACTGGGTATGGTTTGGCATCCTGGCAGAGCCCTCACCCCTGTGTCATCAGGTTCTACCAAATGCCTTGGCACTCCAGGTCCACACCATGTCCATGTCTGCCTTCTTTACATTTGTCCTTTGTCACTCTTAGGCCGAGACCAGTCAACTTGACATGTTCATTGATGCTGAATCTTGGGGTTACATCTGCCAGACTCAAGACAATTTGCTACTTAGCCCAGGCTGGCCTTGAACTTCTGACTTTCTTGCCTCAGCTTCCCCACTAGTAGGTATGTACCACCACACTCAGCTTTCAAGGTAACGTGCTTACATTGTCAAGTTACATTACAACCAGTCTAGCTGTTTCCTACCATTGCCCCTCCCTGTACTTTGTTTCTGTCTCAAGGGCAGTTCCTCACCAGCCCAGGGCCTAGGCTGACAGCTTGTGTTCCTACTGCTGTGCCAGGCAGATCTTCTCCTTCCCCCAGCCCTTCCCCCAGCCCTCTGATATTTGCTGTCATTCAGAACTTACCAGAAAGGATAAACATCTTGAGATTGTCTGCCGTCTGTCTCCCCCAACAGAAAGAACACAAGTCCCACAAGGACAACATACCCCAATGCCCAGCATGTGGCAGGAGTTCAGGCAATTACTACTAAACTAACGAATGAAAACACTGTCCATGACTTTCACACAAACTCTGGTGCCCCATATTTGGCCATATCCCCTTGATGGGGAAGCCCGATGGCACTCGGAGGAAGGATAGCAGACTATCAAGAAGAGACCTGATACCCTAGCATCATATTCAGGGGGAGGAGGTCCCCCTCAGTCACAGTCATAGGGAAGGGGAGTAAGGGGAAAATGGGAGGGAGGGAGGGAAGGAGGAATGGGAGGATGCATGGGATGGGATAGCAAATGAGATGTAGTATGAATTATTTTATTTTTCAATTAAAAAAAAAGGAAAAAAAGAAAGAAAGAAAACACTGTCCAAAGCCAAACCCAAGAGTGAGAGCCGCATCCCCCGCTCTCTGATGCTAGGCTTTATTTTATTGTATTATGTTTTGCTTTTTGAGACTGCTACTCCTTTACAGCTCAGGCTGGCCTTGTATTCAAGGCTGTCCTCCTGCCTCAGCTTCTCAAGTGCTGGGATTACAGGTATGCATCACCTTGTCCATCTAGGAATGTAGGTGTTTTTGTTTTTGTTTTTGTTTTTTAACAAGCAAAACCTCTTTCCAGGCTATTTACAATGCTATTGTGACTTTAAATTTTGTTTTTAAAGCGGGCATTCAAATAGATGGGTTTGTTTTTTGAGGTCTTCATACATACACATCATTATACTTTGCTCTCGCTCATTCCCTCCCTCATTTCCTTCTCTCACTCCCCTACCCTGATCCCGACTCTCACTCTCCATTTTTCTCCCTCCTGCTCTTATGCTATATGTATTCCATTCCCCTCTCTTCCCTCCTCCAGGCCCCTACAATCATTCCTCCCCTGTTGTTAAGGTTCTTTTTATAAAACTGTCCATTTCTCAGTTTCTCTCTTAACCCAGCTCTTACACAAATCATTGAGACTCTATCATATTTGTTTAATAATAAGCTTTACAACACAATAACTAAGCAGTTGTTACTCTATTCTCGGCCCTCTAAGCTAATCTGGCTTCCTCCCAGCATACATCCTAGAAATAGTTGCACTTTGTAGCTTCCTTGCTCCAGCTTTTGCCCCTGATGTCTCCTGGACTTCTGCCTAAGGCTGAATCCCCTGCTTCTTCTAACTCCTCCTCCTCAGATGGCAAGAAGCTCAGCCCTATTCTCCCTCCTGCGCAGTGATTGGCTGTAAGCTACTTTATTGACACTTCAGGGGACAATTGGAGAGCAATGTTTACATAACAGAAAAAGGATTGCAACCAGATATGGTGGGTACAGAAATCAGCATTTGAATTACTTAATAATTTTACACCTATACCTGTCATGGTCTTCTCTTTTCAACACATACACATATGGACACATAGACTCAACACACACACACACACACACACACACACACACACAGACACAGACACACACACACACACACAGACACACACACACACAGAGTGCACACTATGAAGAAAATGGGATATTTGTCTTTCTGAGTCTTATTTCACTTAGCATTATGATCTTCAGATCCACCAATTTCCCCCCAAAATGCATAATTCCATCTCCTTAAGGGAGAAGACTTCCATTGTGTATATATGCCACACTTTCACTTTCTTTATCCATGATTCTGTAGATGGACATGTAAATTTGTCTCTATTTCCTGGCTTTTGTAAACAATGCAGCAATACACATGGATATGCAAGTATCTCTACGATGTGTTGACTTAGGGTACTTTAGGTATAGCTGAGTCACATAGCAGTTCAGTTTTAGTTTCATGTGACTTTTGAAGGACAGAACCACCAGCAGCAAACACTGGCATTCCCGAATGACTAACTTGACCTACAATTGTTTGCTAGCAGTAGGGCTTTGGCTCACTATGACTCTTTACTTTAATTTAAATTATCTTACTTTGCACACTGGTGACAGTAGCCCTTAGAATATGAAGCCCAATGGCATAAACTTTAGGTTGAGACAGTATAATTTATATTCACTCCCAGCTTATAATGGGAGAATTTTTTGTTTCATCTTTGGCAGAACAAAAGCCTGAGTCTTTTTTTTTTTTTTGCCAGTGTTAGTTATGGTGCATTTCCAATACCATAATAAAAACACTAAAGGCTTGGTTATTGGTTATTAATAACAGTCTGTTTATCTCACTGCCCTGAAGTTAGGAAGTCCAACAACATGGTGCCAGCCTCTGGTTGGTATGTGATGAGGGCCTTGTGCTGCACTGTAACAAGATGGATGATATCACTGATGAGTCAGATCCAGCCACTAGCAAGCTCCCCTTTATAACAAAAGTACCCTTGAGACTTTTCTGTAAGAATCCTTGAATGAATTCATCCACTGATGAAGGCAGAGACCTCATAATCCCATCCTTTCCTAAAGACTGTACCTTCCAACATTGTTACCAATTGTCAAACCATGTCCAAACCACAGCTGCTAGACATGACACTGTGACACCCTGGGCCTCAGTTTCTCTTTCTGTAGATAAATGTGTTATGTTTGTCTACTTTACTTCTTAGTAGACACCATAATTTAACATTTTTGACATCAGTAACACCCAAGTCCTTCACATACAAAAAAAAAAAGTATAAAAGTATAAACCTATGTGTCAGGCAATTAGTTAATGGAGCCATAATATCTTGGGTCTTGTGGTATTTATTATTTTATTAGACAAAGCACTACCATGACTTAGCTTTATCTATTGTGATATGGAAACTGTACCAGGCTCTATGTGTCTTGAGGAATTTGGCAAAGGATGTTGAAACTTGTGACTGTCATCACTCAAGTTCACACCCTACCTGACCTCTGCTCACCAGAAGTTTGCGACACCTCTCTTGTAGGGGCCCCAGGAAGGTGTGTAGAGCATGGCACTAGCTCACGTTCTGTGGCCAGTTGCTTCCAGAGCAGAGGCTTCCAAAGGACCAAGTCTATAATAACTTCCCTATTCTGAAGCCAATGAGATGAATCAAGATACATATGTCAAGCACATCTCTGTGTGACTGTCAGCTGTCCTTTCTCATATTATTTTTGGGTTTAATATTTTAACATCTTTACAATGTGCTCGTGTATAAAATTCTGCTTGGACACAGTGAGCTGAAGGACAGCCCTGTAGTTTCCAGGTCTTCTGTGACCTGCTTTTGTCAGTCAATGATTAACTGACTTTGGTTAGCAGAGATAATGCAAAGCTTTGGAAATTTACCTGGCTTTTGGCAGTAGGGCTCCAGCCTTGATTGAGGACTTACATGCTGTGTGTGTAGGCAAATGCACGAGGCTTCCACATCCACGGCTGCCTTAAGTCCTGAGAGCTGTATAGTAGTGGAGACACCATGGTTATTAAAAGTAACAGAAGTCAGACACTCAGAGAACACACATCTCCGGATCAGGATCCCTAAGTGGTCAGCCAGGCAAGTCTGGATTTGAACTAAGCTCAAAGCTCATGGTCTTTTAATTGTATTAGACTGGGTCTCAAAACAAAGTGCAAGGCATGAATTTCAATGTAAGGTACACTTTCTGCTGTCGGCAGAAAGCCATTCAGAGATGGCATTTTACTATCTGTCTTTTTAAAGATAGGACCTTGCAGTGTGGTTTAGATTTGCTTTGAGTTTGTGGTCCTCTTTTCTTAGCCTCCTGAGGACTAGGGTTACAGGTGTGTGTCACCATGCTCAATGGCAGCTGGCTACTCCTGATACTAGACAAGAAGCCTTGGGAGACTTCAGAGCATAGCATTTGCTTTAGTAGAGTCCTAGGCTGAGTGGGGCTTAGACCCCAGGGCCATCTGCTGAGGGTGTAGAGTCAAAGGGATGCTAGGGACCAAGCTGCAAGTCACACCACACCAGTTTTCTTGGTGTCATTTATCACACACAACCCCTAGCTAGGCAGAGGCTTCCCACTTACTATTTTTCTTTCCAGATGACAGAGGTAAGAGAGCTTTTTGACCCTGTATGCTAAGAGATAACTGCAAGGCTTCCAAATAGCTATTCTTCCTCATGGATGCTTTACTATAATATGGCCAGAAAGAAAAATCCTCAGCGGTGGAGGGTTCTGGACAGAGCCAAGGGAAGGGTGGTAATCAAGGACCCCCTCAAGGCCTCCTGCCCTGATGCCCTTGTAAATGCTCTCTAAGAGCAAGGAATAAGCTGCACTTTGTCAGCGTGCAAGTCATGCATCTGGATGCAGTAGTTTCCAGATGGTTCTATTTTTATTGACTCCACAAATCAGCAGATCTTTCAAATGTCTACCTGAAAATGGCTCTATTCTGGCTGGTAGCCATGCTTCTCTAAAGCGAAGCCACACCCTGCACGGGCAGAGTTGGCTATGGCTGCCTATGGGTAGGGAGAGATTCTGCCTGACCACCCTTTGCTAAATACACTGACCATCATTTCTGACATGACCAGTGCTGCCCTGGGTGAGCTTGCCATGGGAAAACCGTAAAGAGCAGAAGGTATAAGGATGCTTTGGGAATGGAAAGATGAAGCTGAAGGAGAGTGGGCTATGAGTAAAAACAGTTACTGTGGTGTCTCCAGTAGATTAGGGGAAATCCAACTGAGGATGGTCAAATAAGTGTCCGTAGGGAAATCACTTCTGAAGGGTGGTTTGTGGCCCCTGAGCTCTGAGCTGGACCAGTAGCATGATCTCGGCAGTGATCATCCAGTGGTCGATTACTGATGTCTGCCAACTGTTTGGGGATGGGCGTGTGTGGCGTATGTGTCAGGCCTGCTCTTGTTGACACGAGGCTATCTTCCCTTTGGAAAATACAACCAGCCTTTTCTCTCTTCCTGGGAGCACACACAGCTATGTGCATGCTGCTCAGGTAAGAGACTTACAGTCGAGGCACCATCTTTCCAGGCTATCTGGGCTAATGGGTGCTAAGTCCACTTAACATATGTCTCTAAAACCTATAAATGGAAATTCCCACAAATTGGCTTTCTCTTTCCCCGTGCAACAGATGTTCAACACTTCAGGCTCTCCCACGCCTCAGAACCAACTGCTACTCTCAGATTCCTCAGAGTGGATCATGGCTGGGGCAGAATCCATGACATCTGCCACTTGGCTTCTCACAGAAGGCACAGTATGTGGGGATGCTTGTGACTGTAGCCACCAGCACCTTTTGTCACAACGGAGTGTCCAGAAACACTTGCACCCCGATGGTGCTGGTGTTCCCAGCTACTCCCTACTGTGTGAACACGGTACAGATAGGCCACACCCACCCCTTTATTTTTCCACTACCTGGCTCCTGGTCATTTTAATAAAATAAGCATTTTCCTTAAATATGAAAAAGGCTTGTGTTCAGAGACTTTCCCTTTTAGTGAGCTTGGGCTGCTTTGAGGGTGTTACTCCAACAGCAGGTATTTTCTTCCCACAGTTCTGGAAGGTAAAGCCAAGCTCAAAGTACCTGCTGGGGTGTTTTGGCAAAGGCCAGCTTCCTGGTTTGAAGATAGTCACCTTGCTGTGGCCTCTGGGTGAAGGAGTAACTATTCCTTCTTCCCCTTAACAAAGACACTAGTCCCGTCAAGAACCCTGCCCTCTTGACCTCATCTAATTTGACCTCTTTCCCAGAGGCCCACCTCCAAATCGCCTCCCAATGGGAGTTACAGCATCAGTATACACATTCCATAGCATCCTCCTCTCTGTAAAGTGTGCTTTTGAAGACATAGTCTTGCCATGTACCTCAAGCTAGCCTCTAACCGAGAGCCTCCTGTCTCAGTGACCCAAGATCTGGGATTGTAGGCCTGAACCATCATGATTACAGCCTAACTTCCTACCATAAAGAGCTTAATGTGCCTTTTCATCTAAGATTGTTCTTGGAGGGGGCTCCTTACAGTACTGGGAGAACAGAGGCTTTAAAACCTTGAGATTTAGAACAGACATGGAGACACATACTGGTAATCCAGCAGTTGGGAGGAAGAGGCAGGGGGACCTAAAGTTTAAGGCCAGCCTGGGCTACATAGTGAGACCTTCTCAAAAGATTTTTAAGATTTAGAAAGACAATGCTCCTCTTTCCTGTTTTTGAAGAGAGCAGTAGGTGGCTAAGCTACTATTGCTAATGGCAGAGAAATGCCCCTGTGAACTGTGTGGGTGAGCACAGGACCCAGCAATGGGATAAGGGTGGGGTTGGACCATTTAGGCTGTTTCCTGATAAGCAAAAATGGACAATTCTGCTTGTTGAGTTGTTACCATATCGACGCTTGGGACACATGTGGATTTCAGTTCATGATTCTCCCATGTAGGAGCACTGGGACCTTGGGCTAGTTATTTGATCTCTCTACGCCTCAGATCTGTTACTTCTAAAGATGAGTGATAATTATGCCTTCTTTATGATACTCACTGAGCAAGAGGTCCCATAAGAATGCATGTAAAGTAATTCGGGAATACATCTATGTCATGATATGTGCTATAATAGCCCATGACAAGGGCTAAGAAACAGAATCCTTCCCTCGTTTGCTGACTTTGGTTAACAATTACAGCAATGGCTGCACAGTAGCCAACACTTTATGATACCAACAAGCCCTTGGCATGCGTTCCCCTACTACCACCTGTGGGGTAGGTGCTATCAACCTACTGTAGCATCAACGCTAAGTTATAGTTGAGGAAACAGAGTCACACAAAGGTTAAGTAACTTGCCCAGAATCACAAAGCAAATCACCATCAGGGCCAGGAGTTGACCATGTACAGGGCAGCGCATACCTGTAGAGCTGATATGTTGGGCTATACCGTTAAGACCTTGGATGGAAGCAAGTAGTGGTCCCAGTAATTGACTAGGATCCCCCCATGTCTGAGCTCCTTTGAATGTCATTGATTTGAAGTATACAGTTGTGCTGCATTGAAAGCACAGTACTACAGGACATGTGGTATATACAGGGGCCCTAGAACTCAGTGTAGGCACATTTGAGGCCAGCCTGGGGCTACACAGAGAGATTGCCCCCATAAAAGAACCAAAGGCCTATAATTACTTTCATATATTTATGCAGTGCTCTCAAATGGTACAAAATTCAAAAATAAAAGGTAACATTATCTCAAGTCTCTTCTTGCTCCATCATCCAGCCACCTAGTTCACTCCAAACCCTGTACAGGCAGACACTGAAGACTTCCAACTGCATGGCCGAGGGTTAGAAAGGGCCTCTTTGCAAAGACTAGAAGACACCGGATCCTGGTATATCTAATAGTTACCTGGCTACTAAGCCAACTAAGCAGAGACTTTAGTGGCCAAATATGAACAAGAATAAATGTTTTACAAAATATTTTTAAAGGGGAGTAATTAATAAGCAACAAATAGCAATAAAAACAACCCTAGGGAAGGGTGATCATTTAATTTCCATAGTTACCACATTGTTGTCAGCTTGCTGTATCCATGGATTTTGCATACATGGGTCAACCAGATGTAGAAACAAATTTTAAATTTTTACAAATTTACATTAAAATTTTTAATTATATTTTTTTATTGAAAAGAGGGAGGGAGGGAGGGAGAGGGATGGAGAAATGGCTCAGTGGTTCAGAGGGCTGGCTGCTCTTCCAGAGGTCCTGAGTTCAATTCCCAGTAACCACATGGTGGCTCGCAACCATCTATAATGAGATCTGATGCCCTCTTCTGTTCTGCAGGCGTACATGCAGATAGAAAAGAGGGAGGGAGAAAGAGCAGTAAATTAGTGGAGATCAGAGACCAGTTTGCTGGAGTTGGTTCTCTCACTATGTGGATCTCAGGAATGAGACTTGGACCCTCAGGTTTTGTGATGAGCATCTGGTGTGTTTTGTGTTTGTTTTTGTTTTCGGTGGTTATTTGTTGTTGTTGTTGTTGTTTGTTTGTTTGTCTTTTAATGTGATCTATGTTGCACATGCACAGATTTTTTTGGTCACTGTTCCCTGAACAATCCAGATCAGCAATGATTTGCACAGCATTTGCATTATATAAGGAATCATGAATAATCTAGGGATGATGTAAACAACAGACGAGATTCGAGTTGTACCTCAGTGGTGGAGCACCATCTTTGCATGGATGAGGACGTGGGTTCAATGTCCAGCAGTACACACATAGAAACGAAATAAACATGAACAGGCAGTGTGGGCCATATCTGCATACTATGCAGTTTGTTACTGCAGTGTCCTTAAAGTAACCACAAACTGGGGAGACATGCATTGGTTGAAGGAATCAGGTTGTATTCAAAAGTGACCCTGAAGAATATAGAAGGGCTACTTAGGGGAATCTGGGCACAAAAGGATTTTATAGGAGAAAAGTGAGATATTATGATAAAAAAAAAAGGCTAGAGAAGAGCAAGCCTTCATTGTGGGAGTGTGTCTTTTTTTTGTTCAGTGGGAGCATCACCACTGGAATGGACTTTGACTTCCTGCAGCTGGTTCACTAAAACCTAGTAGAGGGTTTCTCCACACCACAATGGGTTAGGGAGGACTGATGGCTGATCTCAAAGGACAGTTCAAAAGTGTCCCAACAATAATTTAAAATAAAGGCAACTACACATAGACCTTGAAATCTAAAGGCAGTCCCAAAGCCAACTCCTCAAGAGACAACTTGATATAATTTTAGATGTCCATGCTTTTAGCCAAAAACCATAAAGCATTAGAAGAAAATAATAGGGTTGGGGAAACGGCTCAGCCCATAAAGTGCTTACCTTACAAGCAAGAGGAGCTTAGTTTGTTGCATCCTCAGACCCACAGAACAATAACACAAACCCAAAAACTATAACAGTGTGTATGTAGTTCTGGCGCTGGGACGGTATAGAGCAGTGTTCACTAGCCAGCCTAGCCAGTCAGAGAGCTGCAGGCTCAGGGAGTGTCTCTGTCTCAAAACATAAGATGGAAAACAATTGAGGAAGACACTTGATGGAGACTTCTGGCCTCCACAAATGGATACACATAGAGAATAGAGAGGGAGGAATGGAGTGAGGGAAGAAGAAGAAGAAGAAGAAGAAGAAGAAGAAGAAGAAGAAGAAGAAGAAGAAGAAGAAGAAGAAGAAAAAGAAAAAGAAGAAGGAGGAGGAGGAGGAGAAGGAGAAGAAAGAGAGAGAGAGAGAGAGAGAGAGAGAGAGAGAGAGAGAGAGAGAGAGAGAGAGAGAACTATGGCAGAGGAGATGGCAGTTAATGAAAAAGAACTGCAAAGTCACGAACTCAGGGTGTTCTTCCATATGCACCAATAGTAAATAAATAACATGTAATTAAAAAGATTAAAAAAATTAAAAATTCTATTGCTCAGTCAGGCTGATATACACTTAAAAAATACTAGTGAGGCCTGGCAGTGCAGGACCATACTCCCAGCCACTCAAATTTCCTTCTTTATTTCTGCCTTAACTCGGTTTTCATTCCATAGTGAGTTGTTCAGTTTCCATAAGTTTGTAAGCTCTCTGTTGTTTCTGTGGTTGCTGACAGCCAGCTTTAATCTATGGTGGTCAATTAAGATGCAGTGAGTCATTTCAGTTCCATGAGCTGCTGAGAAGAAAAGATATTCTTTCATGTTTAGGTGAAACATTCAGATAACCCCTAGGTCCATTTGATTCATGATGTCATTTAAGTTTAGCATTTCTCTATCCCCTAGCATTTATTTTTGTTTGTAGGACCTGTCTATTGATCTATTGGTGAGACTGGTGTACTGAAGCCACCCACTATATTATTCAGGGTTCCCTAGAGAAATTCCCACATATATATGAGATTTATAAAGATGGCTTACAGGTTATGGCCTGACTATGGCTGTCTCCTGTTGATGAAGAATTTTAGAACCCAGTAGACTAGATTTTCCTCTGGTCTTCAGTAGATGCCAGAATGTTGAAGTAGTCTCTAGTACCAGAGAGGAAATGAACTTCTCAGCGAAAATGAGGTCAGGAAGGCAAAAAGGAAGCACTTCCTTCTTCCTTGTCCTTTATATAGTCTGCCACTATAAAGTGTGACCCAGATTTTAAAAATCAAGTAGCATATAAAAGTAGACTCATTACATTAACACCTGACTTCTTAATGGAGACCCTGAAAGCCTGAATGGCCTGGATGGATGTTCTACAAACTCTAAGCGATAACAGATGCCAGCCCAAACTACTACACTCTAGAAAGAAAAACATCCCATGAGAGAACTAAACTTAAGGTGGATCTTCCTGCTTCAAAAGATCTGCAATTAGCACCCTAAACATTCCCACTTCAAATGATTATTCAAGAAAAAATATTATTCACATGTATACTTAGCCATTTAAGTTTTAGTTAATTCCAGATGAAATTAAGTTGACAACCAAAAGTGACAATCAGACCCACTATCATGGTGTAAGGGTGAATATGTGATTTTAGCTATAGCATTTCTTTTATGAACTTTGTTGACCTTGTGTTTGGTGCATACATAATTAGAATTGTAGCTTCCTTTTGGTGAAGTTTTCCTTTGGAGAATATGTACTTTCATTCTATACCCCTTCTTGTTGTCTTTTAGTTTGAAGTCTATTTCCTCAGATACTAAAATTGCTACACTTGCTTGCTACTTAGGTCCATTTGCTTGAATATTTTTTTCTATCCCTTTATACCCTTCCTAGCTTGAGGATGAAATGTATGTCTTGGATATAGCAGAAAGATGGATCCTTCTTTCTAATCCAGTCTGTTAGTTTGTGTCTTTTTATTAAGAGTTATCAACAAGCAGGAGCGATGTTCATTGATTCTTGTTATTTTGTTGTTATGGTGGGTATTTTGCCCCACTTTTGATTTATTATTCTGGGATTATTTGTTTCTTATGTCTTTTGGGGTGTAGTTGGCCTCTTCTGACTGAAGTTTTCCTTATAGTACCCTCATGGTATGTTTTCTTTCTCTGGAAACCATGATTGATAGTTGTGCTGGGTATGGTAGTATGAGCTGGCATCTGTCATCTTTTAGACTCTGTAGAACACTGGCCCATGCAGGCCATTCTGGCTTTCAGGGTCTCCACTGATAATCCAGGTGTTATTCTAATGAGGCTACTTGCAATACTATTTGGTTGTCGGGGTGTGGTGGTGCATGCCTTTAATCCCAGCACTCGGGAGGCAGAGGCAAGCAGATCACTGTGAGTTCAAGGGTAGCCTGGTCTACAAAGTGAGTTCAGGACTGCTGAGGCTACACAGAGAAAACGTGTCTTGAAAAAAAAAGAAAAAAAGAAAAAAAAAGATTTCCTGGGGTTTTGTTATTGTTGTTGTTGTTGGGTTTTGTTTGTTTCTTTGTTTTTTAAGATTTAACATGTTCTTGGCTGAGGTGTCTGTTTCTTCTACTTTGTCTTCAATACCTGAGGTTCTCTCTTTCATGTGTTATAATCAGTGATACTTACCTCTGAGGTTTTTGACATCTTAATTTTTCACTTCCAGTTTAATTTCAATTTGGGTTTTCTTTAGTGGTTTTATTTATTTATTTATTTGTTTTGTTAAATTTTACTTTCCTCAAATTGATTTATTATTTTATTCAACTGTTTCTTTATATTTCTGTCTTCATAGAGAGCTTTACTCATGTTTTCTTCCAGATCCTTGAATGTATTCACAGCCGCTATTTTGAAGTCCTTGTCTTGTGCTTCAGCTGTATTGCATTTTTCAGGCCCTACTGTAGTCGGGTTACTGGACTCTTCTGTAGGCAGACTGTCTAGGCTGTTCACCTGTGTGGATTTGCACTGAGGTCTAGGCATGACATTATGATGACTGAAGTATTTGTAGGTGCTGACAGCTGGTCCTGCCTTTGCTGGGTTGGGTTGGTGTTCCTTTTTTTTTTTTTTTTTTTTTTTTTGGTTGCTTTTGCTCTCTCAGGATCTTAGGCAAGTGTGATAATTGTGGAATCCCTGGTAGCGAGTGCTTCTGCAGGTGGGTGCGTGGCAGAGAGGAATCGAGATGGGCTAGGGAGAAAGGAGGGTTAAGGGCCGTAGGAAAGGGAGAATATGGGCCACATCAGGAGGCAGGGTCCCTGGGTAGTCGACATGTGGTTGCAGGAGGGGCTCCTGAAAGTGAGCTGCAGTAGATTAAAAAATATTTCCGGAGAGACAGGGATGACAGGGCTGCGGTAACCCTGTGTCTGCACTAAGGTGGAGTCTCAAGCGAATGGAGCCAGGGTGAGAGGAAAGGTCCTATGAGCAGGGGAGAAGGAGATGTTGTAACAGAGGGCAGGAAGGATAGTGAAGACCGCCTGTCTGAGTCCCAGCCTAGGGTGACCACTGGGATTCCCTGGTAAAAAAGTGCTTCTGGCTATTGCCACCAGCTGATACAAAGGAGATGGGCGGGGGCCCGTGAGAGATCCACCTGCCTCTGCCTCCTGTGTGCTGAGATTAAAGGCATGTGCCACTATGCCTGGCTGTGTAAAAGTCTTTTTGTTGACTTTTTAGAATTGATAATGGCTATCATCACAAGAGACACAGATGACAACATGAATGTGCAAAAAGCATTACGTATTTGTGGTGGTCGGAATGAGACTGGTCCCCACAGGCTCATATGTTTGGATACTTGGTCCCCCAGCTGGTAGGACTGTTTAGAAAGAATTAGGCGATACGACCCTGTTGCGAGAGGTATGTTACTGTTGGCTAGCTTGCTTTGAGGCTTTTAAGAGACTCATTTCCTGTTTGTGGATCAAGTTGCTCTCAGTGGCTGCTCAGCACTGTGCCTGTGTGCCTGTGTGTCTGTCTGCCTGTGTGCCAGCATGCCAGCACCATGCCTGTGTGCCTGTGTGTCTATGTGTCTATGTGCCTATGTGCCTGTGTGCCTGTGTGCCTGTGTGCCTGCGTGCATGCCGCCACACTCCCCCACCATGATGATGATGGACTCCTGTCCCCCTGGAACTGAGAGCCTCAAATAATATGGTGTTTTATCACAGCAACAGAAAAGTAACTAATACAATATTCAAGTGTCCTAATTGGACCACTGTCAGGGAAAGCCAGTCAAGACATCCAGATTTAGGGCTTGAAAACACTCAGTATAATCGCTTTGCATTAGCTGGGTAGTCACGACCGTGAAAAGTGCTTCAAGTTCGGCTCTCAAAACTGTGACGGTGAGACCCAGGGGACCTGAGGCAGACCCTGCTGCCTTTTCTTTAATTTTTCTGATTACGCATGTTCACACAAGACAGAGGTAAACAGCACGGGCAAAATGAGGTGGGGAATCTTGGCATCCCTGTTAAGCTTTGGAGACTCCCTTCCCTCCTCGTCCCTGGAACCCGCTGAAGAGATGGCCTTGGTTGCCATCACTCACTCATTCCCATGCTGCAGGCTGTCTCACCTCTCCCACTCGGGCCAAGAGTGACAGATGGTCTCCTCCGCCTCCTTGTGCTGCGTGCCAGGGTTCACTGTACCCTTGGGCTACTTTTGACAGTGTTGAATGAATGAACTGATCTTCATTCCTAAGACCGCCTCCTAGGACCTACTCACTCTTCATTCTCCTCCGGTGATCTGACCGCATCTACTCCTTCCCCGACTCCTCCCACCAGCTGCTTGGCCACTTTTGGAAATCCTCCCTGGCTCCTGGATGCTCCCTTAGCCCACTCTTTCCCAGGTGTGGTTTCTGCCCCATCTAGGGCAGCATTCTGCCCTAAGCTATGCCTCTGACCTCCACTTGTGAGCTGCATGCCTGTAGCTCTGACCTCCCAATTCTGAGTGTCACGCTTTTAGTTATAACGGCCTACTCTCCCCAGCATGGCTGTTTAGCAGTTTCTCTAACCAAACATGCCCCATAAGAGCCATTTCTCCTCTGTTCTTTCCAAGTCTTCATATGACCCTCAGCCTGGAGATACTGACTTATTATTAGCTATCTGTGGTGGTTTGAATGAGGACGGCCCCACAGGATCATATATTTGATCCCAGTTAGCATTCTCTCTCTCTGTGTCTCTTTCTGTGTGTCTCTCTCTGTCTCTCTGTCTCTCTCTGTCTCTCTTTCTCTCTCTCTCTCTCTCTCTGTCTCTCTCTCTCTCTCTCTCTCTCTCTCTCTCTCTCTCTCTCTCTGTGTGTGTGTGTGTGTGTGTGTGTGTGTGTGTGTGTGTGTGTGTCTGTCTGTCTGTCTCTGTCTCTCTCTCCCTCATGCTTATGGATCAGATGTAAGCTCTCAGCTACTGCTCCAAAGCTATGCCTGCCTACCTGCTGCCAGGCTACCCACTATGACGGTCATGGACTTCACCTTCTAAAATTGTAGGACCATCCCCACCTCCTCCAATATACTCCTTCTTCTGCAGGTCACTTTGGTCATGGTGTTTCTTCACAGCAATAGAAAATCACTAAGAAACTATCCCCCTTCGGTCTGCTTCCATGTTCAATCTATCTCTCCTCTGACAGAAGCATTTCTGAACTCCCTTCCTCTCCATCCCCCACCATCTTAGCTACCTCAGGATCTGTGGGCGCCCCCACCCCCTTGCTAACCAAAATGCTGCCACAATCCCCTCTATAACACATGGATTTATTCAGGGTCTGCTCTTAGAAGTTTCCAAAACCCAAGGTCCCTTCTGGCCTTAGAGTGTTGTATTTTTCTGCTAGGTGATTTATTCTGGCAGGCATACCCATTCGTTGTCCAAAGTGCCCTGTGTAAATGATGAATTATGTGGTTGTGCTAGTTTGCTATTGTCAACCTTACACAAACCCAGACAAATCTGGGAAAGAGGAACTTCAAAAAAGAAATTCTCCCCCCATGAGATTGATTATAGGCAAGTCTATCGGGGTATTTTCTTAATTAGCAGCTGATGTGGGAGGGTCCAGCTCACTGTGGGTAGTGCCGTCCTTGGCCTAATGGTCCTGCATAATATAAGAAATGAGGCTCAGCAAGGCACGAGGAGCATGCCAGTAAGCATCCTCCTCCACGGCCTCTGCATCAGTGCCTGCCCTCAGTTCCTGCCTTGAGTTCCCACTCTGACTTCCCTCAGTGATGGAGTGTGACTTGAAAGTTGTAAGCTGAAATAAATTCTTTTCCTCCCCGAGTTGCTTTTGGTCATGGTCTTTGTCACAACAATAGAAACATAGGGCAGTGGTCATCCTCTCATGGCTGTCAGGGTAAAATCCAAAAAGTTTCTTGTCTTACAGTCTGGCCTCAAGCTGACTGTTCCATATTCCCCGACTATGCCACCTGCTGTCCCCATCCCCTCACTGCCCATGCCTTCCTCTCACCCTAAAGGCTTCCTGCCATTTCCCACACGTCAAATCCATACTCTTCAGTATTAAGCCAAAAAGCCTCTCTTCTGTGGAATAACATATCCTATGTGCCTCTGCCTCCCTCCCCATCTGCAAGGAGGACCCTACCACCACCACCAACACACACACACTGGTCCTGTAGCAATTTGTCCAGACCTCTGTCACATCTCCCAGTGTGACTGTGGTGCAACAGCTGGCACACTGCTTGTCCTCAAAGTGTCTCTTAGAGAGGGGCTTTAAAGAAGCGGGGAGTTGAGAGTATTTTCAGCTGGCTCTGTTTGGAATTAAAAGCTTTTATTGCTCATGTGGGATTTGCTTGAGAAAAACCTAGCATGTCAGAGCCAAATTCATTTCTTCTTCATCTGTGGACCGAGAAGGAGAATCATTGGTGCTGGCCAAACCTGCCCATGTGAACTCAGTGGAGTAATAAAAACAAGTCCGGCTGTTGAAATAGAGTGTGCTGAAATGAGAGTGAAATTCACATTCTACCCCCTGCCATCCATTTTCACAGCTCACCGCCTGTGTGGAGTGAAGGAAACGGAAGATCTGAAATCTGACAGATGGCTAAATACAGCTGCCGTTTGCTTGCTTGCTTGCCTTGTTTCTCTCCAGTGTGTCAGCTGCATGTCAGAGAAGCACCATTACCTGGGTGGCAGCAGACAACGGCTGTATCATAAGTACCGTATGCAGCAGCACTGTCCACGCTGGGGCTCCCCTCTCGGAGCCTGACTGCCAGCTCTGCTCGAGGAGTCAAGGAACATTGTTTGGAGGACACCGTGCTGGGAGGCAGGTTAGAGGAGGAAGAGGCACTCCTGGACTTTTCCAGGATGATGCTGAAGGAAGAGCTCTACATTCGTTACATAAGTTCAGTGGAGTTATGATGGTGGGGGAAACCTGTGGTCACAGCACGCAGGAGGTTGAAACAGGAGGCTCACAAACCGGAAACTAGCTCGGGCTCCAAAGGGAGACCCTTGGCGGAAACTCGTAGAGTTTTGAGCTGTAAGGTGTTATACAGATCATGTCATGAGGCTATGGAGGGACGGGGTAAAATGTTTGCCTAACGTGGTTAAAACCCCGTGCTCAAGCCCAGCAAACCCTCCCATCCACAGTTGTTGTCAACCTGGTGATCTTCAAATGTCTGTGGACGCAAACCCACAATTGATGAAATGAGCTATGTCTCAGAATAGACTGTTTATGAGACAATACCCTCGTCAAATGGAAAGTATTTTTACACTCTAGAGTTTGAAAACTATTCTTTTTCATAAATATATATACATACACATATACATACACACCTATAAAGGAGCCATGTGTAATATATATAGTCATGCGCCACTTGGTTTTCCTGACTCACTAATGGTGTATAACCTTCAGTTTGAAAGAACTGACCTCTCTCCTTTGATTTTTTTTTTTTCCTTAAGGAAGCAGTGGCGCAGAATAATGAGATAACTTAGCCTAGAAGAGTGAAGAGACATTTGCATTCTAGTGTGAGGAAAGGGGTGTTAGACACAAAAAATCCTTATGCCAGTTCTGGTGATTTATACATATAATCCTAGCCCTTGGGAAGCTGAGGCAGGAGGATTGCCATGAGAATGAGGCCATCCTTAGGCTACATAGCAAGACTCCGTCTCAAAACAGACTGCATTGATCATTGGGTGTTTTAGGACTTACCTTCACCAGAAGTGCCTCTGTTTAGGAAGGTACAGACAGCCGTGGAGGGAGGGGCAAGATGGAGAATTAATAAGTAAGGGATCCTGGTCTTTTTAGCTCCACCAAGACACAATGGATGTTTGGATGTTTCTGAGTAGGAATTCTCAGCTTAGCTTGGCTTGGGCATGGGTGATGCCACTGTAGGGAGGAAAGCACTTGTTAGAACTGTGTGGGGGCTTAGTCTGATACAGTAACTCCAGGCTGTTCTGTCAAGCAACTCTCCTTTTGGGAGCTACAGTTGCAGCGGACAAGTTGCACTGGGCTCTGGCTGATGTGCAGTACAGCCTAATACTACAGTGCGTGCAGTACAACAGAAGAAACCAAAGGCAGGGACTATCAGCCTCTTGAGTAACAGCTTTCTATTGTCTGGATTTCAAAATCCTAGTACAAATTTTAAAAAACAGTTTAGAAATCAGTATTGGATTGTCAGTTCTTCTTTGTCCCAGGTAAGGAAATACTTGAAAAAAGAGGAGGAGAAAAAGATGGTGATGGTGGTGGTGGTGGCGACTGTGGCACCCCTACCCAATCTATTGCCAGTCAGGAAAACAGAAAGCTGTCATCTTGGATGAAAGATAATTTCAAACACTGACTACGTCTAGCTTTTTATATATCATAACTACCAGATTGTCCTCATTTCCCTGTGTACACACTTCATTACAGATGTGCTGGTGGGTAAGCCAGTCCCTGGAATTACTGCTCAGACAGATATAAACTCCTTCCTGAGGTTATTCACACTCAATTGAGGAAATCTGGATGTTTTATGCGTCACTTAACATGAAGGATAATTGTTTTAAGTCATAAAAAAATCATTAAGTGGTTTAGAAAACCATACAGAAGCCATTAGCCAGATTATACTAAATATGAAAAACAAGACACTTCCTATTATATAGTTTATCAAGCCACGCCACTTGTCTGCTAATTACGATCATTCTAGAATGGGTCACTGAAGGCAGTGGACACTTGCCTCCTTTTTCTCTTCTGCAGGAGGACATGAGAGGCAGTGGCCTGGCTTCCCCAAACCCTTTACTCCTCTGAAGGCCTTATGTGTCAAACTACGTGCAGTGTATGCGTGGTAGGGCTTTTTTGGCTTAAGTTAGTTAGTTTTGAGATTGGGGGTGTGTCTCTCTGTAGGTAGCACCAATCTTTTTAAATATTTATTTATTTATTTGTTTGTTTGTTTGTTTGTTTGTTTTTAGTATCACTGATCTTGAACTCCTGCAACCAAGCAACTTTTTTGTCTTGACCCTGCTGGTAGCTGGGGATCACAGGTGCAAATTCTACCACTTCCAGCTTATCTTTTATTTTGCAAGGCCCCTATGCTAAGTTTCTTTGTGAGCTCCAAAAGACACTCTTGCCACCAAAACGCACAAGTTAGTATCAGAAACAAAACAAAACACTGGCATTTAACATAGCATGAAATGGAATTCTAATTGTAGCTGTCACTTGCACAGCCGCTGCTGATCTTATCAATCATTGCTTTTTGAGGGCTAGGAGGCTTAGAGAAACAGGAGGCTGTATCTGTTACAATATATTTAAGAAACCAGGTAGAAGCACATTCAAGCATTTTGTTGAAACTTTTCACCAAGAAGACCCCAGATGTCACCTAAAGCCTCCTGGAATTTCAGTGCCAAGCCATTACAATGTATTGCCAACTATAAGAAACCCAAACCATCATTTTGAAAAGTTCCCGTCTCCTGTGTGTGCAGGTCAAGTCTGACGCTGCTTTCTAAAAGGCATTCAGGTTTGCTTGTTTTGAGGGGGAAGCCGTAGGAGTGTTGAGCATGAGCATTCTAAAGAATTTAAGATCTGTTCACTTGCACTCGGTCTGCACATTTTCCTTCGAGGATGATATGAAAATGTGTCAGCATCTGGCCAATCCTGGGTAGTCTCCCAATTCTACTGCTGTTCAGCCCTCCATCCTGTTTTAAATTTTTTAAAAATGAAATATACATGATCTTTATCACTCTAACCATTTTAAGCATGCAGTTCAGAGGACTTAAATATATTTACCTCACCATGAAACCCCTCAGCATTTGTTTTTTAATACCTAGGTCACTATAGCAGTCTTTAAAACACAGTTTGAGAACTAGGGGTACAGTTTGGTGGTACATCTTAGCACTCACAAAGTGTCTGGCTTGACCCCCAACATCCAAACCAAAATAAAACAGGACAGGAATCTCCTTTGGCTTCCGGTCTGTCCCAGTAAGGAAGGAAACAGATCTTTGTTGGTTTTTTCTGACTGTTGCCAGAAGGAAGAGCAAAGGTGCGTTCTTCGTCACCTCTTCGGTGCTCTGGCCTTCAGGCGTTCTTAATAGCAAAGCCAGGCAAAGGTGTCTGGGGAAAAAAGCACAAGTAAAACTCTACTGGACCCTTCTTTGCATTTATCACTTCTGCTCAGAACACCATAGCCCAAACAATTGCTCTAGAATATAAAAGCTCTTAAAAGTCGTATTGCCATTAGAGGCAACACACAAACATTTTAGAAGTAAAATCTTTAACTTTAAGATGTGTAAAAGAAATGGTTCCTACATAGGTTCCAGTGGATGGTCCTACCCCCATGCAATACTGTAGGTGTGCTTTTTTTTTTAATAGCTATTTTATTGGGTTCTACCACCCTCCTTCACCCCTATCCCTTCCATCCCCCCAACACTAGGCAGGCAAGAACGAAGGTTAGAGGGGAAAGGGGGTGTAAATCTCTTTGAACTACTTCCTGCTAATCAGGAGCATCAGGTTCCTAAAGGCAAGTCCAATCTGCATTGTCAGAATATCTCCAGCAATCCAGCAAATCGGCAAACCAGCAATAGCAAATGCAGCAACAGAAACCTGCAGCAGCAGGGACCAGCAAAAATCACGCCCCTCCTAGAGCATGAGACAACCATAGCTAAAGAAAACAAAATTCTCACTACAGAATACTGACAGCACTAAGTGTGTTCAGTAGGCTAAACACACACACACACACACACACACACACACACACACACACACACATTCTTGAGCACACATACACAAAGTTTGGGAGGGAAGTGGCAGGCATGGAAGAGTTGGCAAGAGATTGAAACTTTCATATGGCCAATCCTTGCACAGAAGCACACCAAGACAGGAAAGCGAGAGGTGCCTCAGCCAAAGCAGAAGGAGTCCACATCCACAGGGCTATCCCTGGTCCCACAGGAGGTACCAGGAAGAAAGAGTGCATGGATGCCAACAGCTTCTCCTGTGGGCAGTGCTGCTCTGTATCACTAGATGTCAGTGTGGACTTTTCTAGCCATCACGTTTTCACCGTTGTATGTAGAAGACAGCAATGTAGGGCCTTTCTTTAACAGCACTGTCTTCAAAACCAGCATTTCACCAAGTATTTGTCTATTTTAGCATTTCCATTTTTCAGCATCCTTTAAAATGCAAACAGACAGTCTGAGTTAAAGGTTGCTTTTTAAAATACCATGACTTTCTAATCTTAAAGCTTACAGCATTAGGAAGGCAGCCTGCAGGATGTCCCAAGGAAGCTGGCAATGGAAAGTTCCACTGGGGTCTTAAAAGTAGCAGTGTAAGACAGAAACCTGTAGGTTCAGCCCCAGGAAGCCACACCATCCTACAGTGCCACCACTGTTCTCAAAAGAGGAGGCAGGAAGCTGTGGCCAAGTGTTTATGATCACATGAAACATGAGGTATAGTGCCCTTGTTAACTAGTTTTGGGTTTTAGCTATCCGGAGAGGGGGTTTGTTTTGTTTTTGTTTTTATTTTGCTTGCTTTGTTTGTTTTTAGAGATAGCAATCAGGAGATTTCTGCTGCCTGAGGAAATGTCACTGAACTGCTTGGCTATCACTGACACAGGAGCTCTCTAGAACCGAATAGCTTAGCTCAGCACAAACTCACAGCTTCTGAAGGTCACTGAGCTCAGGCGCAGGCAGAGAGCTGTTTCTTTCTGGAGGCTCCGGAAGACTCATCTCTAACATTTTTGGCTTGCCCCTCACCTTAATTCCTCTATCTCCAAAGCCAACCATGCTCAAATCCAGTCTCCCATGGCCCCTGGGGAGGCAGTAGAACCTAAGTAAGAAAGCATTCTTACTTCTAAGCTACATTCCCAGCCCCCACCCCAAACATCATCACCACCTCCTCCTCCACCTCCACCCCCCCCCCACCAACACCCCCTTTTTATTTTGATGCACCAGCTTACTGACTGGCCCAGGCAGGCCCTGACCTTGTGATCCTCCTGTTTCAGCCTCTGTAACAGCTAGGGTTACAGATCTGGGCTACCAAAGTTGGCACTATCTAGTCTTTTTGACATCACTCTGCCCTGTGTCTCCTGTCTCCTGCCTTTGCTTATGAAGAATCTGGGCCAACCCAGGTCACTCAGGACAGTCTTCCTAGCTCAAGACCCTTCTACTTGCAAAGGCCATCTTGCTATATAAGGTAACATAGCGACAGATTTCAGGAATGAATATAGGGATATTATGGGGTGGAGGGAAGGCACATATCTCTACCACAGTACTTAATTGAAAAACAACATGTAGCTGGGTGGTTGTGGTGCACACCTTTAAGCCCAGAACTCAGGAGACAGATGCAGGTGAATCTCTGTGAGTTCAAGGCCATCCTGGTCTACAGAGTGAGTTCCAGGGCAGCCAGAAATACACAGAGAATCGCTGTCTCAAAAAACCAAAACAACAACAACCCAAAAGCATATGATGTCCTTCTAAGTGCCATTAACAGGTGCTTTTTATATAGCAGACTGTGTCAGAGCTGAGCGGGCTTAGCTGGAAGAATCTCAACAATGACAAGAAGGTTTGTTATGCCCTCTATTAATATTCAGTTAGTCCCCCAGCCTGACTGCACTAACTCCAGTGCCCCTAGGGACCCCTACTTAAAGGATGACTTTCAGGAGTACATGCATGTGCAGCACTGAGAAAAGTGAAAGCCAGTGCTGGGAAGACAGGCTAAGTAAGCATTGCACCCAAAGCCAGCCAAAGGGCTGGATGTAACTCAGTGGGAGAGTGCTTGTTTAGAATGCTCTGGTTTCAGCCTCTCAGCCCAGCAGACAAAAACCAAACCATAAACGCCCAGTTTGATCCCAGACCTTGCTGCAAACAAAGGGTGGGTTTCCTTTTGCCCGTGTGTGTGTGTGGCATAGAGTTCAGTTCCTCTTCCCAAGCTGTCTTTCCGGCCAGTCACACCCAGCACTGAAAGCACTGTCCAGAAAGTCCATTCACCATCTTTGCCTCTTCCTTCTCTCAGACAGCCTGTCACCAGCCTCCAGAGCCCTCCGCTCCACTTTCTCCTCTTGCCCGAATTGCCTACCTCAGCTCCTAAGGGCGGTCTTTCCTCTCTCCCATCACTCCATTCTCCAAAAACTCTACCCTAGGTAAGTTATCCTTTCAAACTCAAAATGCGACCATGCTAAGGCTGCCTAGGAGAGCAGTTCTCTCTCTCTCTCTCTCTCTCTCTCTCTCTCTCTCTTTTCTTTTGGATCCTTGCCCAGCGGGCCAAGCCAGCTGGACTCTGTCCCAGCCAGCTCTTGCAGCTGGTTCTCAGACTTCCTTGTTTCCTCCCTTCCATTCCAGCTAGTGAAATGCTTGTAGTTCTTTGGATGCTTATGGCTCTCCCTTGCATTCAGGCTCCTGCAGCCTAGGATATCTACAGATGCGTAAGGCTGTCTCAAGACTTGGGTATCACTTGTGGAGTTGCATTTTCGTTCTTCACCCAACTTCCGTCCCTTGGTTTTTGTGTGCAGTTACTCAATACTGGAAGCATCTCTTTCTGTCTAGGCATGGTGGGTACAGGCTATAGAGTTTTGAGGTCTGGATCCTTGGTTAATTTTGTTTATCTGGGGAGGAGACTTTACATATGTGGAGCCAACATTTGCTTATGAATGGAGGTAGCTTCCAGTGGGGTGCGGATATATCCTAATATTTCTGTGTACCAGGGATGACCCTGCTCTGGGCTTTCTTCCAAAACCTATTGGTTCAGACTTGGATCTCTAGAGTTCAGCCAAAGACCATCTAACTTCTGGGAAAGAGAGGGTGTGGTAACGTTGACCAGGAGCTCTTACCACCCAGTTTGCTTTCTTGTTCCTGGCAAGAGGTAATCCTGCATTTCTGACCTTATGCTTTCCCACCTGCCCTAACTTGGGGCAAAGATCATTCAGATACCAGTCTGAGGGAGTATAGACTGTTTTGGCATGAAAACACAAAGGGCAACAGACCAGGCATGGTAAGCGCAGTTAGCTAAGTCAGTGGTGATCCAGGGCGTGCATTAATTACTGCTGCCTGCCATTATGATCCACAGCAGGCCTTGGAAGCCTCCTGCCTAAAGACTGTCTCAGAGCTCTGGAGAAGCAGTCGCTGTGGAGTTAGTTAACACTATTGGAGGCTAGAGCCCCTGTGCTTGGGAAGTTTCTGCAGTCTAGGCCTAAAAATCCAGAGCTTGCCTCTGCTGGGGCTTTTGGCTACCCTCGAAGGAAGAAGTGGTATAGGAAAATGTCTTCTGTCTTTTGAATCGTTCATGTATTACTGCAGGGGTTTGTGAAAGTGGCAGGAGACTGGGAGGATGGTGCGTGTGCACTGGAGGAGAGAGCACATGCATTATGTAGCAGAGAGCTATTTTTCGCTCTAAGCTCGCTTTCACTTCTATAGGCTGGGAACTCCCCTTGGTTCTGAGCTCATGGCAGTCTTTTCACTATGTTGTACATCTTTACAACAGTATGGCCCCAGTAAAGTCCTTTACAACACTATGGAATGTAAGAGGTTTCTTTAGAATGTAGGAAAAACATCATGGGTTATGTTTGCTTTGTGTTAAGGATTTCGAAATAAAGGCCTTTATGTCGGGGTGTGGGTATATATGCATGTATGTTTGTGTGTGTGTGTGCACATGCCTGGGCAGGCTTGTGGAGACAGATCAATCTTGGCTGTCTTTCATTAGGAGTGCTCCACATTCTTGTTGTTGTTGTTGTTACTACTACTACTATTTTTGAGACAGGGCCTCTCTGTGTAGCCCTGGCTGTCCTGGACCTTGCTCTGTAAACGAGGCTGGCTTGGTACTCAGAGATCTGTCTGCCTCAGCCTCCGTAGTGCTGAAATTAAAGGTGTGAGCCACCACCACCCGGCTCACTTTGTCATTCATTTATTTATTTACTTATTCATTTTGAGCCGGGGTTTATCCCCTGAGTTCTGGGCCTCACTAATTAGGGTAGATGGATGAGCCCCAGGAAACACCCTCCCTCCCTGTGTCCATCTCCTTGGCTCTAGGATTACAAGCCATAGTGCCATGCCTACCTTTTTACGTGCTGCTGGAGACTGTACTCTGGCTGGCATGTTTGTGTGACAAACACTTTATAGACTAAGCTATCTTCTCAGGCCCAAGATACTGTTGGGTTTTTTAAAAATTAAAATATTATTTGCAAGCCATAGTTGATTGAGTGAAATATAATACACACATTTAATCTCTTGTTAATAACTTTATACTAGTTTGATAAGCAAGAGTCTATTTTTATTAGCAGGTGCTGACATTCTGTCTCTCAGCTGTTTTTAGAAAAGACAATGTTTCAAAATCATGTTAAATATAACACAGGGCTCTGCCGACCGGCTGATTAACATGAAGCATTTTGTGACACACCGAAGCTTATTTAGGACACCAACGACTGTTAAAGTGTTAGCTACCCTAAGAAATAAAGAAAAGTTCATTAAAAGAAAAAAAAAACTTTAACTACAAAGATTTCAAATAACCTCTGGTTTTCTATATATGTTTATCCGGTCAAGCCATTATGGTGATGTACATACTGGTAATGACTACTAAACAGTTATTAATAATACTCAAAGTGGTAACAGTGAGCTTCAAAATAGTGAAATCAAGTCCAGCGAGTTTTTGCATATTCTAACTGGACAGCATCATAGTCTGCTATGGACAATATGCATATTGTTATCCCATCACAGGTAGGACATCAAATTTCAAAGGACTTTCAAATAGACATTGGGTCTTTTGAGGCTCTCAACTAGGTTGAGACTGGTACCATGATCTTATGCACATCACACATTTCACAAGAAACAGGTTTAGCAAAGGTAAGTGGCTTGCCTTGCCCCCAATCCCAAAGCCAAACCCCATCTTGAATTTACTACTCTGTGGTGTGTGCTTCGTCCCCCCCCCCCAAGACAGGGTTTCTCTGTGTAGCCTTGGCTGTCCTGGACTCACTTTGTAGACCAGGCTGGCCTCGAACTCACAGTGCTGGGATTAAAGGCGTGTGCCACCACCGCCCGACTGCAGTGTGTGCTTATAATCCTGTCCTCATCGGCTCCAGTCCGCTGCTTCTCATCGAAGAACCGATGGAGGTACACAGAAGGAAGAACACGTTCCTTTAGGGCATGTGAAGAGCTGGTAGGGTATCATGAAGCTGCAGATTTTAAGTTAAGTCACAGCTGCTTGGCAATACAACGCAGTCTTCAGGAGGAGAGACCCGACCAAGGAAAGGGCGGAAGAGTCCCTCTACACTACTGCTGTCAAAGCATAAGAACGTAAATGTAGGAGTGACTTTCAAGAATCACTTTAGGACCAGCATGGTGACTCAAGCAAGTAAAGGCATTAACCCCCCAAGAACCCACATGGCAGAAACAAAGAAAAAAAATCCCTGTCAGTTTTTCTCTGACACCGCGTAAATGTCATAGAATAAGTGTGCCCACATGCATACATATACACAAATAAATGTAGAAAAAGATTTAAAGGATAATTTTAGCATGACTGAAAAACATGAATGCACTCATTCACCGGAAAGTTACTGTACTGCCATTGACTGAGTGTCTAATGAATACCAGGATGAGAGCTATGAAGGCATTATTACACAGCGCTTGTCTTCAGTCCTGGGAATGGGGTGACTGGCAATGTGCAGGGAAAAGACATTTAACCAAATAATGCAACACAGGGTATCTTATATAAAAGCACAGAATAGATATATGTTATATGCAATGCATATATATATATATATCAACCCATTTCTTCTTTTCTTCTTCTTCTTCTTCTTCTTCTTCTTCTTCTTCTTCTTCTTCTTCTTCTTCTTCTTCTTCTTCTTCTCCTTCTCTTTCTCCTTCTCCTCCTCTTCCTTCTCCTCCTCCTCCTTCTTCCTTCTTCTCCCTTCTCCTCCTTATTGAGACTGGCTTTTGCTATTTCTCAGGCTGACCTTGAATTCTAAGGTTTGATAGGCCTAGTTAAATAAGTCTAGCAACGGTCTTCAGTTTCTGTTAGTTCAGAGCAGCCTGAGCCGCCTCCACTCTTCAGAGGTGGGTTCAGCACTCACTGCAAATGATACAAAGAGTGGGCAGCCAACCAGAGACAGCCATGACCTGGCCAGAAAAAGATAAATTTATAGATGGTCTTTACTGATGGTATAATTGGTTACTTTACTGCTGGTATAATTGGTTAAGAAAGATATGCTGCTGGTCTGGAAATCTTCTGCCTCATGATGAACTCATGACCTGGCCAGACTAGCTCATGTGTTCACTCAGTTTGCCCAGCCTTTCTAGTTTAAATGATTATTTAACCCCCTTTTTAAATTTAAGTGTTTGTAAAAAAAAGCCTACAAGCTGATGGGGGTAGGGGGTGGGGGGATGACCATCATGTCTAAATGGTCACCCCAACATGTTGGATCCTGCAGAATAAACAAACGCTCTTTTTTGCTTGCATACTATTTGAGTCTGGGGTTTTTTTCTTCAGCATGTTCCAGACCCTAACAGATTCCAGTGAGCCTCTGGATAGTCTCTCCAGAAGCTGGGAACTACAGGTAGCCTGCTCATAAGGCCTTCTTTCTCTTTTTAAGAAATCCTAATTAATGGCTGAAGCGATGGCTGCGCGGTTAAGAACAACACTGGCTGTTCTTATGGAGGAACTGCGTTTGATTCCCAGCACCCCACGTGGCTGCTAACTAACAGTAACTCCAGTTCTAAGGGATTTGGTGGCCTCTTCTGACCTCCATGATGGCTACCAGGTACACATTGGGAAGCTTGCATGCAGGCAAAACATTTACACACACACACACACACACACACACACACACACACACACACGTTAAAAAAAAAACAACCCCAATTCCTATATCTTTGGAAAGAATGACTAAAATCACTAAATGACCCACTACAAATACAAAAGAAAAAAAACCGTGGCAACGGATTCGTTTCTGCAGTTTATACAAACACATTTGCAATTTTCCCCCATGTAGACAATGTGGTAGGCATCTTCCAAATGGGAGACTCAGAACCTGAGGGCCCAGGCACTGTACACAGGAAGGTATTTAGGATTCTGTTAAATTCCATTTAGAGAAACCACAAGATTCTAAAGCTTTTGCCCTGGAGATTTAATTCAAACATTCTGGGCAAGGAAGCTAAAGTCCAAAAAGGTAACATAATTTACAATCTGTGTAATTTGGCTCTGTGCTGGGCTTGAAGGCTGGGTCTCCAGGAGGAGATCGTCTCTGCGCCTCCGTTTTTGCTCTGCCCTTGAAGGTCAGACTGGATTACTATTTGTTCTTCCAGTTTTGTGCTTCTCCTATCTCCCAGGATAATTCAGATCAAGTTGGCTTCAGCCTTCCCGTTGTTTGGCTCTGTGCTCCGCCCCGTACTGTGCTTTTGTCTGCTTTAAATTGTCTTCATTGCTGAGACTTTTTGTTTGTTTCTTTGTTTGTTTAATCAGTGTATACAACACCAACGAAGGTCACATCTACCCATCCAAAAGCTCCGGACACAGGGTACCGCCAGGACTGCTCCGCCGTCCACAGGCCACGTGCGGGAGGAGGGGCAGCTTTCTGATTGGTGCCCGGGGCCTTGCCTGAGGGCGGAGCCACAGGCCTGTCCATCACCGCCTGCTGGGCGGGGTCAGGGCGGGCAGGCCTGGTTGTAGGGCAGAGCTAGACCAGCGGGACCCAATCTCTGCGCTTCGCCTCAGCCCAGCCGCGGCTCCTCCAGTGCGGGCCGCCCGGCGACGGTTGCCGGGGCGCGCGCCGCCCGTTCCTCTTTCCCGTTGCGAGCGACCAGCGCGCAGGGAGGCGGCCCCTAGTCTGGCCGGGCGCCTCCCACTCTCTGAGCCGCCGGGGAGCCGGAGGATGGCGGCGGTGGCGGCTGCCGCCCGGGAGGAGGCGGTGCGGAGGCCGCGGAGCGCGGCAGCGAGCGGTAGCGGCCCGTCGCGGCGGCCCGGCAGCGACCGCGTCCGCACGGCCACCTGAGCACTAGTAGCCGCGAGCTGTGTCCCGCCCGCCTCGCTCGCTCGCTCGCGGCCCGGGGCGGCGCGGACATGGGCGCCAAGCAGAGCGGCCCCGCCGCCAACGGCCGCACCCGCGCCTACTCGGGCTCGGACCTGCCCTCCGGGAGCGGCGGCGGCGGCGGGGCAGATGGCGCTCGGGCGGCCCGGTTCGCGGCCCCGGTGCCCGGCGCGCAGCAGCCTAGCGCCTCGGCCGGCCCGGCGGCGGCGGCGGCTGCGGCGGCCTCGGCCCCGGCAGCGCCTCGCAGCCGCTCGCTCGGCGGGGCGGTGGGCAGCACGGCGAGCGGCCGCGCGGCGCAGTCGGCCTTCAGCATCCCCGGCGGCGGCGGCGGCGGCGGCAGCGGCAGCGGCGGTGGTGGCCCGTACGGCTCGCAGGACTCGGTGCACAGCAGCCCGGAGGACGGCGGAGGCGCTAGGGACCGGGACCGGCCGGCGGGCGGGGGGCCTGGCGGCCCGCGCCTAGTGATCGGCTCGCTCCCGGCCCATCTCTCCCCGCACTTGTTTGGAGGTACGGCCCCCTGCCCTAGCAGCGGCTCCCCAGCTGGGGAAGCGTCCCCCTCCCCCCTGCAACGAGGTGAATGGAACAAGTATTGTTTTAAAACAAACTGACGAAACAGCCTCGTGGTTGTAGTTTTTAATACCAGGAAGTCAGGGGAGATCGGTGGCGGAGTGCAGTTCTGCCCCAGAGCTGAAGGGCGAGTAATTTTAAAGGCCCAAAGCCAGAAGGGACTCACGTGGACTTCTGAGTGTTTGAAAAAAGGAAGTTATCTCTCCTTTGGATCAACTCCTAACAAAGCTACAAAAACAAAAGTCTCTGTAAATAGCCCTCCCTACTTACTGGGTACATGTTACCTGGGTGTACGAGTTAATTCGAAGTGCTATTTTACCCCCAGGAAACTGCCACTTTTAAGTGTGGCTAATGTCACTACTGCTTAGTTTGAAGCTGATTGTAGAAATGTTCAACAACAGTTATTTAAAGATATAATCTTGACAGTGATCACAACTCTGCCCACAGAGGCAGTAATTGGACATAGCCTCTCGAAGAGCTGTGTTGACGAGAGTTAAGGGAAAAAAAAAATGAGAGAGAAGTCAGTGATGTCCTTCTGCGTTGTTTGAAACAGGAGAAAGGGTGCACTTGATTGTGAAAATATGAACTTGACCGCACATACCCACCTCCTTGCGTTATGTGTCTGGTAGTATACATTCATATTTGAGCACAGAATGATGTAAGCTCCATTCTTTCTGTTTTTAAGACCTTTTTATTCGTGTGCTTATAAATGTTAAAACATTTGGTAAACAGATTTGTGTTCTAAAGCAATCAGAGTCTAGTGTTAGTTTGTGAGAATGTCATGTTTAGGTTTCTACCATTATAATGATATTTTGCAGGGTTGGTATGAAAGCACTAGCTTTTAGCTACCTTTATTATTTTTAAAAACGTTTTTTGTTTGTGAGGTTCTGGGACTCTGACCTAAGTTACTGAGTGCGTTAGGCACGCTCTTTACCACTGAACTAAACTCCTAGCCTGCCACCTAAATAATTTGTTTATTGTTAAATTTTACACTCTCAATAATTATAGCAGTGTTTTCTAAAATGAGGCTTTTTTTTTTTAAAAAATCTTGTTTTTGAGGAAAAGAACTAATTATATCCTAACTGTGATTTTAGGCACTGTAGTTTCCGGAGAATTGGAGAGTGCTACATTTTAAAACTATGTATCTTCTTTCTTTTCTTTTTTCTTTTTTAAAAGGTATTTCAAGACAGAGTTTTTCTGTGTATCAGCCCTGGCTGTCCTAGACTCCCTTTGTAGACCTGGCTGTCCTTGAACTCACAGAGAATCACCTGCCTCTACCTCCGCCTCCAGAGTGCTGGAATTAAAGGCACCCCCTACCCCCCCCTCCACCGCCCCAACCCTCTACCCCGGCTAAAAATATGTATCTTTTTAAAATGAAGTTTTCATTGAGCAGTTATGATCATCACAAGTAGGAACAAGAAAAGGGAATAGCAAAAAGTCTTAATATTTCGTATACTGATTACTGCTTTGATTCAGTTTTTCTCAAGGCTGATGATTCTCTTTGACAAAGTCAGTTTGGTGTCTTTATTTTGTTAAAGTAACTATTTGGCTCAGGCAGATAGCTGGCCTTCCTGCTTTTAATTCCTAAAATATTGGCAAGACCTGTTTGCTAAACTTTGGAATACAAGCTTTTTTCCCCCCAACTTGGTTCTTAGATTTGTGCATCTAGTGTGTGGTTCTTTAGTAGTCTTGTTGAGCTAGGAGGACAGGTTTGGGAGCAAGACGTGACACTAGGAAACCCGGGCAGCCTTGCTCCTCTAGTTCTCTGGTTGAGGGTGAATGTGAGTTAGTCCTGGAACATCCGTTGTGTGGGGTGGTTTCATCTTTTTCCTCCAGTTCATTAAGAACTATTATGGATAGGTATCATTCTTGGGACAGTTGAGGAAAAAGTCACTCTTTTTTTGTGTGTTTCCTGATTTCATATGAGAAACTTCAGTTGACAAAGGCCTAAAGGGGATCAGAAATGACCTGCTCTTACTTGAGAAGGGATGAAAAGTGCAGTGACCTTAAAATCCTCGTTGAGACGGAAACTGTGAAGGCCAGTGTTGGTGGCTTTACCTGATGAGACTTGTACCTGTACACCAGCAGATGGGGGCGTGATAAAAAAAACGAATAGAAGCAGGTTTCTAATCATTCTGACATGAAGAGACCTAACTGTGGAGTGTTAAGTAATTAGACTTCATTCTTTCATTTTTATTATGTTTTACACCAGTGTGTTTATTTAGTTACAGTTGCTGAAGCTGGGCATATGCAGTGCTTATTGAGTTATGAGTTGCTAGGGCATACACAATAGACTCCTTCTGAACATTGAGAAAAAGAGTATTTCTAAATTAATGGAAAGTACTTCTTGTAACTATAAAAAGCACCGATATTTACATTGTTTCCTAATCAGAAGATAACACGTCTAAAAATATTCAGATAATCCTTCCTTGTTCACTTTCAGTACTGAAAGAGAAACCTAAACTGTCACTCTTTAAATTGCTGTCTTTAAGAATGTAGCCAGTAGATTTGTAAGCTGCTCTATTGCAGTGTGTTGCCAAATTGATTGAGGTTTTCTGTGGTGACTTTTGAGTTTTGCTCTCTTTGGGATGTACATTTTGGCTGCACATCTTTTTTCTCTCTAGAGAGTTAAATAACCAAAAGGGCGGTAACTAACCAGATATTTCAGCTTGTAGGCATTAAGTTCTCATGGAGGTCAGGCTATAGTTAGACTCTAGAGGGAGTTATTAGAGGGAGTAGGGGCTTGCTTTTCTTTAAACTGGTGAGGCACAAGGACTGTCTATATATAGTGAATAGAAGTAGTCTCTTTACTGATAAGATGCTGGTCTCATTTGTTTTAAAACTGGTCTCTGAGGGCATCGTGAACATTTGAAAGCCTTGATATCTTCAGGAGGATTTGTTTGGCTTTATTTTATGCCTGCATTTCCCCACTATGTTGCTGATGTTCATAAAAGCTGTTAATAGGAGTGGAAACATAGCCTTTCCTGATGTAGCTGTGAAAAGAGGTGAATTAGACTGTTAAAATGCCCCAGTGAGTGAAGGTTATTTCTAGAGAAATCCTGGACTTCAGTAATGTGTCTGTTTGGTAGTGAGATTGTAAAGTGAATTACTTTTGAGACACTGAACCAGCAGTTCTTTGCTGCTTTTGGCTGCTTGATTGTCTTGAGCTTATTTGGGTGTGGCTTGCCTGGGAGTGGCTCAGCAGCCTGTAATTCAGGTGTCTCCTGTTACTTATATTGAAAAAGGCTGAGCCATCATTTAAAATTGAATGTGTTAATTAAGCTTTGTATTCCTAGGAAGATTTATTTCAATTAACTTTTAGCACAGATATGAAGCTTTATGGAGATGTTCTCAGTCATTACTTATAATGGGTGCCAAAATATTTGAATTTGGGAAATTGTAGGTAATCTGCTCTCATCCTTGGGTTTTCTTCTATACTGCTGATAGTTTTCTTGGGGGAAGGGCAGAAGTGATGTTTGCTGCCCTGTAGGGAAGCCCTGCTGCTAACTGCCACTCTGCCTGTCCTTGCCAAGGGTCTTGGATAGGCAATACTTGTCACCTCATCTATCTGTGAAGAGCACAGGCGATCCCTTATGTTGCTTGCTGGAGTGTGGCTTCTGTCCTGGACGGTCCTGCTTTGGGAACAGTTTGGAAGCAACCTTGAGTGGAGGAGGAGTGGGATGAGTTGCACAGTCTGGCCCTTTGAAAGCTGCTGCACACCTTGGCTGGTGGAAGCGCTCTGTCTGTTGTGTGCTTAGCAAGCCTGCCTGACTTTCCTGCTTGCTTGCTTTGCCTGGTGACCAGTAAGTAGGTTCGTATTGCTGGCAGACCGCCTATGTCTTACTCTTTTTGTGCATCATTTTATGGGGAATTACCTTAATGTTCTACTTATCAGATTCACTGGCTGTTCATATAATCCAGGTTATTGGCAAATGGGCTAAGAGAAAAGCGCAGGAACTGCTTCATGGAGCAAAGTGCTTTGGAAGATTTACTTTCTTATGTAAAATTTCTTAAGCATTTTAAAATGCTAGTTTGTTTAAATGTTGTAGGTTCTGAACTGTTTGACATTAACATGTTTAGAAATGAGAGAAACCAGGGTACTTTGTGAACAAAAGGTTCAGAAAAGAAGGTCTTGGTTGTAAGAGTATTTGCTTTCTGTGCTGCTCGTTAGTAGAGGATTGCAAATCCAGCTATTTGAAGCAGTACATACTCTTTAGTATCTGTGGGGCAAGAGCCTGGGCACAGCTTAGTGGGCCAGGGTGCCGTTGGTGCAGATGGACACTGTGGCTGCTGCCTGCCCTCATCTGAGGAGGATTGGCTCTAAACTCTCTCAGGTGGATTGGCATGATTCATTTCCTTGTGGTTGTTAGCTTCACACTACCTTACTCCTCTCCAGGGTCTCCTAATTCTTGGTGCAGAGTCATAGTGTCATTATACTGGAGAATTGGTTTTGTTGTCCTCCCTTCCCTCTCTCTTCCTCCTTTCCTTTCTCCTCCCCGCCCCCTTTTTTTTATATTTTGAGACAGTGTTTTTCTGTATAACAGCCCTGGCTGTCCCGAAACTGTAGTCGAGGCTGGCTTCAAATTCACAGAGATCTGTCTGTCTGTCTCCAGAGTGCTGGGATTAAAGGTTTGTGCCGCTACCACCTGGCTTGTGACATTTTCATACATTTATATTGTTTACTTTGATCATACTTACTTTTCCACTAACCTCTTTTGCTCTCTCCTTCCCCTGCCAAGATAGTTCCCCTTTTAGTTTCATCCTCTTCTGAAACCTAGATTCAAAAAACATGAAGTATTTGTGTTTGAGTCGGCTTATTTCACTTAATAATGCTCTCTATTTCTGTCCATTTTCCTGCAAATGACATATGTCACTCTAAAATATTTTACTTATGTGTGCTTTGATTTGCATATATGTGAATGTACCATGTGTGTGCCTGCTGCATAAGGAACTCAAAAGAGGATGGCAGGTCCCCTGAAACTCAAAAGTTGGGAGCCACATGTTTTGAGCTGTCATGTGCATGGCTGGGAACAGAACCTCCTCTGCAAGAAGAGCAAGTGCTCTGAACCACTGAACCATGCATCTAGCCCCTTAATTCCATCCTTCATGGCTGAGTAGAACCCCACTGTCAGTGCATATACCGTATTTTATTCATTTATCGAAGGAGCCCTAGGCTAGTTCTATTAACAGCAGTTTTGAACAGCATCAGTGTAAACATAGATGTGCAGATATAATACACTGCCTTAGATTTGTTTGGGTATATTCCCAAGAATAATGTTACTGGTTCATATGGTAGTTCTTCTATTTTTAGTTTTCTGAGGAGCTTTTCTACTGATTTCCACAATGGCTTGTTACCATAAGTCCCAGCAGAGGACACCATATCGTTCATCTTCGGCAGGCCCCATCACTTTTGCCACTTTTCACTGGTTAGGTGCAGATAGGCCTGATCCACACTCAAAGGGAGAGAAAAGTGGGAATCAAACACTAGATAGTGGAAATCAAAAGTGGTCACCCTAAAACCGGTTTACCACATTGAGTATAGACGTAGGTTGATCAGGTTAACATATAACTTAATTTAAATAAACCTCACTTTCTATTTACTTTCTAAAAATTGTAGTCACTTCTGTGGCAAGTGGAATATTAGTGACCTCGGCTCTTGGTCCCTTTAAGAGGCTGTGCTTCTGTGTGTCAAGAGTACAAACAGGAGGCTGTTCTTGCTTAGTTCTCCCTAGAAGCTGAGAAGACTCACTAGTCATTATTGAGGTGCTATGTAACAAGTTCCATAATAGGACTTTCAACAGAGTGCTTGAGTGTATATTGCGGGTGCATGCGGAATGGGGAAAATGCTTCACAAAGGAAGTAGTATTTGAGCTGCTTTTGAAGGATTTAGAATTTTTGGTAGGGAATGCTCTACAGACTATGTGAAAGGCTGCAGGAGCTTGGCATTTGGTGGAGTTGTCTGGAGTGTCCAGGTGGAGGAGTGAATGATGAGCATAGTAAGCTAGAAGAGGTTGTTGAAGTGCTGAAGAGCGGAGATTGTGGGGTAGAGACTTGTCTATGGCTTCTCTTTTAAACAGGTTTTCAGAGACCGAGAAGAGCAAATCCCAAGGAGGCTGGGATTCAACACACCCAAGTCAAGGATCAGAAATTAGAAAGGCCCTGAGGTGTGCCTGTTCCACGTGTTTTTGTAACCTACGTAGTTGGAGTCTAGAAGGCTATAGAAGATGAGAGAAAAGATGTGGCCTGTGTGAGCATGAAGGTGGAAATACCTTGTGACATGGTCAGAGATTCTGGGCTTTGCTCTAAAGAGTGATGCAGAGGCCTAGAAGCTTTTTGAGCAGAGAGTTGATGTAACCTTGATGGGTTTTAAAGGATGACATGGTGTCTGTGTGATAGTTGTCAAAGATAACCATAAACTAGGTGTAGAATCAGAGGTAGTAAGAGGTGGCAAGATTCTGATGTGTACATTTTTAAAGGTAGAGCCAAGATGATGGAGACATTAAGAGTCTACGGTTTTGATTTTGGGGTTTTGTTTTTTTGTTTTTCACAGTTGAGTACTTATTTGTACCTTGTGCTATTCTACAGCACACATTATTATTGTTGTTGTTGTTATTATTATTATTATTATTATTATTAACATCCTGGTAAATCAGATTCCATATTTCTCCTGTTTTTAGAAATTTATTAGAGACATGGAATTATTAGAACCCAAGGCCTGCATTTATCAAGGTGTGTGATCTTTGTTCCAAGGGTGTAGCTTCAAGCAGGGTACAATTTGGTGGTTTTTTGTTGTTGTTGTTGTTGTTGTTTTTGTTTGTTTGTTTTTTCCCTGAGATAGGGTTTCTCTGTGTAGCCTTGGCTGTCTTGGACTCAAGGGTATTTTTTTTTTTAAAGGAATATGTGAATTTTTTTTCTCTTCATGAAATATCATTGGAATGAGGATATTTATTTAAGTGCAGAATAGTAAACATAACTTGAATTCATGTTTTTCAAAACAATAAAGCTATGAAATATATGTGAAGCCAAGTATAATAATTCAAGTTCCAACTGTAATTGACCCTAATTACAACTTGAATAATTATGATTAGTCTGAGCAGTTCATTAACTTATCCTATTTTCATACGTGTAAACTGAGTGAGGTATAATAACAATTATATATGTATATAACATGCATGTATATACTGGGCTATTGCATGTGATTTATTCCTAAATATCAGTTCTTGGTTTAAACAATACATTCTGTTTTTATTGATTTTTGTTTCACTAGCTTTATTCTTATCTTTATTACTTGCTTTCTTGTTTTTGAGTTAAGTTTGTTTTTGTAGCTGCTTTCTTTTTCTTTCTCTTTTTTAATGTTGAAAAGACAATTAGGCTTTAATTACCTCTCAGTACATCTAATCCTTTTCCAGAGCTTTTGGATGCTTCATCATTTCATTGTCACACACTCACTGTTTTAAAACAACTTTTGGGAAATCATTTGTTAGCTACATAGCTTGACACTCCTATTTCTTTTACAGTGTGGCTTTAGCATTTGTAGCAAATTTATTGTTGTTTTGATACCTTTTTGTTAATAGAAGTAATTGTATAAACTAGAAGTGGGTTGCATTGTGGTCAGGAAATCTTAAGCATCTGTTAAAGGGGCTGGAGAAATAGCACTTGGTGTTTTTGCAGAGGTCCTGGGGTTGGATCCCAGCATGCACATGGCAGCTCAAAACTGCCTGTAATCTAGTCCAGTTCCAGAGGATCTGATGCCCTCCTTTGGTCACCATGGGCACCAGGCATGTTTTTGTAGTAGTGCACATACATATAAAAGAAATGTATAAATCTTAAAAAAAAATCTTGCTGGGTGGTGGTGGTCCCAGTACTTAGGAAGCAGAGGCAGATGGATCTCTGTGTGTTCAAGGTTAGCCTGGTCTACAAAGCAAGTTCCAGAATAGCCTGGATGGTTACACAGAGAAACCCTGTTTCGAAAAATAAAAACAAACCCTATATAAACATACAAATATCTGTGGATGATAGACACATAGCTCAAAATAACTATAGAAAGTAAATCTGTTGTTTAGGGTGCGTCCCAGTCTACCATCTTATCTAACTACCTCAGAATTTTTTTTTTTCCATTTTGTATGTGTGTGTGTGGGAAAGTGCATGGGCATGTGCATGCAGCGTGTGGAGGTCAGAGTTCCATGTTGTGTGACTTTCCTCCATTGCTTTTCCACCATATTGTGTGTGGGGTGTGCCTGCATGGCAGCGTGCTTGGGTAATGGCATGTATATGAGTGTGCGTACATGTGGAAGCCAGAGGTTGACACTGGGTATCTTTTACTGCCACTGTCTATGTTTATTTGAACATGGAGCTTTCTGTTTCTGCTAGCTTAACTGAGCAGCACTGCAGAATCTGCCTGACTCCTGCTTCCTGTCAGCACTTGGGGAGCAGGTTGTATGTGACTGTTCTGTGTGCTAGAGATCGGAATTCAGCAGCAAGCGCTACCCACTGAGCCATCTTCCCAGCTCTCCACCTTGCTTTTTGAGAGAGCTTCTCACTGGACCTGGAGCTCACCAGTCAGCTAGACTAGCTGTAGCAGGCTCCAAGAATGCTGAGGATCCAGACCCAGGTTTTTACTACTGTGTTGACTGACCTATCTCTCTAGTCCCTACTTTTTATGTTTTCTTAATTTCTCCAAAATTCTCTTCAGACTCTTGAATTATGCTTCATAGCACACTTACTGTGCCAGGCTTATGGTAAAAAACTTTGTAAATATTGATTGCTTCTTAAAATGTGCTTGAAGACATTATTATATTTTTTAACAAGATTATTTTATTTTATTTTAAAACAAGATTACTGGTCACCAAAACTATTGTCATATTTAAATCACAAAAAAGTGTTGCTTTAAGAAAACCAGTATACTGTTTGTGTAAAATGTTACCTTGACTTACTGAACAAAGAAAGTAGATTTTATTTGAGTTTTATACATAGAATTGCCTTAGAAGGAAAGTAAATTATACTGTGCTTATAGCTTATTTTTATTTATTATTTATTTTAGATTTTTATTGTGAGATATAGTATCTTTTTTTGGGACTCCTGATAATGTACTTACATTGTGTTTTGTATATACATACATGTATGATGAAGGTGTGTGTGCCTTCTCCCTTATTATTCAGTTACTAGTTGCCTTTTCTCTGTTTAGCTTTTTTATTTTTTTGTCTTTTGGGGGGATGTTTTTCTTAAATGTTGGATGGTTTTGACCAGTCATGTGAACACTAAATTGGAGCACTTGACTAGAAGTTTTCTGCATATGCATTCACCTGTCTGATCCCTTATGAATGTTAAATTGTTTTTCTCTTGGACTTGGTCATGTTTTCTGGAAATGGCCTTTCTTACATGTAAGAAGTCATCAGCAACATCCCCCTTTACTCCCCTTGTAAAGACAGCGTCCAAGGTAGCCTCAGACTTGTAATTAATACTCTGTCTGGGGCTCCTGAGTACTGGAATTACAAGTGTGTACTGCCATGCCCGTCTTTGAAGATACTCTTTTCAAAAGACTTATGCATATGTTTACCTGTGTCTGGGTGACTATATATGCAAGTGGGTGGTGGATGTGGAGGTGCAGGAGGGTGCTCCACCCCTGGGAACTGTGATGCCTGCTTCTTACGTGGGTCTTGGGATCCAAGGGTAGTCCTCAGGGTCTGAGTAGGTGCTCGTAACCACAGAGCTCTCTCTCCAGGTCTGGTAGGCATGGCTCTTTTGTTTCCTAGACTCACTTTTAATTCTATGTGTATGAATGGTTTGCCTGCATATGTGAAAGCGCACTGCATGAATGCCTGGTGCCTGCTGAGGCCAGAAGAGGGTGTCGGATTCCTTGGAACGAGTTGTGGGGGGCTTTGGATTGCCTTTTGGATGCCAGGAACTGAACCCCAGATTCTGTGCAAGAGCAGTAAGTACTCTTGACTGTTAAGCTGTCTCCAGCCCCAAGACATAACTTTTATCCCTGTCTACAGGAGCAGAGTGAGAAAGATTGGGAGTTTTAAAAAATGTGTTACATTTGCTCAGATTCAGGATCAACTAAGGCCTCTCTGCCCCTGACTGTTCTGTTGTCTCATGATTGTGAAAGGTACCTCCAAACACAAGCCTCTTATGGTTTCCTATCATTGAAAGTTGGGGAGTATAGCTGGGTAGCTAACAGCTTCTTGCCTTGCCTGGCGGGAATGCTGCCCTTCAGGCCCCAAGGCCAAGTCTACTGTAAACCTGCTTTCCTAATTTTACATGAAAATTATCACTATCACTCGTTCATATGCTTTCTAAAGACTGAGCACTATTTTTTTCATTGTGCCATTTGATTAGCTTATAATTATATATTTTATTTTGGGGGCTGGTGAGATGGAGCCGCTGGTAAGAACAGTTGCTGTCAAGCCTGACAGCCTGAGTTTGGTCCCCAGAACCCACAAAGTGGAAGGAGAGAACTGTCAGAGCTGGCTCTGTGCCCCACCCCCAACTGTAATGAAGTCTTAATTGCTTTCTTCTATAAGAATCGCTTGCTCATGATGTCCCTTCACAACAAGACAGTGCTTAATTGGCAAGAGTATCATCATGCGGGTTTGAAACCTGCTTTTCTGTTTAATGTGTTCAGGAGATTTTTCTGTGAGAGAACATATAAGTCTGACTCTTTGTTTTTAGCAACTTTTTGTTTACGTGTCTATGACACATATGCACTGCAGTTCCTTAAACCTATCACTGGGCGTTTAGGAAGGTTCTAGTTTTGCATATGCTAGTCAAGTGCTCTACTGCTGAGCTCCCAGCTCTTTTCAGTGTTGTAATAAGTATCACTGAATATGTCTTTATACATGCACACACTTTTCTAATGTGGATACTCTTTTGACAACAGGAAGTATAATATAGGTAAAATCACCAAAGATTATTGTTAGACTCATGTGTAAGGGTTCCATCTCAAGAATGCTGCATGCATATGCAAGCCATGCGTGAGGGCTTCCCAGGCCATCTACATGACCACCTGACTCCAGATGTGCAGGAGAGGACCATGACAGCAAGTGCTGGCATGAAGTCCAAGGCTTGCTGCTAGGCAAGTGCTCTGCCACTTCACTGTTTGTGATATGATCTCAGTAAGTTGCTAGGCAGGTCTCAAACCTGTGATCTTCCAGTTGTACCTTCCAGAGCAGCTAGGATAACAGGCCTGTGCTACTGTAGGTTTGCTAATTCACAACTGTGACTTACAGAGCTCAGGAGGACACTGCAGTTATTACTGCAGCTTTATTATGAAGGTCAGAGCAGGGCCAGCAAAATGGAGTCCACCATGGGGCAGGATCTATAGAAGCTAGAAAGTAGTCAGCATCACCCCCCTGCCCCCACCCGGCCATCGTGGGATCGGGCTGGGGCTCCCATGGCACATGCTCTGTGTTCGTGCACCAGCGAGCTACTCCAAGTCTGGCCAGCCACACCACGTATTTGGATTTCATTATGTTGACACGATTAGTTGGAAATTTGCCAATTTACTGACTCTAAGGTCTATCCAGACTCCCTGTAGCTTGGGGATGACTCAGAGCCCCATTATCCAACCACAAGGATTCTAGCTCCCATTTTCAATGTCTCTTCAGCATAAAGTGAGGTGTGATCCAGTCATTTGGGGAGGAAAGAACTGGGCAAAGTGTGTGTGTCTGTAATCTCAGCACTCTACGAGTTAGAGGCCAGCCTTGTCTACAGAGTGAGTCCAGGACAGCTAAGGCTACACAGAGAAACCCTGTCTTGAAAAACAAAACAAAAATTTAGAAGCTCTGCCAGAATCTTGGGATAAAAAATAACAAGTTTCTATTTTTACAACAATTACTAAGAAATAAAAATTTCTAGTTAAATAGAATGCACATTTTAGTTTTCAGTAGACATTGACCCTCCCTAAAGACATACTAATTTATTCCTGCCACTAGTACAGTTTCTGCTTACTTTTCTGTTAGATATCTTCTTTTTTAGAAACTACTTTTCCTCTGTTTTGCTGATAAGACCTTTTCACTTGCATTTCTTGAGTTCTAGTGAAAATAATCATTTCCATTTGTTTATTATAAGCTGCGTGTGTGTGTGTGTGTGTGTGTGTGTGTGTGTGCACGTGCACGCGCATTTGAATTACTTGTTCATTAGCTTTGCCTATTTTTAAGCTGATAACGTTTATTTTATATTGTGTTCTGGTCCATTATATACTATAGACACTTAGTGGTTTTTTTGTGTATGCACATTTCAAATATCATGACTCTAGCTTATAAAATAAGGTTTTATGAATGAGGCTCACTGCTTTGATTTTTAATGATACAGGGTTATGAATTTATATAAAAATGGTATTTGTAAATCTGTTCCTATAACTGAAGAACAAAAGATCTTTCCTTTTTTTCCCTTTCGTTCAATATATGAGAAGTCAAAAGCTACTACCACAATCTGTGGACACTATTTTTATCTTTGTATAGAAATATATTTTGGAAGAGGGGTTTTTTTTTGTTTCTTTTTTGTTGTTGTTGTTGTTGTTGTTGTTGTTTTTTTTTCTTTTCCCTTAGACCAGGGTCCCACTAAGTAGCAAGCTGCCTTGACTAGCCTGGAACTTGATATGTAGACCAGGCTGGCCTTGAAGTCGTAGAGGTTTGCCTGTATGGCAGTTTTTGGTTTTGGTTTTTAATTTTTTTTTTTTTTTGCTGCAACTTAAAATATATAATGTTGAATCTCACAGAGACTTAAATTATTGGAGGTATGTATGTCTCACATTTTTGAATATTTTTGTTTAAGAGTAAGGAAGAGTTGAAAAGAAGAGACTATTTCTTCTTGTATATGAGTATATGAGTATATAAGAAATCAAAATTACTGCCATAATCTAGGTAGTATTTCTATAAATAGCTGTGTATAGTGTTATACACATATAGTATAGAAATATACAGGAAAAGTTAATTCTTACTAATAAAATTGATACTCGGGTTAAAGAGATGGCTTAGAGGTTAAGAGTAGGCACTCTTTCTGCAGAGGACCTGTGTACAGATCCGAGCACCTCCATCAGGTGGGTTAATCTGCCTATAGCTCCAGCTCCAAGGGCTTCGATACCTCTGGCCTCCCCAGGCACCTGTGTTCACCTGCACATACCCCCACACATAGTTAATAAAAGTATTAAAATATAAAATATCAATTTCTAATGGATTTCCTAAAATTAAAAGACTGAAATATTTTTGGCACAAAACTAAGAAATACATATTAGAAAGAGCTTCAAAAAATACTAGCATAATTTTGTTTTTAAAGCTCTCAGCCTCATATAACATTTTTAAAAGAGCACATTTATGTATTTAATCTACATGAATGCTCTGTCTTCATGGTCACCAGAAGAGGGCCTCAGGTCCCATTACAGATGGTTGTGAGTCACCATGTGGGTGCTGAGAATCGAACTCAGGACCTTTGGAAGAGCAGCCAGTGTTCTTAACCACTGAACCATCACCCCTGCCCCCCATGTAACATTTTTAATATGTCAGTATGAGTATTGTTTTACATCTCTAGACACTCCAGTTATCAAAGCAATGGATGTACTTATACTTATGTCTCCAAGTAAACACTTTGCAAAAGGAAGATGATGTAATCCTCCATTTTATAAACCAGAAACTAAGGCTCTGCAATAATCAGATTTTGAATGACTGAATCAATCCAATGATGTTGTTGTTCTTTCCATTTCACTGAGTGCTAGTTTCCTATTGATGCAGTAACAAATCTCCACAAATATGGTAGTTTTAAACCACACAAATTTATGATCTTACAGTGCCAGTGGGCAGAAGTCTGCAGTAAAGTCTCTCAGTGGGCTCCAGTCATGGCTTGGTAGATGGCTTCTGGGCCTCCAGGGTGATCTGGCTTCTGCAGGCTGCTTGCATTTCTTTGCTTGTGGCCCTGCTCCCATAATTCACAGCTACCAACATCAGGCCAGTTGTTTTTCACACTGCCATTTCTCTGTTTTAGACTCTTCTGCATTTTAAGGTCCTTTGTAATTACATTGGATATGCACAGATAATCTAGGGTAATCTTTTTAAGATCAGCTAAGCCAGCTAACTACACATGCAGCCTTAATTCCTTTCTGCCACACAACCTGTTTCCAAGACTCAGGGATGTATAGACATTGTCAGGAGGCTGTTCTGCCCACTTCAGTTTGATAACTCTTGAATGTCTTTAGTTTGTAAGTATGCTTTTGACCTACCAAAGAGAAAGAAACATGGTTTGAGATTAAAGGTTTTTTTAAAAAGTAATTTAAGTAAATTTTAATGTCTGTTAGGTATTATAACTAAAAAGCCCTTTATATAAAATCTAAGATAGCTAAATAAGTATCTTTTAGATTTTTTTCCTGAAACATGGCATAGATGGAGGGATTTTGAAACATTGAGGGAAATGTTTATTCTGATTTTCAGCTTGAACAATCCAAAACAGAACTGTCTTATTTTTATTCATATTAAATAAAGTGCTTAATTTGTATCTGGTTATTTTTAAGTTTTCTTAGGATACAGTGAACACTTAGAACTTCTTGGTAAAATAGCAGGTAGTCCATGAAAATGTGATATACAATACTTTGTGTTTTACATTGATTTTTTTTTTATAGAATAGGTACTTTAAATCAGATTTTAAAAGGGAAACTATAACCCCAGCTTGATTCACAACAATGATCTAAGATTCTTTTTGTATCTATTTTTTTAACTTTGTACATTGAGTGTGCAAGAGTGCAGAAGCACCTGTGCCACTGTGTATGGCGCTCAGAGGGCAGTGTTGGATGTTGGTCCTTGCCTCTGCTTTGTTTGCCTCCCCATCTCTTGTTTGCTACCACATACAGCAGGCTGGCTAGCCTGAGCAATTGAAAGAGCCTCATGTCTGCCTCTCAGTGTACTCTAGGAACACTGGGATGTGGGCTCTGGAGAGCTAAGCTCAGGTTATCCCTCTGCCTACTGAGCCACCTCTCTAGCCCTAGTCTTCATTTTTGGGGTAGGGGAGGGATATTCTGATGGTTTTGTGTGATTCTTTTATATTTGAAGATTTATTTTCTAAGTGCTAGATGGTATAACAGAAAATCTGTATTTATAGAACCTGATGATTGTCAATTTTTTCTTATAAACATTATTTTAAATTTTTTGATGCTTTCTTCCTGAGCATTTTATAATTTTATTGAGTGCTGAGCTCTGTGCCTACACAGATTTAAATGTAGGATTGGAAGACTAACTGGTACATGCACTCTATCATGAACATATGCTTTTCCTGCCCTTCTGAGAGGCTGTAAATGCTTCCTGTTTCTGTCACCATAACTAGCATTGTTGTTGAACTGAATGAAGCCATAGCACGTGTACTTACTGACTTTGGGCAGATATGAAGTGGGAACAATTAGAATTGAAGTCCCTCCCCCTGCACTGGACTTGTCCTGTGATTTGTGAGCACATGGGAGAATACCCAGCGTGTTTAACTGTTGATAGGCACGTAGACTTGAAGTGTGTGGCATCTCCGATAAGAGCACAATCAAAAATTCATATTTAAAAAATTCATATCTATTTTGTTCCCATCTAGTCCATTCTTTAGTCTTCAGTTATTAGTTAAATTTTAGGATTTCATTACAGTTTTAGATAATTCACTGCAACAGTGGGATAAAATGATTGGTTCATTTCAGATTGTAAATCATCGCAAGTGTAAAGATCCATGTGTAGGATCACTGTTTTGAAGTGTATGAAAAATTCTACTTGCTTAAGGGCTATAGAAGCAACATAGAGGACAAAGACTTGCATATTAGGCATTTATAGTTTTAGTTTGATCTGAATCTTTTTAAAAAATCAGGTAGGCCATGATAGATTTGTAGTCTTTACTTAGTGTGTGTGTGTGTGTGTGTGTGTGTGTGTGTGTGTGTGTGTGTTTGTATAGAAGATGGGGAAGTCTAAATGAGTCAGATATAATGCTTTGTGTTCAGGTTAGCTGATTTGAAACAACATTCGGAACTCAAGGACGTTTCCGCCTCACATAAGAAGAACCAGAAAAAGGCAGTCCTCAGAGCCTGTGAAGGTGGACGCTCGGGGCTGGGCCAGAGCAGGGGTCTGGGAGTGGACAAGATGCTCTGGGAAGGCCAGCAAAGGACTTGCCTAAAGGGAATTTACTAGAATGTGGTCATTTGCTTGCACTTTGCTTTGTTTTGAAACAGAGTCTTGCTCTGTTGTAGCTCTGCCTGGCCCAGAACTCACTTTGTAGAGCAGGCCAGCCTCAGACTTGGAGCAGTCCTGCTTCTGTTTCCTACATGTGCTGCCTCATGTTACGGCTGCTTGTGTTCACTTCTTTCTTTCTTTCTTCCTCCCTTCCTTCTTTTTTTTTTTTTTTCCTCCTCTGTTTTTGAGACAGGGTTTCTCTGTAGCTTTGGCTGTCCAAGAATTTTGTTCACATTTGATATATTACCTTCTAAATATAAAAAGGCACCATTCTCCTTTGAAGTCAGTTAGAACTTCACTTCTCATTTTTGGAGGTTTCCACATCCTATCAAAAGTCTATGGCCATGCTTTGGGTGTTTTAGGGACCCAGAGCAGGAAAAATCCCACTGGAGCTGTTCCACAAAGGTGGTGGGATTCGCACCGTGTGCCTGCTAGAAAAGTGTCCCTGTAGGCAGTGCACCACGGGGCCCTTGTGGAGAGGGCCCTGCTACTTGTCAGGAGGGGATTGGAGTTGCATCTGCTTTCCCTTGAGAGCAAAGGGAGTTCTGTCACCTTCATCCCTGGGTATGAGGAAAGCAGCTTTCCTTGCTGAGAGATGGAAACCCTAGAGTTCTCAGCTTGTGGCTCTCAACCCTTTGAGGTCAGATGTCCTGCAGATCAGACATTTGCATTGTGATTCATAACAGTAGCAAAATATAAGTTATGAAGTAGCAATGAAAGTAATTTTATGGCTAGGGGTCACCACCACACAAGGAACCTATATTAGAGGGTCACAGCATTAGGAAGATTGAGAACCACTTCCTCGGAGGAATTGAGAAAACTGACAGGTATCCTCCACAGGCTGAGCTCTGTTAGAGCCACTGTCCCCTCTGTCCTCTAGCTGTAGCTCTGTGTCCACATGCCGAGTACATTAGACTCCCTTTTTTTAAATTGTGGGTAGCAAGGGGAGAAGAATGTGGTGCAGTCGGCTGTTACAGTGAAACAGCACGGGGCTTAGCTAAGCGTTGTGTTTTAGCTCACTTAAAATTGACCGTGGAGAAAACATTGATGTGTTCTAATTACCATGCTTAGACCATATATCATATTTTTATTGCTGTGTGTAAAGCAATTAAAAAATACTCAGGGCTTACTTTAGTAACTTAGGTAGGCTTTTGACTTTGGAATATAAAGATGAAGAAAGGTTGTTGTCCTTAGGAAATACATGCTTACTAGGTAAATAGCCTTGGAAAGAAGTTGCAATGTGGCTTGTTTTTCAACACCTTTATTAGTGTGTGTAGAAAGACAAGAAAGTAATACTCATTTATTACTAATGCTTCTGGAACTCTGGTCTGACTGTATCAGATTGTAGCTGTGTGGCCTGAGCAAGATCCAATTGGGATGGCACCATTAGTTTGTAGAGACGACTGGCTCCTAAAATTTTCAGTAAAGAAAAAATCTATTTTCAGTCACTATTTCCCAAATTAATTTTATAGTTATATTTTTATTTTTTTGTTCTGTAACTCAGATTTTCATGATGGTGGAGTATCAAGGTTGGGCCCAAGTCCCGGTTTCTGTTTGAGTAGATTTGGGGTGGACTGGGAATTTGTATTTCTAACGAGTTTGCTGTTACCTCATGTTCCCTTGAGGTATAGGTTTCCAGAACAGTGACAGACCATCATTTTATTATTTCCCTGCCAGAAAAAGGTGCTTGTGGAGATGTGAATAAGAATGGTTCCCCCATAGGCTCATGTGTTTGAACACTTGGTCCTCAGTTGGTGGAACTGTTTGAGAAGGATTAGGAGCCGTGGTCTTACTCAAGGAGATGTGCCGCTGGTGTTGGGCTTTGAAAATTGAAAAGACTCTTACTATCCCGTGTAAAAAATATTATAGTTAAAAATATTACAGTTTTTTTTCTATGCCTGTTCTAGTTCCCAAATAATGACACAGAGACCTATTAGATTTATTGATAAGCTTTAAAGCACTACAGCTCGGCAGATACTGATCTATTGAACCTGTCTATACTAGCCTAGCTACTTTCCAGCCACATGCTTTGTGTTGCTTGCCATCTTAGTCTTGGCTTAGTCCGATCCATCTGTCTCCTCATTGCTCCTGGCGACCTCCTCCCTCAACCTTCTCATCTCCTCTCCTTTCAGACTGCAACCATCCCTCAGGGCACAGAAATCAGGATTCTAAATACCCACTGTACAGGTCCATCCCCCAGCATTCCCAGGGTACGCTCACTTGCGCTCGCTCCCTCCTCACCTTTCTCTGTGCTTCCTGGTTGTTTCAATATGTTAAGCTGTCAGTTACTGTTCCAGTAGTATGCCTGCCTGCTGCCATGTTCCCCATCATGATGGTCATGGACTCTTACCCTATGGAACTTATTAAATGCTTTTTCTAACTTGCCTTGGTCATGGTGTTTTGACATAGCAATAGAAAAGTAAGTAAAACAGTACCTCACACCTAGCTTGAGAAGATGAGACAGGATGATTGTTAAGTTCAAAGCCAACCTGGACTGCATACATTCTAAGACTATGCTTCATATATATATATATATATATATATATATATATATATATATATATATATATATATATACACACACACACACACACACACACACTTAATTTAGAGGGCCTAGGGCAAGTGGTCTTAATGAACACAATTACCCTAGGTAGCATTATTTCCCTTTTGACTAAGTCTTGCTAGTTCTGTAACCTGCAGTTTAGTTCGTCCTGAAAAGTGATGAAAACTATTTGGAAAAGGTTGTAGTAAGGATTAAATGATGTATTTACCACAGTACAGGGCACATCACATTCCAGCTACAACTTTAATAATCTGATGGTGAGTCAGGGGTCATATGGCATTCTTTTAGTTGGGAACTTACTAGAAATGTGGAATCTCAGGCTCCACTCCAGACTCACTGCTGCAAATCTGCGTTTTGAGAATGTACAATAGATTTATATGCATTTTGCCTTGTGAAAAGCACCAATGTAGGTTACATGCTAGGAAAAAGCAACTTGTGGTTAGTGCATATATTACTTGCTTTGATCCATTTTATGAACTGGCTAGTTTCCCTGTCTATATTAATATTATCTACTAGAATATGTACTGTTTACTTGAGAGCCCATAATATTTTGACATTGTCTTTCTTGGTGTTCCCTAACTACAAAGCAGTATGCGCTATTGTTAAGTCTTGAACGAATACATAAAAAGTGCCTGAAAAGTGTATTCTCTGAAATAAGCAACCGCTAGGACTGTGACAACTCTTTTGTTTATCCCTTTCCTCCCCACCCCTCTCTCATGTTTTTCTTTGCTTCCTTTTTCATCCCTCATCCTCACTGACCAGATGCTTGTTTGATTCATTCTGCAGTATGCACATGGATTTAATAATGTGCAAACATGTAGAGATTTTGTGGTTATTGTTTTACAGAACTGGGAATATGTTCTATGTCCTCATCAGCATTTTATTTGTCTGCCTTTATCCACTTGCAAGTTCATTTAAAGCTTTTTGCTTACTTTATATATGTGCATATGTGTGTGTTGCTTTGTTTGTATGTGTGCCACATGCAGTGCCCTCAGAGGTGAGAGAGGGCATCAGATCTTCAGCCCTTAAAGTTCATTTTTAAAAACTGTGTGATATTCCATGGTAAGAATGTTGGACACATCTCTAGAGGACTTATGAATGGAGTGATTTTTAAAATTACTTACATTACAAAATGGATTTTATATATAGGAAAGAGTATAGCATTATCTATCTGTCTATCTGTCATCTATTTAATGACATGACTCCTCTTGTACCACTAACTGCTAAGAAACTGAGCATTTATGGTTTTGCTAATATTGCTCCTTTGGTAAGCGTAGTTTTCCTGAAGTTTATTGTTTTACTGCTTACTGGCACATCCCAGTGCAGACATCTTACAGGAGGCTTTGGTTTTAAATTCAATGCCACTGTTACCTGTAAGCAGCTTGATTGTTTTCATGTTGATACGTTGCACTGAGTGAATGTGCCGTGGTTGCTGGTTGACTCATCAGGTATAGCAGTATAAAACGTTCTGTGGGAACATTTGGAGACATGGTTTTGGGTATGTGTGTGCTTTCTGGCAGTGGTCTTCACACCTTTTAAAATTCTGAAAGTAATTTTTAATGCTGCCTTTTTAAGTCAGACTTGTAGGTCAGTGATAGAGCGCTGGCTTAGTCTGCCTGATGCCCTGCACTCAGTCCCCAGGCCTGAATCAAACAAGACCTGACTGCTTTGCAGTGTTCACATTTCATTTTTTGGCATAATTGAGCACTTCAATAGATATAATTTCAGATCTATTACAAATACTAATCTTCAAGAAAACAAAACACCCCTATAAGAGGCAGGAGAGAGTACTGACTGCTCTCCCAGAGGACCCGGGTTCAATTCCCAGCACCCACATGGTAGTTCACAACTATCTGTAACTCCGGTCAGAGGATCTGACACTCTCACACAGACATATATACAGGCAAAACACCAATGGATATAAAATAAGAATGAATAAATCATTAAAAATATTATTTAAAATCTCCCATTTAAGTGTGTCTAAATATATATATTTCATGTATTTTAAATTTTACTAAAGGTTTCAATTGCTGCCAGGCTCCACACAGTAAGTATTAATTACTATCTTAGAAATAATGCACAGGTAATTAAATGTAAAATTAAAATTGTTCAAAATTTAATATATACTTACTTAATTAGCATAAATAGAATTTTATTATAACTGCATTTCTTTTGTTTTGTCTGTTCTGGGAATAGAATTGAAGGCCTTATGCATGTGTTTGTTAACACAGGCTAGGGAATGGAGTGATGGAGGTGATTTGATTAAAGGAAATGTCAGATTGGCCAGTGCTTCTTTGGTGCCAGGCGTATTTGGTGTTGTTTTATTCTGTTTACACACTGCCTGGTGTATTAAAACAGAATTTGTAATGAATGAAAGATCTGGCTTTTTTATAAAGTGGGAGAAGAGCAAATGAAATGAGACCTGGGTGAGACCTGGATCACTTCCATGTTCTTCCACACTCCGTGCAAGGAGAAGACAAATATGAGATTGTATGTTTTTAAATTGAGAACCTGAAAAGATTTTAGGTCCCTTCAGCAGTAATACCCTCTTTCTCTTTATAGGAACATTTTATCAATTTACAATGCTACTAGCAGTGAGTAGAGTAAGTTAGCCAGTCATTCCATGCCCTATTATATTTTTGTTTCTATCAAATTTCCTAATCTTTAGTGATATTCTAATTTGCTTTCTGTTACTGTGATAAAATACTAAATGAAAGCAACTTGGGAAGAACGGGGTTTATTGGCTAATAATAGTTCCAGGTTACAGGCCATCCTTGAAGGGAAGTCAGGGCAGGAACTCAAGGTAGGAGCTTGGAGAAGAACCATGGAGGAGCACTGCTTCCTGGCTAGCTTTCCTTGCCTCATGCGTAGCCTGCCACCTTAGACAATCCAGTACCACCTGCCCATGAGTGGCACCACCTGCCCTCCTGCATGAGTTCACAGTCAGGAGTGACCCACACACATGCTAACAAGCCATTCTGATAGAGGCAGTTCCCCTGTTGAGGCTCCCTCAGGAAATGCTGGGCTGTGGCACATTGACATTTAAAGCTAAGAGAGGTGAGAATATGCTATTTCATGCTCATATTTGTTCTTTTATTTTTTCCCCCTCTTTGTTTCTCTTTTAACATGGTATCACTATATAGCCCAGACTGGCTTTGAACCTATGATCTTCCTGTTCAGCTTCTTGAGTCCTGTGTTTGCAGACGCATGTCATCATGGCTGAGTGACTGATTATAACTTCTTTTTTCATGATTCCATGTTGCTTCTCTTCAAAGGCCCATGTGGTACTTGCTTTTCTGCTAGATTGTTAGTATTTTACTTAGTGAGTCACAGGGTTTTTTAATGTATTCTGTGTTCTTTTTGTTATGTAAGTTCTAAAATCTGAGTTTAATGTTTGTTTTTTCCTTTTATAAGGAAAAATACACATAAAGGTTGAGAAAAAGATTATCACAACAAAAGCCCTTATCACACAACACTCAACATTCATGAATATGTTGTCTGTTCCACCCGCCACCGCCCCTGAGCAAGTCCTAGACATGTCATTTTCAATGTGGATATAGTCATTTATTTAATGTTAGTTGTCTTTCCCTTCTCTTCAGATGTCTCCTTTCTCCTCAGTCTGAAAGGGGCTCTTAGTGACTAAAATGAAAGCATAGCAGTTTCACCTTTCATGTTCAGACTTTACTACTTCTGGGATTGTTTTTTATATAAGATGCAAGTGGGGTTCATTTTTTTTTTAAATACCCATTTGTTCTAGCACCATTTATCAATCACCTGTAGTGCATCCTTTTCATAAAGTAAATGTCTTTTTTTCTCTCTCTCTCTCTGAAGCTTGGGCTACTTGAAGCACTTGGTGTCAGTGTTCCTGGCAGTAGAGTGTTTCCCACAGATTAGCAGTGTCCGCATCATCTGGCCACAATGCAGATTGTTGCCCCCCACACTGAAAACAGTAGCAGGGCAGGACAGTTGCAGTCTGTTTTAATAGAACCTCATGTGGTTCTGATGCGCGCTCAGGTATAGGATTGTCAGTCTAATGGCCGCTGTTAGACCACCAAAGAATTAAGAATCCAGTCTGCAAGAACTGCAGGTACCGGTGTGTAGGTCCATGCTCCCATGTGTTTCTACCCCCCCTCTACCTCGCATCATGAGTTTAATGGATGATGCTGGGGGTTATGGAAAGCAGTCTTGCCTAGGTTATAGTAACAGTGAAGGCAGAACCCTTTCAGGGCATCATTCTACTGCAAAGGAGAAAGACTGCTGCTGTTCTCTGTATCTGCGTGAGTTTTCATCTTGTTTCCTGGCCTAGGGATGTGTAACACAGCAACTCATTTGATGTTCTCAATTATTTTTCTTTTTTAAAATTTTGACTATTGAATTTGTTTGTCAGAAGAGTAGGCCCAAGTACCTATTCCACTATGTTTCTGGTATAGTCTTTTTTTTAAATTGAGTCAATTTTACTAGCTTTCTGTTTAGGAAAATGCATACTAAGGTGCTAATATGACAATATCATCAATCTTTGTGTTGTGCTGTTAGGAACATTCATATAAACTTAGATGAAATCTTTTTTTGAGAGATTGGGTATAATTATGACTCTTCCCCCCTTTCCCCAGGGCTTCTCTGTAACAGCCCTGAACACCTGGCTGGCCTTGAACTCAGAGATCCTCCTGCTTCTGTCACCCTCCCCCCACCTCCCCCCTGCCCCAGTGCTGACTGCATGGCTGTGACTTCCTTTCTTGCAAACTCAAAAGTGATAGGAAGATGAGGGAAGTAAGCGAAAGGCGGGCTTTCACTGCTAACGTCTCCAGATCTCTGCATTACAAGTGCGCCACCACACTTGTTCAGCTTTTTATGTGGGTGCTGGGCATTCAGACTCCTGGTTTCATGTTTGTGTGGCCTTGTGCTTCAAATGGCTTATCCACTGAGCAACCAGCCCAGCCTTCAGCCTTTGCCCCTTGTGCTGACATGCTCCCAAGTGCTGGGATTCCTGTTGTGCACACTACCCCATTTGTATTTCAAATAAATAAATACATAAATATACAACTTGAATGTTATTTTACAATTATACATAAACAACCTGACTATAAATTTGTACAGTCTTAGGCTTGTCATGTTTTGACTGGCCTGTCATATGAAGTCAGGTATGGACTTTTTTTTAAAATTTGTGTCATGCCAGCTCTTTAAAACTTAAGGATTTGGGTATTGTTTTATAATGTGTGGTTTTATAATCCAGTTGCTATATAGCAGAGGCTAGCCTTGAACTCCTGATCCCCCTGCTTGTACTTCCTGAGGGCTAGGATTGCAGGCATATACCACTGCACCTGACACAGTTTGGATTTTGGAGGGGGGTGCTCAGTCTGTATTTGTTCTTGGGGGTAATTGTCACTGTTGTACATGTGTGGTGGGAACGCCGAATAAGACTGCTACTGTGGTACTACCTGTCTCTTTGAGACTGTACAGAGTGACAGTTTGGCAGCTCATAATGACAGACATTAGAACGAGCAGCTGGTAAGTATCTGTCTACCAGAATGCTGTTTGGTATAGCATCTTGCTTTTAGATACCATTTATCTACCATCCTAGCAAATGAGCGTAGACAGTTCCACAATAATACAAAACTTTATAAAACTCTCCTCAAATGTTTGAAAAGATACTTTAAAATTGGAGAGATGCTCCTTGTTCATTATATGTACTGTGAATGAAGCCTCGTGCTTTGAGCACCATTGGCAGATGAGCTCTAAGGATCCCTGTATCCCTAGCCCTTGGTCTTTTGAGACAGTGGCTTATCCGTGCCTAGGCTGACTTTGAAACTGAAATATTTCTATCTGCCACTCTCTCTCAAAAGCTGGAAATAGGGGTGTGCACTACTACAGTACCCAACTTCATATTCATTCTCTCTCCTCCCTCCTCTCTCCTCTCTCCTCTCTCTCTGTCTATCTCTCTCTCTCTGTCTGTCTCTGTCTGTCTCTCTCTGTCCGTCTCTCTCTCCTTCTCTCTCTCTGGTGTGTGTGTGTGTGTTGCTGAGGATTGAACTTATTGCTTATTAATAACAACATGCTAGCTAAGTGTTCTACCCTAGCTATAGCGTCTTGGTCTTGAAAACATTTGTTAATTAAAGGGATCTTTGAGAACTCTTTCTTTACAACCATCCACAATTTACCTTTTTTAAATAAATTAGAATTCATTGTAATAAGGAATATACTCTTTAAAAATAATGGACAAATTGTATGTGTGCTTTAAATCATTTGATCTTGTCTCTCTAATCTCAGCAATAATGATGATAATAATAAAGTTAGATGAAATAGAGTAGCATTTAGCAAAACGCTTTTTCACTCAAAGTGAAATATTTTTAAATGAAAGCCAGCATCCTTACTATCAAATTTATAAGTTCTCTACCAACAGTTTGCTTTAGATACCGTATATGAAAGGTGGCATGAGTAAGAGACATGGCTCAAAGTAATACAAGTTCCTGGAGCCATCTTCTGTGGCATGAGAGCCAGACAAATGAGTGGATTAAGTATTGTGACCTTTCACCTTTGTTAGGATAGTGGCTAGTTATCAGCCACACCAGTAAATTATAAAGCCATTTATTTTGCTCAGTGCCGTTTCAGCCACGTAGATCTATTGTAGAAAGCATTAACTTTGTGGAAATACTGGAGGTAGAGGTGAGGCATGAGGCAGCAAGATGCTCCTCACCTTTGATTACTGTGGTTGTACACACAGTGTCAGTACAACCAGTTGGCCCTCCTTTGTTGACTTCCCAAGTCTATTCTCAAGGATAACTAAGCTGTATTTCCAAGTAAGTGAAGTAGGACTGAGAAGCACATGGAGCACTGCTGCTTCTCAGTCTTACAGAAAGTGGGCACCTGCTTCCTACTCTGTTTATTTGCTGTGTTATTCTGGGTGCCTAAATTTGATGCTACTAAGCTGCCACTTTTTATCCTTAGTATTGATTGGGTTTTCCCTCTTTTTTTTCTACTCTGCTACCCTTAGTCCTTCTGGAACCAGTAGTGTCATGGTAAGTATTTAAATAAGACCTACAAAGTTTTTGACCTAGTGAGGACTTTCTTTTTTTACCCTCACCCATCTTGGTGAAAAGTTTGTATGCTCCAGCTGGTCTCTGTGGTTTTGCAGGTTTCATTGTTGCCGTGTTTGTGTATAGGCTGATAAAACTTCTGTTTTGAGGCACCCCTGTCCTGCATGCTGTCTCAAAAGGCATCCATTGTTTGCGTTTCATAGTATGTTTTTCTTGAAGCTTGCATTACCTCTCCCCTTTTCTTTTTGTGTTTGTTTGGGGGCTCAGTCAGGGAGGAAAGAGAAAGGCTGTCCTGGCATCCTCACTCACTACTTTATTTTTGCTGCAGTACTGAGAATCTAGGTCTCTGTTGAGTAGGGCACACACAAAGCACAACAGCTAGTGTTTTTGAGCTTTAGCTTCAATCTAAGTCCACTAACGATACTTCACTTGTTTGATTTTGTCTTTGGAGACAGGGTTTCTCTGTAGCCCTGGCTGTTCTGGAACTCAGTCTGTAGACCAGGCTGGCCTCGAACTCAAGATCTGCCTGCCTCTGCCTCCTGAGTGCTGGGATTAATCGTGTGCGCCTTCTCTCTTGGCGACTAATGATACTTTTTAAGTCATTTACTCATAACTGTGGTAAAATCTCTATCAAATTCTATGTTGCATTGTAACTCATTCAAATGTCAAGATATCAAAAAGGCACACACATATTTTTAGGGTTTATCATATACCATAGTATGCAGTTTGTTATGCAGTTACCTGAGAGCTCTGTTATAATGAGATTTGCATTTACAACCTAGTCAGTTCTTTTATTCTTTAAATTTAGATTATGATGTGTAACTTGAAAGAAATTAGAAGCACCAGGCTGGAGTAGAGTACTACTAAGCTTTCAGTATTGAACTTTGGGAAAGAACTTTGATAGAATTCTGTCATCAAATGAAGTGTCTAATTTTTGTGAAATAATACTTAAGCAAAATTAGTAAAAGAATACAGCTATACACCAAATACCCAACTGTCACTGTGTACAGAAGGAGAACATCAGTACCTAAACATGGTCCCTGTGCTGTCTGACTATAAAGCTCCCTGCTTTCTTAGAGTAAGTGTAAGCCTTGCTTCATGATAATTATTTATTTGCCTTTGTGTCTCATTATTTGTGTATTTTAAATAACATTTTGGAAACCTGATGCAAATGCAGTTCTACACTCCTGTTTTGGATTTTGCTCCTTTCCCTCCAATAGTACATTTATAAGATTTGTTTATAAGATTTATTTATATTGCGTATAACTGTTATAAAGTCTATAGTATTCCCTTTTATAAATACACCAGCACTTATTTTCTAGGGGGAAAAATATTAATGAGTACAAAGAAAGCAAACATGGCCCAGTAAAATATGAGGCAAGAATGCCTGTCATGAGGTGCTTTTTTACATTTACAGTTTCTTCCCTATGTTTTTCATTGTTTTTAAACAACTACTTGGAATTAATCTGACAGTTATGGAATGATGAAAATACCAGATATTATCTTATCATTTAATACTTGGCATTTGTTTCTATTTTAAAAAATCCATTACTGAGGTACTATTTTGTGAGCGTGTATTGTGGTAGATTCATTCACATAACTTGTTTAGGGCAGTAGTTCTCAAAGTGTCTTGAACATTATATATTCATTGCAGCCCCAACCCCCTTCAGTCAGAGTCTCTGGGAAACTGAAGTAGGTTCTCAAGATGAACCTCCACACAGTAAAACTTGGGAAACTGCCACCCTGGCATGCCTGCCTAGGATTGCGCTCTCTGAGGCACAGCTGTGTGCACGTGCAGCTTGCCGTTGTTGCACATTGGAAACTGGACTTTTCCATAGAGGTTATATCAAAGTTTACTTAGCACTGGGGTGACTGGGCATCTGTACCTCTACATCCTGTAATGGAAACTGATTTTAAACTTTGAATAGTTTCTGATTTTGTTTAAAATACAGTTGAAATTTGGTTTTTCAGATTTACTCAAAGAACTGACTTAAATTTATTGAGGATTTTCTAGAAATATGATTAGAAAAGTTTTCAAACATACTCTGGAAGTATAAGGTATATATACATTATATATACTGAACAAATAAGTTTCATGCCATGCATATTCTGCAGTTCATTGTATTTTCTTATATTTGGTTCATTTCTTTTTTTAAAAATTATTTAACACCAACTTTCTGGTATGATGTCATTTTTAGCCCTGTACACTCAAACATGAATAATAAATAATAAAATAATGAGCCATTTCCATGGTATAATGATAGTGTGTTACATACTAAGGGGCATTTTTAGCTTGAGTTACCACAAGAATATGTTAGCATGTATAAAATTTTCAAAATGATGACACAGTTGCTATTGTTTGGTTACTTAGAGATGGAGGTTTTGAGTTAAATAAATTTTAAAAATCTAACTCTAATAACTTCAGTTAGTCACATGATCAAACTGAATGTTGCCTGTTTCCCCAACAGAGTGAGAAATTTAAGTTTCTTGAAATAATTAAATAATTACATAAATAATGCAATTAACTTTGCCATCTTGATATAAAGGAATTATATTCTTATTTGGGGGCATGTCCCCACACCCATGATCCTTTTAAGAGTAAGAAAGTGTTTCAGATCTTCTGTACTTTATCACTTATTTGCTAAAACTTAACGTGTGATTCTTTTGTTTTGTTTTTGTTAACAAGTACAGTAAAAAGCTAAATGGTACTCAGAGAATCAGCTCCTGGAAAGCCCAGACAGACGCCCTTCAAGCCTGCAGCTGGCTTGCTTTTAAATTGTACATTGTGTCAGTGTTTAGAGAACCCAAGCAATGTGTAGTTAGGCGTTTGTTTTTTTCCACCATCCTGGTCACTGTATTAACAATGCTGATGATGATGACAACTTTTACAGTATTAAGGAAGGTAAAAAATTAAGAATTTTTTATTAAGCAGTTCAAATTGATATTTGTAATTGTCTTGAAATTACAATAATTGAATTAAATACTAAGTCTTATCGCTTAGGAAGTTGAGCATCATAGTATGTAATGTATGTTTTAAATGTATTGGGCTTTGGCTCAGCAGTTAAGAGCACTGGTTGCTCCCTGGAGGACCTGGACTCAATTCCCAGCAACCACATGGCAACTCACAACTATCTGTACCTCCAGTTCCAAGGGGTCCTCACACCCTCACACCCTCACACCCTCACACAGACATACAGGCATGCAAAACACCAGTGTACATAAATTAAAAGTAAAATCATTTAAAAATATAAATGTCGATTAGGGTTGGAGGAGAAATGAGCAGAGTTGGAAAGGAGGAAATGGATAAAGGAAGTCTTTGTGCAATGAATAAAAAGTGTATGTGTGCCATCCAGGGGAGAGATGAGAGCAAATTCGTACGGACAGTTCGTGGATATATGGAGAGCAGGTGGGGGTAGCAAATGTCTCTAGCGGTATCAGAGCAGATAGCAGACACCTGTGTGGTAACCCAGCGGGTAGCGGACCCCTGTAGTGGTAGTGGACCCCTGTAGTGGTAGTACACTGGATAATTGTGGCTAAATTAGAGTGATAGTGTCTATCAAGAGAAATGGTTAAATCTGACATACTTAGGAGCTCAAATCTGCCGGTGTGGAGAGGTGCGTGAGCATAGACAGTGGCCACGGGAAACACTGTGCCACAGGCCTTGCTGTACCCTCGGCTTCAGCTCTGCCTGAGAACGGGGACCGTTTTAGTCATATTCACGGGTAACTTCTCATAAGCAAACTTTTTTTTTTTTTGGAAAAGATTTTTCCTAGTTCTCCTGTTGGAAACAGGAATTCTGGAGCAGCTAATGATTTCTACAAGGAGGACACAGACTCTTGGGAGAGTAGCACATAGCAAATGTTTGAGACTGTCTCTATGTGTAAGTGAGCCATAGAAAATAAGTAATCAAGGAGTGAAACCACAAGTGTATACCAAAATATCAATGTACTATAGTTTTAATGTGTCACATTAATCTTATGCATTTTACATGTTATTCAGCCATTTAAAAATATAAAGGTTACTCTGGATGCATTGGCTGTACAAAACAAGTTGTTACCCCAAGTGCATTTCCCTTAGAGGAAACTTGGAGGTAGATAGAGTAAAGACACTGAGATGCTTGTTGTCTTGATCCCTAAGGATCACGTGTCCTTACAGTTATTATAATGGAATATTTTATTCTTCTATTTGAGCTCAGAGACCCAAGAGGCAAAACCCTATACAAACAAGAAAGCACCAGCCAGCATGTAGCAGGGTGAGTTCCCAGAAGAGCAGAAACTCTAGGAAGGCAATTAACACATACTAACTAGTAGCAGCTTCCAGAGGTCACTCCCTATGGGAGAGAGAACTAACAGGACTTGTCAGACTTAGGTTAGGAAGTAGAGGCGGGGTCTCTGATATTGGAGTAAACCTTCTGAGAATATACTGCAAAGGTTTCCTGTGTTCACATTTTGATAAAAACAGCTATGTTTTTATGCTGAGTTGGGGGAAGAGTCATACTACAAACAATTACCAGAAGATTGTTTGCTTCATTATGTTGCTTTTTCAGGCCCTCACGTTCCTGTAGGTGAGTGGAATGTGAAGTCGTCTAATACATGGCATACCTGTACACTTCAGGAGAAGCCACCAAATAACTAGTTAGCATTTACATTAACAAAGTACAAGGCTTGGGATTTTCCTGTGCAGAACTGCAGTGTCTGTCTCCCTCCTCCAGTTGGAAAGTATCTAGAAATGTAAATTGTACATCTTTTGTTGTTTTTGATTCAGGTTGCAATCCCCCCACATTCCCCCCCCTCCGCGCCCGAGCTCTGAGTTTAAAGGGGTGCACTACCATGCTCCCCTCAAGTTGCATCCTGAGAGTGGGGGAGAAGATACACGACCAACACTGCGTTTAACATGTCAGCTGTTCAGAGCTGCTTTTGTTAAAACGTGAGCACTACATTAAAAAAAATTCTCTACATTGTCTTCCAGTCTGGACAAGATGGAAGGCTATTCTGGAGAAAGGGCCTTTTTGCTCATTCAGTAATAATACTGAGCCCCTTGCTTTGGCATAGCTTTATGAAGGAAATGGGTATTTTGCAGCGAAATGTAAGCTATGCTTTAAAATAACTGTTTTCATTGTTAAAATTATTTATTATTTTATATTTGAAGTCTTAAAGACATTTGATTGGTGGGTTTAAATAAGACTGTAATTGCTCCTATGGTTCTTGATAAATTTCAACTCTACTGAATTTATTAGCTGGCCGTACTATGCTAAAAGCAATAGTTTTTGTTTATATTTCAAGAGAATTAAGATTTGAGATAATTTAAGCAGGTTTTTGTTTTGTTTTGTTTTGTTTTGTTTTGTTTTTTTGGAATAGCCAAAATGTGGCAAGATAGCAAATATTTAATAGGAATATGATACTTAGAGAAGTTTTTCAGACAGAAACTAAAATAACAGGTAAAAACAATTACAGCCAGTGGCCTGCCCTAGGGTTAGTACTTGAGTCTGGACTTTCTGTGAGGCTTTGGTCACATAATTTCTGAAACTGAAAGGAATTGTTTTTGTTTGTTTGGTTGATTAGTTGGTTTTTTTTGAGACAGGGCTGTCCCAGACTTGCTTTGTGGACCAGGCTGGCCTCAAACTCACAATAAACCCTAACTCCACCCCCACCCTTACCCCTGAGTGCTGGGATTAAAGATGTGCGCCACCACACCCAGCCTGGAAATATTTATATTTAGGAGCAAATTATTCTGGGACATTGAGCTTAAAAATGAAGAGCTTTAGCCATGGCTGGTACAGATGTAGAGTGTTGTTTTAAGTCAAAAAGTATAAGTAATGGTAATAGTGGTTAGTATTCTGTGTTGTAATTACATTAATCCCATATGTGTTCTTTCTGTCTTAGCATGTGGCCTCTTATCCCTGTTGCCTTAGTCCTGTAACAACAATGACAACAACAAAGCAAAACAAAAAACAAAAACAAAAAACATCCACATGGTTGGGTACATTATAAAGAAAGGGAAAGTGTTGTTTAGTCCACAGTTTGGAGAGCTAAAAAACCAGGACTCTGCAGCTCCATCTGTTTGGCCCCTGGTGAAGGGCTCATGGTGGGGGTTCCACAGTCAGAGGAGCCTGTATAGATATTCCAAGGCAAAGCAGGAGCCCAGAGGGAGTCAAAGACTAATACATTGGCATCCTATAGGAACTGGTGCTGTCCTTTGAGAATTATACACACACTTAGGCCACACTCCTTAAAACTTCCATCACCTCCCAACACAACCAAGCCCAGGACCAAGTTTCCAGAAGGTAAAACTTGGCGGTGGGTGGAAACACTGAATGCATTTCTTGAGTTGTTGTGTTTCTTAATGACCTTTCTTCCCCTGTTTCACTGCCCTTTATTATTAGTTACTCGGGGCCAATCCTTGGTGGCAGAAACCAGACCCACTTGTATTAATAGTTAAAGCACTGATCTTTAGGTCTTTTTTCCCTTACTGTGTAGTTTCTCAAGAATGTTTGTATTGCCACCTGGGGTTTGATCTGATTTCCATGGGAGCTGACCTGTCCCCAACTATTTTTGACTTTTCAACCATTCCACATCACCCTTTTCTTCTGTTCCTTACTTGTTTCACCTGTTTGAGACAAATTGTATTTTACTTCATGTTTTTCTGTAAGATCGATTAACTCACTCACAGATTTAAAAAAGAGACCCCATTCTTTGTTCATTTTTCTAGGCAAGTGCCTGTGTTGGTTGGTCTAGACAGCTTTTGGTTTCTAAACAGCTGTGGGTTTCAACATCAGTTTTTTTCTCTACATAAAGTACAAGATAGGGAAGAGCATCTGTGATTATGACCCCACTGCAAGGTTTTACAATCACTCCAATTTCCAGATCTCCCTCCCTCCCTCCCTCCCTTCCTCCCTCCCTCCCCTCCTTCTCTCTCTCTCTCCCCCCTCTCTCTCCCCTCTCCAGGGTGGAGTGCACAAATATGAACATCTGACAATGAAAAAGGAAACCACAACCAAAGAAAAGGAAAGAAAGAAAAAGCTTTTGGAAGTGAGGTTGAGGAAAGTGAAAAGAGTTGTTTGTAAATAAGCACAGGGCAGATGTCTTTACAGTCTTATCTAAGATTGTACCTGCATCAGCTGTATGAATTGAGGCATCTATGCGCTTGTACTTTATGCCTTAAACAATAGCTGTAAAATGTTCTCATTTTGTAGCAGGAATTACCGACTGTGAAATATTTAATCATCCTTGGTTCCTGACTCAGGTCCTGAATAGTTTCTCAAATATATGACGTATGTTTGTTAAGGTGTTCAGAATATGATCCCATTATGGATTATTTTAACTTGTGGCAGGTTCTTACTATGTGCTCATTTTGCTGCTTTTTGAGTTTTGAGACTCTGCAAAGACTATTGCCTCTTCTTGAAAACAGTTGTAAAATAGATCCTGAGGGAAACATGCTTCTATATAAAGTAGCAGTGAGGACAGGAACTCAAGCAGGGCAGGAAACTAACTGGAGGCAGGAGCTGATGAAGGTTGGCTTGCTCAGCCTGCTTCCTCATAGAACCCAGAACTGCCAGCCCAGGGATGGCACCACCCACAGTGGCCTGGTCCTCCCCCATCAATCACTAATTAAGAAAATTCTCTAAAGGCTTGCATACAGCCAGATTTTATGGAGGCATTTTCTTAATTGAGGTTCCTTACTTTCAGATGATTTCAGCGTTTATCAAGTGACATGAAACTATCACACTGTTTCTGGCCCTACTGTTCACTAGTTTTCTGACTTTTGGTTAGAATTGTTTTTTGTTTTGTTTGTTTGTTTGGTTGTTTTTTTTTTTGTTGTTGTTGTTTGTTTGTTGGTTTTTTTTGTTTTTTTGTTTTTTGTTTTTTTGAGACAGGATTTCTCTGTGTAACAGCCCTGGCTGTCCTGGAACTCACTTTGTAGACCAAAGAGATCCACCTACCTCTGCCTCCTAAAGTCCTGGGATTAAAGGCCTGTGCCATGCCCCCTCCCCCCAACCCTTGGTTAGAGTTCTTACCTCACTGTTTTATAAAAGGAAAAGGATCCATTTCCATTCTCATAACCTTGAGCCATGAAGGTGGCAGTGACTAACAGTAGCTTCTTTTGGACAACACTACTTTGTTCTCATGAAGAAATCTCTGGTTTTGATTTTTGCTTTTAAGCTGTACAGAAAACTGGATGGCTTATTTTAAAACCATTGTAACCCTTAGGTGAACCCTTTCAGTATCCTCCAGTCTAAACAGCCAGGGGTCCTTTGGATGACCTTTAACTCAGATAGTTAAATGCTTACTGTGTGTCAAAAAGTATTAATGACTTTTGGACTATGAAACGTAGGTCACCTAAACTGCTTCATTCATATTCTGTTTCTATTATCTTCCAAAATAATAGTTTTGAAAAGACTGCTTGGAAAAAGAATGAAGACTTGTAATGTACAGGCAGGCCATAGACAACCCTGGCTTTCCTTAATGGGCTTACAGCTTGGATCCACATGAAATAATTTTTCTAAGAATCTCTGTTGTGCAGCTTGTCTGTGGACATGAGTTCTGTGTGCTCCTCCACCACTGTCTGTATGGCTCACTATAGAAGCTGTTCTCTGGACTGTAAAGCACTGGCTGAACAAGATCAGTACGTAACAAGCAGCCTTGTTTTGGAATGTATTTTACTACATTGTGGAATTGGCTCTTGACTGCTCTGTTGTTTTCATTTTGTTGGACATACTTTGCTCCCTGACAGAAGTAGCTGTCATTTTTCAGTGTTGGAAGATTTCATTTGCTGTTTTGTTTTCTCTTTTGCCCTTTTGAGCGGAAGTTATACCTGTTAGAAAACCGTGTAGTTTAGAAAGAAGATAGCTGACCTGCGTCTTGTCCTGACTACTTCTGGGAGAATTTTTTCTTAGCAGCTAATCTTACATATGCCTACCAGGGAATAGGTCTCCCTGGCAGCTGAAATGGCTGTCTTCTCAGGTTAGACTTCAGAACTTTGGCTGTGCAGCATGTATTACTTACCATAAAACTTGTTTGGTTATAGGAATTGATTCTTTTTCTTCTTATTGGAATATTTGAAACAATTTTTCCTTTTAAATAAATTTGGAAAATCCTTAGCTGGTTAGGGCTTGACTGCCTGCAATTATGATTAATAGTAATTACAGTTCTTTGTTCTTTGTAGAATTCAAGCTAACTTGATCTAGGTATTCAGTATTGTCCATAGGTCTAGGTGAGAGAGGAAGTGGGGATAGAGTACATATACAGTATATAAAGATGTTTAGCTTTTGACTCACAGATCGTTCCTGACAGAGATAAGGCCTACATAGAAACAGTGATGGCACATGGAATGAATAGAAAGGTCAGTGGAGGGTGTTTGGGGTTTAAGCTCTAAGGATTACATGATAAAACTTGAAGAGATGGAAATAGATTTGTAAACAAAAACAAGAAACCAAGGCATAATTGCTTGAGCAAAACCACAGAGGTGTGCCATAGTTATTCTCTTAGAGGAAAAGAATTTAATGATTTCACTAAATTTGCACTAAGATGATAATGGGAAATGGTATGCAAAGTTGAGTACAGAGACAGATGGGCGTGTCTGCTGTAATGATCTTGCACAACAGGAGTCACTGTACAGTAAGCCAGAAGCAGAGCTCAGTTCTGCCACTTTGGATTTCTTCCAGTTTGGACCTGTATCCTCTTTAAGTGAGCAATTGAACCAGGTGAGTTTCTAGGCTCCTTCTACCTTTTCTAGTTCCATTACTGAAGACATGAGAGGACAGATAGCGTAGTTGGAGGTCTGTATTGCCTGTAGAGCAAATGGAGATTACTTTGGAAAATGTCTTGTAAACACATCTTTAATTTGTTCCACTGTTTTTAAATTCAGTTTATATATACTTAGAGAAGCTTAAGCCCACCTACCATTTCCATCTAGAAATTATTAGCCAGTTAAAGTATTATAACGGTTAAAATATAAGAACCTGGCTGGGCATGGTGGTGCATGCCTTTAATCCCAGCACTGGGGAGGCAGAGGCAGGCGGATCACTGTGAGTTCAAGGCCAGCCTGGTCTACAAAGTGACTCCTGGACAGCCAAGGTTACACAGAGAAACCCTGTCTCGAAAAAAAAAAAAAAGAAAGAAAGAAAGAAAGAAGAAATACAAGAACCTACAAGCCTGCATCAGTGCCATGCTCACAGCCAGCCTAACATGGGATACCTTTCTTTCCCTGCTGTCTGGACTTTAATGTAGGGAGGTTAGATTCTTCTCTATTGTCATGGAAAGCAGGACCTCCTATGGTTAATAAAATTGCATCTAGATAACCTTCTGTCATTGTAGAATAATGTATTGCTCTGTAAATCTCACAGTAAGGACTAGAGAGAGATGGGACTTTCCATCACTCATTAAGGTCTTGCCTCATTTTGCTGAGGCCCTGAGGTTCTAACAGCACAAATAGTAAGAACGGCCTGGTTACTCACCTACCCTCTTATTCTGCAGTAGGTTCTAACTGATGGTAAAGGTGATTTTTGCCCATTTTGGGGGGAGAGAAAATCTCCCTGTTACTCACCCTGCTGATACAGTGTTACAAGGCTAAGGTTGAGATCAGTCCTCTTTTACTTGTGATTGGTGGGTGGTTTCTAGAAGAATACAGTGTACCCGTAGTGAGTAAAAGTGTCGTTAGGCCATTGAGAAAAAGGAATCTTTTTGTCTCAGTCATCAACCATAGACAGGCATTAGCTATTTACCTGTACTGATGTTCACAGTTTTATTCTGTACAGTATAAGTGATACAACAGGTATGTCACATTTATTCTTCATAGGCCTGTGGATTGTTTTGTTTTTTGAGTTTTGAGTTTTTGTTTTGAGTTTCTCTGTGTGTGTGGCTTTGGCTGTCCTGGAACTCACTCTGTAGAGCAGGCTGGCCTCAAACTCACAGAGATCCCCCTGTCTCTGCCTCCCATATGCTGGGATTGAAGGCCTGCACCACTAACGCCCAGCAGGCAGGCATGTGGATTTTATACTTATGGAGTGGCTTGAATATTGAAAAGAACAATCTCTGTTTGACGAATAGTTGCACTTCCTTTATAATCTCTTTAATTCTTATCAAGATGCCAATGTGTACCTAGCATTATCTACGTTTTCATTATCATAGCTCGTAGTACAATTATACCCAGATGTCAGGTCTCAAACCAGGAAAAACAGCTTATTTAACATTTCAAAGCAGACCTGGCCTCCAGGTTTTCCCAGCATCCCTCAGTCCCTACCTGTTACAGGGTAAAGGTGGCATACCACCACACTATACCCTGAATTCTCTAGCCCTGGGACTGGGCTGCTTTTTCCTCAGAGGCTCTGTCTTTCCTGTATAGCGCAGACACTTTGCTTACCCACCCCATTTTGTACCTTTGGCCTCCTGGCTGCTGCCCCTTGTTCCCCTCTCTCCTCTCTCCCTTACCATCTCTCTGTCTTCACACGGTCAGGCTCCTGACCACTCTAGACTCTTCTAGATGTGTCTGCTTCTACAATAAACTTTCACCATACCTAGAAGCAGTAATGTCTTTTCCTTCTCATGTCTTTAATCCCAGCATTTGGGAGGCAGAAGCAAGCAGATCTCTGAGTTCAAGGACAGCCAGGTTACACAGAGAAACCCTGCCTTGAAAAGCAAGCAACAACAAAAGTTGTTTATGGTGGAAGATAGGTCCATCTGGAAGAGAGTTATAGAGAGACATTTGGAAGTGTGCTTACATATATGTATTAATCCTTCACTGGCTTGTTCATGCCTGGATTTTTGTGTCCTGAGTTTCTGAATATTTGAGGATACATATTTTTTGATACTCATTTTTTTCTTCTAAGAATTCTGAAAGTATTCCCACACTGTATCTCAATAACTATATTAGTCTGAATCATTTCTAGACAGCCTTCTCTTCATTTAGCGTTTCCAGCCTCCTAGTCTAAGAGACATGGTTTTTCACCAAAGACTTCACCTTCACTTCTCTTGGGCATGCTCTGGTCCCTTGGTTTAGAGGAGTGCATGCTCTGGAAGCTTCTTGAAAATAGGCATAGGTGGTAAAGGGTTTTGGTGCCTTACCTGTTTCTCAATGCAGTGGAAGTTGCAGTACTTTAGATATGCCTTAAATGAGTGCCTGCCTAGGATTTAGAAGTTACTGCTTGACTTGCCTTCTAGCTTCCGGCTATGTTGACAAGACAAATGCCATTCAGGTTCTGAAAAGCACTTAAACCTAGCTACAGAAAAATAAAAAGGCCTGCTTTTAGCTATTTTACTTTGCTTTTTTTTCTTCTTAATCTTTTTATTTTTATTTTTTTTACGTCTATTGGTTTTTTATTTCATAGTAATATACTTTGGCATGGCTATCTGTTTTATTTTTATAGTCTATCATTTTCTATACTGATTAACTACAGCCTAGAAAAGAATGTTGGATTCCCTCTTTCCTCACTTCTGTGCTTCTGTTTAATTGGATAATAGAGTACCTGAACTGATTTTATTTTATATGCCTTGCTTGACTTTTGGTTCTACTTCCTGGGAGACTGAAGAGGCTGTGTGGACTTGTGGTGAAGTGCTCTTTAAATCCTCTTGCATCCAGCTCTTTCGTGTGTGTGTGTGTGTGTGTGTGTGTGTGTGTGTGTGTGTGTGTGTGTGTCTATGGTCTTAGCCTGTCTGTTTTATCTTTAAAGTATTAAGACTGAATTCAAATCGTGCAGGGATAAATTGATATATTTAAAGCATCTAGATAATTTTCTCATACATAGTAAATGATAATTATTATTAATTGACATTAGTATTACCTTAAATTAAGAGCCCATCTTTCTATGTGAATTTTAAGTTTCTATAAAATTTTTGAACTTTGATTTTGTGTGTGTGTGTAAAATGTGTATTTGAGTCCCATGAGCCATGATAAATGTAGAGGTCAGAGGACAGCTGTTGAGTCTCTTCTCATCTTAGATCTTTGCCTGCGTTCAGACGATTCAACAGGTCCTCAGGCTGCCTGTCAGGGGCCTGCTGAGTCGCCTTGCCAGCCCTAGTACCTTTCTTCCATTTCTCTATCACTGTTTCCAAGCCTCTCATTTTTATTTCGCGGATGCAGTGTCATCTTGAATTATCATAACTGGACAACTGAGAACATTTGGGGGGAAAGCCTTCAATATATAAAAGGAAGTCAAAGAAAGCAAATAGTAACAACCCACATAAATTAGAGTCCTAAGGTATTTAGGGCCAGGGCCAGGGTTTGAACTGTTCAAGTTTTCTTAGGGGACTGATGCTTGTATTGTTTTGAGGTTTCTTACATGTTAAAGGCTTTGTCTACATTCTTCATAATTATCTTCAAATTGACAGGAGTATACATAGGTATATCTTGTCTTAAGTATGTTGTCACACCAAAGATACCATGGTGCTGTTTAGAAATTTTGCCCACTTAAATAACTACAGAATCCTTGGTGTTTTTCTTTTCTTTTCTTTCTTTGTTTGCTTTTTGAGACAGTAACTATCCTGGACTCACTCTGTAGACCAGTCTGGCCTCAAACTCACAGACATCCACCTGCCTCTGCCTCCTGAGTGCTAGGATTAAAGGGGTGCACCACCACTGGCTGATGTTTGTTTTGTTTTTGTTTTTGTTTTCAGCGTGAGAACTTAGTATGGTGTGGCAGAAAGGCTACTTATTATAATGTCAGTTCTACATTACTGTAATGAAGTACCCAAGCATGGTTGATTTCATAAGGCTGCTTTAGCTCACATGTCTGGAGGCTCATGGACTTGGCCCTGATAATGGCCTTCTAATGGTTGGCACCACCAGAATGGCAGGTGTGCACGTGGAGGGGAGACGTTGCTTTGCCAGACAAGAAGCTAGGGAGCAATTAAAGGCTCAGGCTGAGACTTGCATAGCAACTTGCTCTTGGGAAAATTGCTCGAGAGTCCCATAAGCCCTGCTTTCAGTTTTGGAGCACATGTTCTCAGTGACCTAACACCCACATACTAGAGTCTCATTGTAAAAGGCGGTACATCAAACAAGTTGGTATTGAAGCTTTGAACATAGGAACTCTTGAGGTGCAAACACAAAGCATCTCCAAGTTTAGCAACTGATAATGTAGGCCTCAAGACTTTTAGATAATAGACCTGCTTTTGCTCTTCTCAAAGCTCTTGCATTCTTTCTCAGATATGTGTTTAAAATATTGGTTGGGTAGAATATTTGCTAAGGTACTGTCTTTTCTATTGATGTAAAGAGACACCATGACCAAGACAACATATAGAAGAATTTACTGAGATTTACAGATTCAGAGGGTGAGTCTATTGACCATGCAGTAGCTAAGAGCTAAGCGTTCTCCAGTAAGGCCACACCTCCTAATCCTTCCCAAAGAGCTCCATCAACTGGGATGAAACATTCAAAAAGGGGCTTGTGGGGAACATTTTCATTCAAACCAGCATTACTGTGTAGCTATAAAGAATGTGACTACTGGGTCAAATGGGAACAATATTTTTCATAAAGATGATCAGCATAGAAAGCTATTCTAATATGAAATTGTGCACATGTGTGGGGAACAGATTTTAAAATGAGAATAATCTAAAAAATAGGAATAGATATGGGGATTTAGGTAGAGCTCACTTTTCTCATTTAACTTGTTTATTAAGATAGTGGGGCAATCTCTATACATTGATTTAAGTCATTGATTCTAGTCACAAACCTTTTTTTCCCAAATTAAGTTGTATTTAAATACTATAATGTATTGTAAGTCTAATGTTGAAGTTTTAAATGCTTTTGGTTTTCTATGCCTTTTAAAAACTATAGTTTGATATTCAGAATAGTTAAATAACCAGCTTTCCTTTATGTTTTAGGATTTAAGTGCCCGGTATGCTCAAAATTTGTACCCTCAGATGAAATGGATTTGCATCTTGTGATGTGTTTAACAAAACCAAGAATAACCTATAATGGTAAGTTCAGTGCCTTAAAATAACATTTCAATTTAACATTGCCATAAATAATGTGAACTCCATGTTATAAAGCAAAATTTAAGTGGCAGGAAGGGCTCAAATTCTCATCTTAAGATACCTTTATATGTGTAAAAATTATCTATTAACTAGGTTGTATCTATTAATACGTGAAAATAACATTTTCTAAAACATTTAATGGCAAGAGTAGAATTGTTTTGTATTTCTTTTAAATCTTAATATCTGGCTTAATGACAAAGAATTATCACATTTTTCTACAATCAGGTTTTTTGTAATAGAACACATCAGATGCCCTGGAAAATTCCACTAGTACATAGGAGAAACTGAGAATGAAAAAGGAAAATGATGTTAACATAAAAATAGTTTTAGCCCAGTAATGGTGGCGCACGCCTTTTGTCCCAGCATTGGGGAAACAGGCAGGCAGATCTCTGTGAGTCTGAGGCCAGCCTGGTCTACAGAGCTAGTTCTGGAACAGCGAAGGGTACACAGGCCCTGTCACCACCTTGAAGTGTGTGTGTGTGTGTGTGTGTGTGTGTGTGTGTGTGTGTGTGTGTGTGTGTGTGTGTGTGTTTTGTAGGTGTCTTGGTTTTGTTAAATGAAAAGGCTGGCCAAGACTTCCTTATGTCTCTACACTTTGAGAACTGCTGTGTTGACTAAAATCTTTTAGGTTAGGCTTAAAGAAAAAGTAATGTTTGTGACAACTATGTTCAGAAACAAACAAACAAAAGACTGTTTTTAAGAATATATACTAAATGAGGGACTGAAGAGATTTCTCAGTTGTTAGAGCACTTATTGTTCTTCCAAAGGGCCTGGGTTCAGTTCCCAGCACCCACATGGTGGCTCACAACTCTACGTAACTTCAGTTCCAGGCCCTCTTTTGGCTTCTGTGGGCACTGTATATATGTGGCACAGACATACTATACACATAAAAATAAATAACTCTCAAACAAATCTATAATAAATAATACACTGTTAAGAGTAGGGATAAAGTTTTTTAAATATATATAAATGCAATAGAAAACTCATAGGAAAAAATAAATGCAGGAAATGGAGACTGAAACTTTATTATCACCATGTATTTGTCTATCATTCTGGCACTAACTGGCAGTTGCTTTAGGTTTGGTATGTTTGACTAGGATATTGCATCTTGACCCTACTAGTACCATCTTCAGTGTCAAATGGAGTAAATTTTGGAATTAAAAATAAAATAGTACCTTCTTAACTAATAAGAAATTCAAACTTCAGTTGGATTTTGTGGTATTTGCCTATAACTTTAGCACAACTGAGACTGAGGCCAGCCTGGGATATTTATATGTAATATGCTATCTTCTAATGTAAAGAAATAAGTAAATAGAGGAACTTAGTGCATATCTAAACGCCATTAAGAAAAAAGAAGAAATGACATTCGAGGATTAAAAGTAGTGCCCTCTAAAGAAACTGTGGTACAGTTACACTATGGAATACTACTCAGCTACTAAAAACAAGGAATTTCCGAAATTTGTGGACAAATGGATTGAACTAGAAATGATCATAATGAGTGAGTTAACCCAGAAGCAGAAAGAGTCAAATGGTATATACTCACTTATATCTGGACACTAGCCCAAGGGGCATGTCCCATGAAAGTCTTCACTTACCAGGAAAGTGGGACAGAGGGGAGGACATCCTATTGGGACTCTAGGTGAGAGAAGCATGGGAGAATGGGGAAATAGAAGGATCCAGAGGATCCTAGAAATCTACAAGAAGAACATTATGGTGGGCAGATCTGGGCCCAGGGGTCCTGCTCAAACTTTGGCACCAGCCAAGGACAATATGTGCAGTAAACTTCAAACCTCTACACAGATCTACCCAATGGACAGGACATTCTCCACAGTTGAGTGGAGAGTGGGGTCTGACTTTCACATGAACTCTGGTGCCCTATATCTGACCACATCCCCTGGATGGGGAGGCCTGGTGGCACTCAGAGGAAGGATAGCAGGCTACCAAGAAGAGACTTGATATCCTATGAGCATATAGAGGGGGAGGAGATCCCCTTCAGTCACAGTCATAGGGGAGGGGAGTAAGGGAAAAATGGGAGGGAGGGAGGAATGGGAGGATACAAGGGATGGGATAACAATTGAGATGTAATATGATGTAATATATATATCAGTGCCCTCTTGTAGTGTGGGAGTCTCTGGGCTGACTATTATTATAAGGAACAAGGGTTAATGTAGGTGACTCTGTGACCTTAGTGAGCCCTCTAAAAATCCCTATAAAGTTTTAATGAACCAAAAAGAAACACAAAACAAAGTAATTTGAAAGGTGTGTTAGCAATCTTTAAAAAAAAACAGTTTTCTTCTCAAGAGTCAAGAATTTGCCCCTAATGCTATCTATTCTACTT